>NC_077232.1:30412567-30742989 GCF_027887165.1 Monodelphis domestica
CAAAAAGAATTAAGTGATTGGTCCAGGGTGACAAAGCTAGTAAATGTCTGAAGCCATTCTGAACTCAGGAAGATGAATCTTCTTGACTTCAATTTTGGACTCTATTCACTGTGCCACCAAGCTGCCCCCTGATTCTGAAACATATTGTCTATCTGACCCTGGACAATTCCTATAACCTCTCAATGATCCTAGACAACTCTCTGCAGAACAAGTGCTGATCTATATTGGTACAATGAATTTCCACAGTTCGAATCTCCTTTACAGTGTTAGGCATTGAGTGTCAAAGTCAAAAACTAAAATCACCCTTGTCCTCAAGCTGATGTTCTAGTGCATCTTGTCTCCCTAATTAAAATGGAGACAACCTATTTTTACTCTGGCTGCCTGATGTTGTTTAGGCCAAACCCTGATTTCTTTAAGACTTTCATCTTCCCATAAACTTTTTTTATGACTGCTCTGTCTTGCCTATCCAGCAAAGACAGTTGGAATTAGCAGAAAGATCACTGGACTGGGAACTGGGAGGCCTGGGCTCTCACCTCAGCTCTTCTAGTAATTTCTTCTATAGATAGAGCATTTCATTTCCTTTTTCTGAGGCTATTTTTCCATTTTGTAAAAAGAGAGAGGGATACCAAATGGTTCCCAAGGTCCTCTCTCACTTTGAGGGTCTGTGTTCTAAAGTTCCCTTCTAGTTCTGACATTCTAAGTTCCCAAGAAGGCTCAGTTTTTCTCCGGCAATAAAAGAACTAGATAGACCTCTGAGGTCCCTTGAATCTCCATATCTCTGATTCTACAATCCTATGATTTGTTCCTTCCATCTTTGATGATTTGTCTCATTCTCTGAAGCCTCTTCCAGCTCTGATATTTCATGATCTAATGTGCCTTCCAGCTCTAGGAAGCCATAGCCTCGATTGGTATCTTTGGTTTCTCTTTCCCTTGGGTAGCACCTTATTATAATAATTAGCTTGTTTTTACCTTATGAGACATATCATGCCCCCTCAGGTCATCATGGTTCCTTCCTCAACTGTTTTAGAAAGTTTATAGAAAATCAGAAATTAGAAATGAAAACAAAATTGCTCTAAGCCCCCAGTTAGGAAAATTCCCAACATTGGAGAAATTTGATTCCCTGCCTTAAATTACATTCTTATTTTTCTCTTGTGAACTCTGTAGCTGAAGCAAAGTGTAGATTATCAGAGACATTTAGGTAAAAAGGTAGCAGGTTACATTACAGCACTGGATTCTGGGAATTCAACACTGAGCACCACAATTTAGAGAGGCTAAATGGCCTTTTAAAGGATGGGATAAAGAAATTCTCGTTCATTAGTATTGATGAAGGTTGAGGAAGCAGGGTGAGTCTTCTTCAGGTAGGAGATGGTCTAGAATGAAGGGTTCCTAACCTGGGATTCACGGACTTAAAAAAAATTTTGGGGATAGTTGTATTTTGGTGTAAACAAGTTTCTGTTTAATCTGATGGATTTTATTTATTTGCATTTAAAGACTTCATTCTGAGAAGGGATCTATAAGTTTTACCAGAATATCAGAACAGCTCAAGACCTTTTGAGCTAGATGGTCTCTGAGGCCCCTACTATGAGATCCTACAATTCACTTCCGATTATACTTTCCAGAGGTTTCGACACATAGTAAACACTTAATGTTTGTTGACTGACTGACTTCCACACACAGGCTAACACTAAACCATTGGATGTCCTAGATTGCTTACTACTACGTTGGGTGTGTGCCTTTAGTCTCTCTAGTTCAGTTGTAAGATCCTCATTTGGGATGGTGGGTGGGAGACAAGGAAGAAGAGGACAGAATTTACATTTTTCTTCAATCTCTTATAATGCTGGCTTCACAATGAGTGCTTAATAAAGATTTGACTAATGGCCCCTGCTGTAGTGTCTACTGCCTTCCATATACACAAAGCCCAATTGACCAGCCTCTCAGCCCTGACCAGAAAAGCCCCCTTGACTTGAAGCAGCCTGCCTTGTTAAGACTGGATTCAGCCAGAGGTGCAGAGGACTTACCTTATGTATAAAGGCATCTACCTCTGTCTGTACTCAGCCTTCTCTCCCCCTTTTAACAGATGTTTCTGTCCACTTGTCATAATAACTGCCATCTCTGTGAGTGCGTGTTTGAGACAGAGAAACAGAAAATGAGAGAGAGAAGGGAGGGAAGGAAGGAACAAGAGAAGGGAGACATAAAGGGAGAGGAAGGGAGGGAGAGGAAGAAAAAGAGAGGAGGGAGAGAGACAGACAGAGAAACAGAAAGAGAAGGGAAGGAGAGAAGAGAGAGGGAGAGAGAAAAAGAGAGGGGGGAAGGAGAAAAAGAGAGAGAGAGCTGAGAGAGAGAGAGAGAGAGAGAGAGAGAAGAGAGAGAGAGAGAGAGAGAATATTACGAGGATCATATCCTGGATCCCCAAGGGCACCAGTCTGAAATGTTTGCAGAGTTATAAGCCCTCCCCCTTAACCATAGAATACTAAAGCTATAAGGGACATCAGAATATAAAGCACAGAACATTAGATATGAAAAGATCTTTAGAATATAGAACAAAGGAAGTCAGAATTTTAAAAATCTCTCAGATACTCTAGCCCAATCTTCTCATTTTATTTTATATGTGACTCTTTTTTTTACTGTAACAGTCATTTCCTATTATATTGTTCACACACACACACACAGAGCAGCCAACACTGTACCGTTGTGAATCCTTCATTCCCACCTTGTTCCCCTGATGAAAGGAGGAAAATGTTTCATCATTTGTCCTTTTCTGATGAAGGTTTGACCCTCTAATTTTACATATGGGGAAACTGAGGCCATAGAGGAGGACACTTGTACAGGTTCACACCAAGAGGGGCTCACAAACGCCAGACTCTACCTCAAGTCTCTTGACTCCCATCCAAAGTCTGTTCCAAGATAGTACTTTGCTTCCCATAGAATTCACCGAGATAGGAGCTTTTAGATGAAGTTCCCACTCAACTGTGGATGGATGTTTCTCCATCATCTCTCTCCAGCTCCTTTTGAATCTTAGCTTGTGAAAGAGACCTCCATGATTTACTAGGGAGCTAAACGTACAATTGGCCACCTTGGCCCCCAGACAGAAACCTCAAGGATTTGGAACCCTTTTAGGAGAGTCAGAGGTAGAGCCTCCTGGCAAGTGCTTAGAGACTATTTGCTAAATCAAGCTCTTTCCATTGAATTGCTATGAATCTAGGAGTCTATCAATACAAGGAGTAGAATGCCAGGACTGATCCACCAAGAGATGCTTCTTTATGGAATGCTTTCTGGGGTCCGGGTTCTGGGAATAGAGGGGAAAAGCTCAGAGATTCTGTATATACAAATAATATATATATATATATTATATGTAATATGAGAGTCTCTGAAATCTTGAGCAGTTTAAGTTTAATTAAACTTAAGTTTATTAAAATAATAATTAAAAATGTAAGCTTATTAACGTTTAAACTACATTAAAATTTTGGGGACATCCTGTACTTAGAGATGTCCTTATTGTAGGATGTTTCATGGCCAATTCTTAGCAACTCCTGAGATCATTAAATTTCTTTGCATGGGCATTTAGACTTGAAATCTGGCAAATCAGGGCTTAGTTTATTTTATTGTTGATTGTCTATTCTTAAGAAAATGAAAGAAAAAAATTTGAATAATTCCAATTTAACTTAAAAGCGTCCACACAATTTCTTTTCAGGAAGTCAGTTGTTAAACACTCGCCAACACATCTCTCACTGACTTCTCTGTGAGAATGTAAGCTTCTAAGGACAGCTGAGAGTTTCAGTGGATAGAAAGTCAGGTCTGAAAACAGAAGGCTCTGGGTTCAAATTTGACATCAGATATTTCCTAGTTTTATGACCCCTTAACCCCAATTGCTTAACCCTTAACATTCTTCTGCCTTGAAACCAATACTTAGTATCTGACAGAAAGTATAGGTTTTTTGGGGAAAAAAAAAAGAATGTAAGCTTCTTGTGAGCAGGGATTTATTCCTTTATTATATTTGTATCTCTAGCACCAACATGATATCTGGTACATACTGAGTCACTGAGGATAGATTCCTTACTCCTAAGGTCCCTACTGGTGCCCAGTCTCCTTTCCAACCATCTAGGTCAACTGATTCCCTTCCTCATAGCCTGGACGCCCCCCCCATCATCAATATTTGTGTTCTTGGTCTTATAACTGCAGAATTCAGAATGTCAGAGCTAAGAAGGACAACAATTTTCAGATAAAGAAATCAGAACTATTAATAAGCAAATGAAAAAATGTTCTAAATCTCCTATAATCAGAGAGATGTAAATCAAAACAACTCTGAGGTATCACCTCACACCTAGCAGATTGGCTAACATAACAGCAAAGGAAAGTAATGAATGCTGGAGGGGATGTGGCAAAGTAGGGACATTGATTCATTGCTGGTGGAGTTGTGAACTGATCCAACCATTCTGGAGGGCAATTTGGAACTCTGCCCAAAGGATGCTAAAAGACTGTCTGCCCTTTGATCCAGCCATAGAACTGCTGGGTCTTTACCCCAAAGAGATAATGGACAAAAAGACTTATACAAGATTATTCATAGCTGCGCTCTTTGTGGTGGCCAAAAATTGGAAAATGAGGGGATGCCCATCAATTGGGGAATGGCTGAGCAAATTGTGGCATATGTTGGTGATGGAATACTATTGTGCTCAAAAGAATAATAAAGTGGAGGAATTCCATGGAGACTGGAATGACCTCCAGGAAGTGATGCAGAGCGAAAGGAGCAGAACCAGGAAAACGCTGTACACAGAGACTGACACATTGTGGTACAAGAGAATGTAATGGACTTCTCCATTAGTGGCAATTCAGTGATCCAGGATAATTCTGAGGGACTTATAAGAAAGATGCTATCCACATCCAGAGAAAGAACTGTGGGAGTAGAAATGCAGAAGAAAAACAACTGCTTGTTCACATGATTTGATGGGAATATGATTGGGGATGTAGACTCTAAGTGAACACCCAGGTGCAAATATTAATAATATGGGAATAGGTCGTGATCAATGACACATGTAAAACCCAGTGGAATTGCTATGATATGGGAAGGGGGTGGGAGGAGGGGAGGAAAAGAACATGAGCCCTGTAACCATGGAAAAATATTCTAAATCATCTCATTAAATAATTTTTATTAAAAAAAGTAAAAGGCAAAACATGGACTTTTTGAGTTGGGAAGGACCTTGTTCTTTCCAGGAAAGGAAAATTCTTCTGGGGAAACTAATGCCATTGCCTTAAAACTGAGTATAGTGTGATCAGACCCTGCTACTGAATGATGAAACCTTAGGACCCAGCCATTTGGGTGGAGAGAGAGAGACAGATAGACAGAGACAGAAAGAGAAAGGCAGAAACACAGAAAGACACATGTACAAAGGGGGGGGGGGTGAAGAGAGGAGAGGAGAAGAGAAGAGAGGAGAGAAGAGAGAGAGGGAGAGAGAACCTTTGTGTATAACTGTATGTTCTATTACTGGTAAATGAATAATTGGAGAACTCTCCTCAGGCATCTGTTGTTTACCCTTTAAGGGAATGAGTCTCTGCTTCATTGGGGCCAAAAAAAAACCTCCCCATAGGCAAGGGCAGAGCCTGTTGAGTGTTTCTCTGAATTCCTTTAAGGAAGCACTGGTAAGAGAAAACATGAGACCAGCTCCATTATATCCAGTTATGCTTCATTCTGATATCTCTGGTCCTTCAAGGTTTGCAAAGCACTTTTGGCAGTGCCTCTAGTGGGTAAGAAGTAGAAATAGTATTTCCATTTTAGAGATGAGGAAATGGCGATTCCAAGAGGTACCAGTATCTGTCCTTTCCATCTCCATCTCAAATTGCACATATCCTGCTCCCTCCCCATCAAGCCTTCACCTGACCATAAGAATTCTAAATCTAAAGTTGGAAAGGACATCTCTGTCCATCTAGTTCAATCTCTTCATTTTATAGCTAAGGAAACTGGCCCAGAGGTTCAAGTCCAGTGTTCTTTCTATTATACTCATCGTGAGTCTTGTTTTCTCTCCTACACAACCCAGCAGAGTGTTTATGAAAGACTTAATGGATGAATTGAGGAACCCCAGAAAAGAAGATTAATTCTGGGGCTTAAGACCTAGAAATGAGACTCATAGATTGAATATTGCTTTCCTTCCTCTCCCCAAAAGAATCAGAGACTGAGAAGGTCTAAATCAGCTATTACAAAGACCAACACATTAGTCTCTTCATTGGGTTTCCTGCCTCCTTTCTTGCCCCGACTCCCTCTTCCATAAAATTATCAAATTGGTCATCCTACAGCACAGGTCTGTCTGTGCCACTCCCTTGTTCAAGAACTGCCTTTGTGGGGCAGCTAGAAGGCTTAGTGGATAGAGAGCCAGGCCTGGAGGGAGGTCCTGGGTTCAAATCTGACCTCTGACACTTCCTAGTTTTGTGACTCTGGGCAAGTCACTTAACCCCCATTGCCTAGCCCTTAATGCCCTTCTGCATTGGAACTGATATTTAGTATTGATTCTAAGATGAAATGTAAGGGTAAAAAAAAAACTGCCCATGGTTCCTTATTGTCTCCAGGAACAAATGTAAACTTTAATATTTCTTTTTAAAGCTGTTCACAATGTAGCTCTGAGACATCTTTCAAGACTAATTTCACCTTATGCTCCCTCACACACATATTCCCTTCTAGACACACTGTCCAATAATTGGTTCTTATCCTTGCATGACATCCCTTTTCCTGCCTTTATGCCTTCAACTTATAGAATGCAGCTAGATGGCACAAGTCCCACAAGTCAAGAAGACTTGAGTTCAAATCCAGCCTCAGACATTTGCCCTAGTTTTTTTGACTCAGCCACTGTCTGCCTCAGTTTCCTATTCTATGTTCCAGTTCTATTCAACATCCTCTATGAATCTCAGACTCCCTTCAGGACTCATGTCAAGTATCTCATCTTACTGTACATCTTCCCTAATTCCCTCCACAAATTATTAAAGATCACTCCTACCCAAATTCCTTTGTCTTTCTATATTTTTCCTGTTTCTTCTCTGTGTATATATTGTTTTCTCTCTGTGGAATGTAAGCTCCCTGAAGGCAGGGACCACATCTTTTTGTGTTTTGTTTGATAGCCCAGTGCTCAGTATAGTGCCTAACATATGGAAGTCACTCTGTACATGCTTGTGGCTGTGAAATATTGAGGCGATGAAAGAACTTTCTAAATATCTTCCTGGAAGAACCTTATTGCCAAAGGATTTTCAGCATTGTTGTGTGTGAACCAGAGGTCAACTTCCTCAATTCTGGATTCCTTCTCCTGATATTCACTAAACCTGACTTTCCTCTGTGGATAGCCAGGTCACCTGTGCTGTCCATGGTGCCAACTAGTCTACCTCAGCTCATTTGAGGATAATAATGGCAATGATTTCAAGGATCCTGAACTGCTTCCCCTGACCTCTCTCTCTGTCTCTCTGTCTCTCTGTCTCTCTGTCTCTCTGTCTCTCTCTCTCTCTCTCTCTCTGTCTCTCTCTTTCTGTCTCTCTCTGTCTCTGTCTCTGTCTCTCTGTCTCTGTCTCTGTCTCTCTCTGTCTCTCTCTCTCTCTCTCTCACACACACACACACACACACACACACACACACTTTATTTTTTTTTAAACACCATTGGTTTTCTTGTAGTATGATATGGCTGAAAATTGTAGAATAATCCAACCACCAAAGCGCCAACACTGTATAGGACCCAAGAGGAAATGGAGATTCCTGGTGGGTATAAATGGGGTATAGCATGTTACCAACAATGTCATATGTACATGAGAACTGATGAAAATGGTTTCACAGTGTTACAGAGATTCAGAGTCAGTAGAGACCTCAAAGATTGTCTGGTGCAATCCATAAATAACCAAGAATCCTCTCTCCAACACACTTGCCAAATGTTCATCTAACTTTTGATCCAAGATTCTCAATCAAGGAGAAGTGCCTCCTTCCTTAGATAGGTGTGAAGCACAGACTGGGGATTCAAAGAAAAGGCAAAACAGTCCCTTCCCTCAGGGAGTTCACATTTTAATGGCAGTCCATTATCCTTTGGGACAGCCCTCTCAAAATTGTTAGGATTCTCCCCATCACAACCCAGATATCAAGTCTAAATCTGACTATAGGAAACTTCTACCCATTCTGCTCTTTTAAATTTGGCAGAACAAGTGTAATGCCTCTTCTACATGAATGAATAAATGAATGAATGAAAATTTTATAGCATTTATTCATACCTTACTAACTGTTAAGCACTATGCTAAGTGCTGAATTTATAAATAGAAAATTAAGGCAGTCCCTGCTCTCTAAGAGACAAAAAAAAAATGGGAGGTTTTACCTGCAAGTCAAAGAGAAAGGTGTTTAGGGTGCAGCAGGAAATTGGACGTTAATGCCATTTCTTTAATGTCATCTCCAGTGATAAAATTATATTGGATTCTGGTATTGAATCAGAAGACAGGGCCAAAGACTTTTCTAGGTCTTCAGAAGGTGTGGTCGTGACACCTGCGAGAACAGTGGCCAGGCTCCAGGGTGGACTGACAAGGATGATGATGATGGCTACAGGATGCTTTGCCTTGCCTCTCTCTCTCTCTCTCTCTCTCTCTCTCTCTCTCTCTCTCTCTCTCTCTCTCTCTCTGTCTGTCTCTCTGTCTCTCTCTCTCTCTGTCTCTCTGTCTCTCTGTCTCTCTGTCTCTCTCTCTGTCTCTCTCTCTCTCTCTCTCTCTCTCTCTCTCTCTCTCTCTCTCTCTGTCTGTCTCTCTGTCTCTCTGTCTCTCTGTCTCTCTCTCTCTCTCTCTCTCTCTCTCTCTCTCTCTCTCTCTCTCTCCTCTTTCTCTCTATCTCCCCTTTCCTTCCTCCCTCCCTCTCAGATGATGGCTCTGAGCTGGAAGCTGTACTGATGATCATTATGACAATTCTACAAATTTATCAAGACAATTATAATCCTTCCCATTCCAACCTTCTTTGTTTCACAGTCAAACTTCATATGGCCTGGAACTCAGGGCCAGGGAAGCAATATGATATAATAGGAAGAATTCTGACCCTGACATCAGATAATCTAGATTCAAATCCTACCTTCAGGAGTTACTGCCTACATGACAAATTTCTTAAAGTTCTTGGGCCTCAGTTCCCTCATGTGTAAAGTAAGAGGAGAGAGGCCAGTCCCAATGGCCTCTGAGGTCCCTTCTAACTCTTAACTATATGAACCATACTGGTCATTATTCTCTACAATCTCTACTTTATTCATGTTCATCTTGAAAGGAGGTACCATGATTCACTAGACAGGGTCTGATTAAGACAGAGGGAAGAGAGGAGAGCTTTAATCTATAAACCTGTGAACAGAATTAGAGGTGGTCTCCTGCTTTTGTGAGAGCAGCAGATAAGAGATGGACCATCTGGGGGTGCCCTGATGCCTATAGAATGGTAAAAGGTTTAGATAAGACTTCCAACACAATCCTAAGATTCTCCAACAGAAGAGGGATGTAACGACATGAACATGGTGAGCTAATGGGTGGAGCACTTCACCAAGGAACAGGTAGATCTGAGTTCAAATTCTGCCTCAAACATTTACTAGCTCTGTGACCTTGGGCAAGTCACATAACCTTTGTCTCCCTCAATCTCCTCATCTATCAAATGGGGATAATCCTAGCACCTACCTCCTAACATCATTGAGAAGATGAAATGAAATGATATATGCAAGGTGTTTGGCCAAGCTTAAAGTTCCATGCAGATATTAGCTCTTATTTGAAGGGCACAGATAAGCTGCCATCCACACCAATGGAAAGAGGTGACTATGTGGATGATATCATGGACTTGCTGATATATGGAAGTCATGATGTGTAATAGGAAGAGGACTTTTGCCAAAGGACTTTTCAATGCGTGATTGACAGGAGCATGTGACAGAGGGCCACAAGGGAGCCTAAGGGTCAAGATCTGGGTAGATTCTAAGGTCCCAACAGAAGCTCACTTCTCTCCTGAAGGGCCTGGGAGATTGGAGGTTTTACATCAGCTTTCTGGCCTTTTGGTGATGCCAGCTGAAAAGAGAGGAAAGGGGAGAGAGAGAGAAAGAGGAGAGAGAGAGAGACAGAGAGAGAGAGAGAGACAGAGAGACAGAGAGACAGAGAGAGAGACAGAGAGACAGAGAGAAAGAGAGAGAGACAGAGAGAGAGAGAGAGAGAGAGAGAGAGAGAGAGAGAGAGAGAGAGAGAGAGAGAGAGAGAGAGAGAGAGAGGCAAGGCAAGGCAAAGCTTGGACTGGCTGCTGGAAGCTAGAACAGAGGACTAAAGACTCACTTCTCCACTGGACCTGCTTTGGACAGTTTTCCTCTGAAGATCCCAGCCCATTGATTGGACTCCATTTGTGAGATTTTGTGTTGGTAGAAACTTAATGTTTTTAGCTTAGATAAGTTAGGTTTAAGATAGGTTTATAGAAATTATGGTTTAAGATTAATTATGATAATTTTCCTTACTCTTTTCCCTCTTCCCTTTCCCAAAAATAAACCTTATTTTTATGTTTCCTTCTTGCTCTTTCCCCTAAGCAAATCCCATTATTACAGATGAGGAGAGCACTTTGATCCTTTGAAAGGTCAAAAGTCTCCCGCGAGAGCATTCCCTTCACCAACCCACATTGCCACCCTTCCTTGAGTGTTTGTGGCCAAAATAAATCATCTTGTGGCCAAACATCTGATAATAATGTTCTTCTAGCTGGGCTAGATGGGTCCTTAGACACGACACAGTATTTTGATGATGTCTTTCTGCCTTGTTAGAGCCTGAATGACTTTTGAGGACCCTCTGATGCTCTGCTGAGGCCAGGACTTGGGTGGAGAAAGGAGAGGATCCAGGAGTACCAAAGAGATGCTAATTAGCACATTAGAAAGAGTAGGGGAGCTGGAACCAGAAGATCGAGGTTCAAATCCTGACTACGCCTTAGTAAGAGGAGTTACACTTCACTAGATAGTTTCTCAGATCCCTTTAGTTCTAGAACTAACTAGGATTCCAAATGTGGCGGTCAGAGGAGCAGAGTGGACCTTGCCTGGTCCATCTCTCATTCCTTTTTCATCCCAAAATGGCAGCCTTACCTGGAAGCCTAAAAATCTATTCCAGGCTCAAACATCCCTGGCTAATCTGCATTTGAATCACTTTGCAACCCAGACCTAATTAGCAGGTAATCTGGATCTGGGTGCAGAGCCTGGTTACTGAGGCCTAATTACTCTGTGATTAACTAGCATTCAGTGTTAGCTGGCAATTAGCATGTAATTACATGGTCTGTTCAGTCAGGTGTGAGCTTGGAGAAGTCTAGGTCCTCCCCCCATTCCTCCCTTCTCTCCCTGGTCTCTTTCCACGTTAAACCTGAACTGTCAAAATAGAAGGAGGTAGAGGGTTGGCCTTCTTCTCACTTCCTTTGGCAGGAGAGGTCCACAGCTCTCCTAAGGAAACAGGGAACTCAGGGCTGTCGAGGGATGGTTTGTTGGACATAGAAGCCTTGGGTTCTAATTCCATCTGGGCCACGGATGAGCTGCATGACCCTGGGGGAGTCCCTTCAATTCTAAGAGGCACCGCTTCTTCTGTCAAACGGGATCATAACAGCCCCTACTTCATAGGGTCCTTGTGAGAATCCAATGTAATAACATTTGCAGAGTGCTTTGTAGTGCCTTAAAGAACTATGTAAATGTCAAGTGATAATTAAATCAAGCTCTCAAGTAGGGAGAGCTCTCTCTATTGCTCTTTCGGATTTCCGATTTCCATCTATCTTTCTATCTCTGTCCCTTTGGGCTGTCTTGCTCTCTCCTTCCTCTCCCATCATCTCTCTCTGTCCCTGTCTCTGTCTGTCTCTGTCTCTGTCTCTCTGATTCTCAGGCTCTGTCTGTCTGTCTCTTTTCTGTCTTGCTCTCTCCTTCCTCTCCCACCCATCTCTTTCTGTTCCTGTCTCTTTTTGTTCTATCTCTCTGACTCTTTGTTTCTCTCCATCTCTGTCTCTTTCTGTCTGTCTGTCTCTGACTGTCTGTCTATCTTTTTCTCTGTCTGTCTGTCTCTTTTCTGTTTTGCTCTCTCCCTCTCCCATCCTTCTCTCTCTGTCTCTGCCTCTCTGTTTCTGTCTCTCTGACTGTCTCTGCCTCTTTGACTCTGTCTGTCTCTCTGACTGTCTGTCCATCTCTATCTCTTTTCTGTTTTGCTCTCTCCCTCTCCCACCATTTTCTCTGTCTCTGACTCTGTATCTCTGTCTGTCTCACTCTCTGTCTCTCTCTTCTGTCTTGCTCTCTCCTTCCTCTCCCATCCATCTCTTTCTGTTCCTGTCTCTCTGTGTTCTAACTCTCTAACTCTCTGTCTTTCCATCTCTGTCTCTTTCTGTCTGCCTGTCTCTCTCTCTGACTGTCTGTCTGTCTTTTTCTGTCTGTCTCTGTCTCTTTTCTGTTTTTCTCTCCCCCTCTCCCACCCTTCTCTCTCTGTCTCTGCCTCTCTGTTTCTCTATCTGTCTCTCTGACTGTCTCTGTCTCTTTGACTGTCTCTCTCTGTCTCTCTGACTGTCCACCTCTGTCTCTTTTCTGTTTTGCTCTCTCCTTCCTCTCCCACCCTTCTCTCTCTGCCTCTGTTTCTCTGTCTGTCTGTCTCCTGCTTTCAGAGCTGTCTTAATCCTCCCACCCTTCCCACAATTCCAGTAATCAGATACTAATGTATAGGATTTAGAACAGGGAGGGACTTTAGAGATTCTCTTGTCAGTCACTGCCCAGCCTCATTTCACAGAAAAGGAAACTGAGGCTCATTGAGATTAAATGATATTCTCAATGTCACAGCTAGGCAAGGGGAGCTCATGATTTGAACCTAGGTCTTCTGAATCCACAAGTCTGGGGCAGTTTCACATCTGACAGATTGGCTCAATCCTTTCAGCTCCTCCTAGCCTCGCTGACCTTTCAGTGTGAGAGACCATGGAGGTGACTAGAGCTCACCTTTGCCCCAGAGTCCATCAGAGTCTGAGCCTGATCCTATCAGCATGGCTGTCTCTAGAGGGGTAGGAGCTGTCCCTCAGCCCTCTCACACTCTCTCTTGGCAACCTGTTGGCCCAGGCTTTTTATTAGGATTGGCCTAATCCCCCTTAATCCTCTTTCTTCCTGGAGGCTGGCTGCTGCCTCCAGCCCCAGCAGGATTCTAAAGTCTCTGGAAAAAAAAAAAAAGACTTTGTTTCCTCAGCTGTGAGAGGGGAGTTGGGGTGGGGGGGATAAAAAAGGATCCTGTCCTCAGCCTCCAGACCTGCTGTCACAGGCTGGGGCCCAGAACCCAACCGCCTTTCAGGCTATGGATTGCTGCCCCAGCCTAAAGAGAGAAGGGTTGCTGGGAAGAGGATCTAGACCCAGAAGTCATGTCTATTGTCTCTTTCTGCTTTTTAAACCAGGCCTGTGGTTTCATTTGGGTTTGTTGTTCAGGAGTGTCCACTTGTGTCTGACTTCCTGACTCAATCTGAAGTTTTCTCGGTGGAGATACTGGATGAGGAAATTGAGGCAAACAGGATAAAGGGATTTGCTCAGGGTCACTCAGCTAGTAAGTGGCTGAGACCAGATTTGAACTCAGGAAGAGGAGTCTTCCTGACTTCTGACTCTTCACTCTATCCACTGTGTAACTGATCTGCCTCCTCCTTTGTGTAGAGAACAACTTATAGAGTAGCCAAGAGTTCTGAGAAGGTAAGTGACTGCCACAGAGTCACACCATCAATGTGAGTCAAACCACACTGCAGAGAAGGGATTGGAACCCTGGGTCTCTAGAGTTGGAAATTCTTGAACCCCTAAAACGACATTACCCAAAATTCCTTTCTGTATTACCCAGAATGCTTTTCCCTTTTTCTACACTTCCACATTTTCATAGTCACTTTATGGTTTTATAAGTTCTGTAGTGCCTCTCTCTTTCTTCTTTCGGGAGCAGGGTGAGTTTCGGTAGTTCTTTTTATGTTAGTTATTAATAAAACTTTTAAAATATAATATTTAGTTATTATATATTAATTTTAATCTTTACAGGTCCCTAGATCCAAATCAAATATGCCAAGACAACCTTGCTATAGCAGATACATATTTAGATCTAGAAGGGGTTGTAGAGATCATCTAGTCTAACCCCTTCATTTTACAAGTATGGAAATTAAGGTCCAGAGAGAATAAAACACTTTCTCATTAATGCCAGTGCTGGGATTATAATCCAGGCCCCAGGTCCTCTGACTCCGGATTGACTACTCTTGCTGTATTATAATCTTATCTTTCAGATAAAAAAAAATGTTGATGTTCAGAGAAGTTAAATGACTTTCTCAAGGTCACACAGCCATCACAAGTCAGGATATCATCATTATCATCATCGTCATCACTACCATTATCATCGCCAACATAATTGTTATTATTATTCTTTACCTGGCATGGAAGCTTTGGATATCAAAGTATTGGTCAATAGAGTCTGGCATTTCCTAGCCTACTGAAGAATCTTCTGGAAGAAAGGGACTGGCCTGGGACTAAAGCTCTCCTCCAAGAAGAATTCCATGACAGCCAATTACGGCCTTCCTCTCTAGAATAGCACTATATTTTTTCTTCTTCACTAGAGAAGGAAATGGCAAACCCTCCATTATCTTTGCCAGGAGAACTCCACAGACAGCATCGGCATGCTATGGCCCATGGGTTCACGAAGGGTCAGACACAACTGAATAACTGAACAATGAATGTACCCATCATATGAGAGTAGTATTAGTTATCTGTATCTCCCCTTGCTGTATACTAATTAAAATATGTTGAATTGGTGTCCCTGAGAACCTTCTCTGGGGAGACCAAGACCATCATCAATAAGGCTTAGCTCCTACATCACTCAGAGTCATTTAGGAGAGAGAAGAAAATGGCGCCCTGAAAGGTGGATCCAGGAGGGCATTTTGAAACAATGTATAATTTTCATCAGATTTAGACTGTAAAGATCCCCTAGCTGAGTCCTCCCATTTTACAGATAGGGAAACTGAGATCCAGAGAGGTTAAGAGACTTATCAAAGCCCACAGTCAGTCGATAATTGTTATTCTTCAAGTACAAGTCTGGCCTTGTGACTCCCTGGTTCAAGAAGCTACCTTGGCTCTCTCTGTCTTCTGGAATAAAATATCAATCCCTCCATTTGGTGGCATAAAGCCCTTCCCAGTCTAGTACTAGCCTCTCTGGGGACACCTAACTTCCCATTCTATTCTTGATGGTCCAGCCAACCTTGTCTACTTGCTATTTCTTATGCACAAAATTCCATCTTTGGGATCCATGCCTCTGCATAAGCTGTGCTCATGCTGGGAACCTACTCCTTCCTCCCCGCCACATCTCAGCATCCCTAGATTCCCACAAGGCTCATCTCAAGGTGCCACCTCCTTCTCCAGATCTCCCCCAGTTTCTGCCCCCCACCTCCAGCAAATCCCTTTGCTTTTATTTTGAAGACCCTTTTTATCTTCTCCAAAACAACGTGAGGTCCTTGAGAGCAGGGACGGTTTCATTCTTGGTTCTCATATCCCCCCAAACTCTCCTGGTACCTGGAATCTAGCGGCCACTTCAATTCTTGTTGACTGACTGATTGATATTTGCACGGCACATATTTGGTGTTTACTTACCTCTGTACCTATTGGTCGACTCATCCTCTCCCTGCTTCAGGAACTCCTTAAGAGCAGGATTCTTGCTTTTTGGCCTAGTTTCCTCAGTGTCTAGGAAATAGTAGATACTTAATAAGTGCTTGAGGAATGAATGAAGTAAAGCTGAGATTGGAGCCCCAGTTTCCTGCCTCCAAATTCACTGCTACTTGTACTATTCCACAGCTGCCTTAACAGTATGGTCAAGTGTAGACCAGACCAAACCAGATCTCCTCTACAGACTTATAGGTCTTTGAAGCTGGCCTAGTTTAATAGAGGAGGCAGAGTAGTAGCCCTTGAAGAGGAAGGATTTTATCATCTGATACTGGAGAAAATTCAGTCTAACTCCAGACTGCTTTGCTCCCGTGGCTTTCCTTGCAGACCATTCACTCTTCTGCAAGTCCTTCTCTCCTCTGAAGCTCCAGTCTCCAGTATTATCTATTAAAGCACACATTAGAACCCACCTCTGCCAGGAGTTTTCCAAGACTAGAATTTATCAATTTTACTGAGTTCTTAATCTAGAGGACATGAACATATATGTATATATGTGTGTATATATGTATGTATGTAGGTAGGTATATTTGATAAGTCTCTTAACCTCTCTGGATCTCAGTTTCCCTATCTGTAAAATGGGAGGGCTCAGCTAGGGGATCTCTAAAGTCTAAATCTGATGAAAATTATACTTTGTTTCAAAATGCCCTCCTGGATCCACCTTTCAGGGCGCCATCTTCTTCTCTCTCCTAAATAACTCTGAATGATGTAGCAGCTAAGCCTTATTGATAGTGTAAGCTCTCCCTGGGGCCTTGGTCTCTCCAGAGAGGGTTCTCAGGGACACCAATTCAACAGATTTTAATTAGTATATGACTAGGGGGGAAACAGATAATTGTAATACTATTCTCATATGACGAGTACATTTATTATTCAGTTGTGTCTGACTCTTCATGAACCCATGGACCATAGCATGCCGATGCTGTCCATGGAGTTCTCCTGGCAAAGATAATGGAGGGTTTGCCATTTCCTTCTCTGGTGAAGAAGAATAAATAAAGGGCTATTCTAGAGAGGAAGGCCATAATTGGCTGTCATGGAAGTCTTCTTGGAAGAGTGATTTAAGAGTAGTCAGAGGCCTCAGTTCTAGTCCAATACCTTTCTGGTACATATATGTATATCTATGTACATATTTGTATATATATATATGTGTGTATAATAAATCTATATATGTATATCTACACATGCAAACATATATACATTTAATCTTTTTATTTGTCTTTTGTTGACATTTATATACCACCTATTATCAGGCACTGACTAAAAACCATATTGTCTCTTTTGATCTTCATAACAATCCTGGGAAGTAGGTGCTATTATTATCAGTATTTTGAGGAAGAGGAAACAGGCCAAAAAAAAAAAGTTAAGTGACTTGCCCAAAGTCACATAGTTAGTAAGTGTCTGAGGTTATATTTGAACTTATGTCTGTCTGACTCTAGGCCAAGCACTCTACTCACCTGCCTGTCTATAGCAATGTGCAGATTGGTCAGTTGATAGGCCGACAGACAGACAGACAAACAGATAGATAGATAGATGATAGATAGAGGGATAGATAGATAGAAAGTTGAATAGATAGATGTGTGCAGAGGAAATTTCATCCACTCCCCCTCCTGGGTTGCCAACCCAGTTCATCTAATTTAAATCTGATAGATAGATAGATAGATAGATAGATAGATAGATAGATAGATAGATAGAAAGGTTGATGGATAGATGGATGGATAGGTGGATAGATAGATAGAGAAAGAAATGGATAGATAGATAGATGAATGGATAGGTGGATAGATAGGTATATAGATAGACAGATAGACATACAGACAGATAGGTAGATAGATAGATAGATAGATAGATAGATAGATAGATAGATAGATAGATGGATGGATGGATGGATGGATAGGTGAATAGATGGATGGATAGACAGACAGATAGATAGATAGATAGATAGATAGATAGATAGATAGATAGATAGATAGATAGATGAATGGATAGATTAATAAATGTATAAGTAGATAGATGAATAGCTAGAGGATGGATATATATCCATCCATATATAGTACATATATATATATTTTTTTTTTGTAGTAGTCTCTTGGTAACCGAGGATGATGATTGTCTTTGTGCGTTTTTGTGCACAAAGACACCTGTGCATGAAGATTTAAGTGGAAAAGCCGATGCACAGAGACAGTCCCACTCTCTCAGCGTTGGAAGCCTGGGTCCAGTGGCACGAAAAGTCGTTACACCTGGAGACTTCCTCAGCTGCATTGGATGGCCGTGTTGTCTTTTGTGCTCCAACATGCCCTAAGCACTCCACAGTGCTTTGCTGCATCGCCATCTCAGCTGTTGAAACTTCTTGTTGGTTTCTTCCTCCTGTTCCACTGAAACAGTCTTCACATGCTGGGTGAGCAAAGCCCTAGTTCACCAGGGGTCCACGACGACCCGATGGCTACCCTCACAAGGTTTAGCCAGCCTGTCAAAGCTGTTGCCTGGGTTGTGGCCGCTGCCACATGCTGGCAGCTACTAGGAGCCACAAGTGAGAGCTGGGTGTCAGGTGAGGGTCAGAGGCTGGAGAGCTGCCCTAGGAAGGCACAACAAACCCTCCATACCAGAGATATTACTCCTCCCTGAGCACCCCATACACTCCTAGTACATATAACACATACATATTCTACATGTACACAAATATACACATACATTCTATATCAGTGATGGTGAACCTTTTAGAGACTGAGTGCCCAAATGGCACTCTCATGTCACATGTAAGCCTCCTCCTTACCCTAG
This sequence comes from Monodelphis domestica, assembly GCF_027887165.1. Taxonomy (NCBI): domain Eukaryota; kingdom Metazoa; phylum Chordata; class Mammalia; order Didelphimorphia; family Didelphidae; genus Monodelphis; species Monodelphis domestica. The sequence goes on from NC_077232.1 coordinate 30,430,984, forward strand.
ACAGGGGAAGGAGGAAGCACTCCCATTGGGCTGCTGAACAGAGATGGGGATGATAGGAGAAATGTCCTTAGGTGCCATGGAGTGGGGGAGAAGAGCACCCCCCTCTAGCACACAAGCCATAGGTTCACCAACATGGCCTTAGGAAGTATAAAGATCAAGCAGTTATCACAGGTGGTGGGGTAGGCATGACCTTCATCCTTCATCTATTTGAATAAATGCTGAAATTACCCTCCAGGCAAGGACCCAGCACCAGCCTTTGCCCCATTCTCTCCACTCCTTTAAATACCAGCTGGTCTTCAGAGAGGAAATGCAAGCAGGTGATGAATACCTGAGGCCCACACCTGTCTGTGTTTGGGGGCTGTCCCTTCACTCTACTGTCTGATCCATCTCCTCAGAAGGTTGATCTCCTTCACTCCCTCCCTAGGATAAGCTCTGGGAGAGCACTGTGGCAACCTCATTGAAAGTGGTGAACCAGGTAGTCAAGGAGACAACAGGCAGGAAATCAAATCGGCATAAATATGAGAAAACCTTGCAGGGGCACTCTCCGTGAAGCTAGGCAAATTTAATTAATGTGTTCCAGCTTTTGTTCTCCCTTAGAGGCAACTAAATAGCCCCTCCTGGTGTGTAGGAGTCGGGAGTCGGGAGGGGGAAGGGCTATACATCTTGAGATTCAGACTGGCTGGGTGAGAAGTCAGAGGATAGAAGAATGAAAGAGAAATGCCAATAATTTCCTGGAAGAGGGAATCTGGACTCAAGTGTAGCTCAGTGATGGAAGAAGAAGCAGGTGTGGGTGCCTCAGAGAAACTAGCCTGAAACAAAGACAATGGAATGAGTATCCATCAGGGAGCCCAGGAAACTACTCCTGTGCAAGCTTTGCCAATAACACATTCTGAGTCTTGGGGCAAATCAATATCTTTCCCATCTCTGGGTCCTTGTTTTATTATTCAATTGTTTCAGTCACATCCACTGCTTTGTGAACCATTTGGGGTTTCCCTGGCAAAGGTTCTGGAATCATTTGCCATTTCCTTCTCTTGCTCATATTACAGATAAGGAAAGTAAGACCAGCAAATGGGGTTAAGTGACTTGCTAGCTATTAAATATCTAAGACTAGACTTGAATTCAGGTCTTCCTGGCTCTCCACTATAAAATTAGAGGCTCTGATTGTATGAACAAGTAAGGACTTTCCAGATCTATACTTCTGTAATGCTAGGTTATAAGGACCTTCCAATTGTGAATGGGTTGGCTCTAAATTCCTTTCTAGTTACATCCTTCTAAATTTTCTCTCAGTTTGGAATTCATTTTGAAGGTTCTTCTAGGGTTGACATGCTAGATCCTACGTTCCAAGGCTGTCAGTTAGGAAGTTATATATTCCATGTCTGATGTCAAAGATTTTAGTCCCAACGTTGTATGTTCTCAGAACCCTTCCAGGACCAATAATTTGTTTTGGGTTCTAAGATTCCTCCTAGTTCTTATATTCTAACTTCTCAGGTCCATTGGAAATTGAATATAATTTCACACTCCTCTCTCAACAGGCAGTTCTTTCCAGCCAAATTTTTTGGTGGTCCTCAAATTTGACATCCTATTTCCTGTTGCTAACTTGCAGGTGTCCATTAGACTGTAAGCTTTTTGAGGTCAAAGACTATCCTTTGCATTTATCCCTCCAAAATTTAGCTCAATGCTTATTAGCACATAGTAGGTTTTTAATAAATGTTTATTGATTCATTGATGACTGTGTAAAGATTAAAATTTAGGGGAGACTGAGGCAGGTAGAAATTAGTTTCTCTCTGCAAGGAGTATTATATTTTATGAGGTTTATTAAAGGTTGAGAAATTAAGAATATAAAAGTAAGAAAAAACACGTGCCTAGGCCAGAGGCCTAGACAAGACCTCACCTACATTATGGAAAGAGCCACGTCTGCTCCAGAACGGAAGTCCAAGAGAGCTCAAAAGCCTTTGCAATCAGCTTAAGTACCTTCTCGATCTCGCCCACCTCAGAATTCCATGAGATTACAAAGCATTTTGGGGAGGTGGAGCAAGGACTTGTGGGGATTGAAGTCCAGAGTTCAAATCTCAATTTTACAACTGAAATGTCTTCCCTCTTCACTTTAAAATTCCTAGTTTCCTTCAAGGCTTAGTTTAGTGCCTTTTTTCTATAAGAAGCCATTCCTGCTTCTTGAGGTTAGGATACTCTTGGTCTCTGTGTCTATTTCTGACTCAAAGTATCTTTTTTTATCATCTCTTTTTATTCTCACAGTAACTTGGTGATATAATAATATAATCTCCAGTTTATTTTTTCTACACATAATGTTATGTTTTTACATCCTTACGGAGACTTAAAATTAAAAAAAATATTTTTCCATGTTTACATGATTCATTTTTTTCCCCTCTCCTCTTCCCTCCTCCCTCCCAGAAACAACAAGCAACCCCCTGGGTTGTACAAATGTTACCACTTGATACCTATTTCCATATTATTCATTTTTGCTATAGAGCGACTTTTTGGAGCCTAAACCCAAATTACATACCCATATATGCATGTGATAAATGATGTCCTGTGTTTTGCTTTTGCATTTCTACTCCCACATTTCTTTCTCTTGATGTGGATAACATTCCTTCCCATAAGTCCGTCAGGAGTGCCCTGGCTTATTGCATTGCTACAAGTAGCAAAGTCCATCACATTGCATTGTTCCATGATGTTTTACTTTCTGTGTACAATGTTCTTCTGGTTCTGCTCATTTCACTCTGCATCAGTTCATTGAGGCTCTCCCAGGTCATATAGAAACCATCCTGTTCATCATTCCTTATAGCACAGTAGTAGTTCATCACCAACAGATACCACAATTTGCTCAGCCATTCCCCAATTGATGGGCATCCCCTCGTTTTCCAGTTTTTGGCCACCACAAAGAGTGCAGCTATGAATATTCTTGTACAAGTCTTTTTGTCCATTATCTCTTTGGGGTACAAACCCAGCAGTGCTATGGCTGGATCAAAGGGCAGACAGTCTTTTATCTCCCTTTGGGCATAGTTCCAAATTGCCCTCCTGAATGGTTGGATCAATTCACAACTCCACCAGCAATGCATTGGTGTTCTGATTTTGCCACAACTCCTCCAACATTTATTATTTTCCTTTACTGTCATATTAGCCAATCTACTAGGTGTGAGGTGGTACCTCAGCATTGATTTGATTTGCATTTCTCTGTATGTATATATGTATGTACCCATCTATCTATCTATCTATCTATCTATCTATCTATCTATCTATCTATCTATCTATCTATCTATCCGAATGTCTGTCTATCTATCTATCTATCTATCTATCTATCTATCTATCTATCTATCTATCCGAATGTCTATCTATCTATCTATCTGTCTATCTATCTATCTATCTATCTATCTATCTATCTATCTATCTATCTATCTATCTATCTATCTATCCATCCATCCATCTATCTATCTATCTATCTATCTATCTATCTATCTATCTATCTATCTATCTATCTATCCGAATGTCTGTCTGTCTATCTGTCTGTCTATCTATCTATCTATCTATCTATCTATCTATCTATCTATCTATCTATCCATCTATCTATCTATCTATCTATCTATCTATCTATCTATCTATCTATCTATCTATCTATCTATCTATCCGAATGTCTGTCTATCTGTCTGTCTGTCTGTCTCTCTGCTTATCACTGTTTATTGACCATTTAGCTATCCATTTGCCTATCCTTCAATCATGTAGCTATACCTATTTGTATTTGTTTGTCAGTCATATATCTATCTATCCCAATCTCTATCTACCTTTCTACCAATCTACCTAAAATACACATATATACAGGTATATAAATATACATTTATATTATACACATGAAGACACACGATATAGAGCACTAGTGATGGTGAACCCATGGCATGGGTGCCAAATATAGCATGCAGAGTGCTCTCGGTGGGGACATAGCTGCCCTCCCCAGCCCCTGCTTCTTCCCTCCCCAAGAGTTGGTTACCAGAAATGCAGAGGGACTTGGGCAAAACTGTTCCCCTCCCCCTCTCCACTCTGCCTGACAACATTTTTTCACACAGCAGCCAATGGGAGCACTTCCTCCCTCCCCTGTGGGAGGGGACAGAGGGTACCCAGCACTTGGAAGTAGAGGCACAGCATTTGATCTGGAGGGTTGGGAGGGGATGGGGCCCAGCACTCCATTTCTAAAAGGTTTGCCATCACTGCCTTATAACATATAGTGTAAATTGTCTGAGATGGAGTAGCCATCAAGCATAAGATAGTGGAAAAAAAGATAGAAGACCTCAATGCCCTTTCAAGCTCTGGGATTCTATTAGTCTAAGAAATAATCCAAGAAATCCCCAACTTCAGTGTAATTGTGTATATGAAACTAACTCTCTGTCTCTGTCTCTGTCCCCCCCCCCCCTTCTCTCACTCACTATCGCTATAGAAGGTGTGGAATAAATAATAAAGAAATGCATAGGACACAAGAATTTACAGGATCTCTTGAACAAATTCAATAATATAAAACCTTCCAATAATCCATTCGGTTCCTTTTAGGGAGATAAAGACCTTGGAAGATCTAATCACCAAACATTTCCCATTTACTTTGGACCCAAATCATATGAATAGTTCGTGGCAATAACATGGTTGGCATGATTCATTATCCCCACCAATTTCCAATTGCATAGTTTTATTCCTTGTTTTTAAACCCTTAGAATCAATACTGTGTGTTGGTTCCAAAGCAGAAGAGCAATAAGGGCTAGGCAACGGGGATTAAGTGGCTTGTCCAGAAGTGTCTGAGGTCAGATTTGAACCCAGGACCTCCTGTCTCTAGGCCTGACTCTCAATCCACTGAGCTACCCAATTGCCCCCCCTGCACAATTTTACTCCTATAGCTAGCATTAACATAGCAGTTAAAGATGGACATTATCATTATCTCCATTTTACAGATAGGAAAAAGTAAGGCAAGTTAAGTGACTTGTCCAAGGTCATATAGTTTGTGTCTAAGGTGAAATTTGAATATAGCTCTTCCTAATTCCAAATCCAGTACTCCATCCATATACCTTGATGTGTTTCACACAACTCCTTACACTTGGAGGGCTCAAGATATTCTTCTTGATTTATATTCTTCCCAGCATTCTTCTTGTTAGGAAGCCTGGGTTCAAACCCTGCCTCTGATGTGTGACCTTGTTAATTAAATAGTTTGACCCTACTTTATGCAGTTTGGTTGCCATAGGAATCCCATTCAAGAAAAGCAAAACTGTAGAGCAAAACATTCCTTGTGCAACCCTGGCCAAGGAGCCAGTGGAGCAAAGGAACCCTCTGGAGGTTTCTCACTCTCAGTGAGAATCCTCACCAATGATACTAGAGTGCCAAGGAGTCAGGGTGGTGCTCAATAGACAGGTGCCTTCTCCCCTTTCCCCTTGTCCTCCATTTTGAGAAATGACACTGGAAAGTTACAGATGGGAAGGGACTGGATGCCAAGCTCCCCTAAGCACACTTTGGTCCTGGGCTCAGAATCAGTCTGGCTCTGCTGCTCACTAGACACATAACACTGAGCAAACAACATAATGCCCTTCCCTTCTGGGCTTCGGCTCCCTCATCAGTAAAATGGGGAGGTGGTAATAGAGTCCCATGGAGTCCTTTGAAGCTCCAAAGGCTCTGAAATCGAGAGGGCATTTCCTCAGGATTTCCTGCAGACCAAGAGTTACTGAGCTGTCAGGGCTGCTCCTTACCTGTGGTACCCTTGGGCAACAGGAGAACCAGCAATGGTACCTGGGAATTAGAGACGACTGTTCAACCTCCAGTTGATTCACATGTTCTCAGGAGCCATTCGGCTCAATATGTTATGCTCTATGATTTGAGATTTATCGCAGCCCTAAAATTCTGTGTTCTAAGGTCCTTCTCAGATCTAACATTCTATCAGTCAGCAAACATGTATTAAACATTTGCTGCATGCCAAGCACTGTGCTAGGGTTGGAAATACTATACGATGACAATGAATGAAACAAGCCCTCTTCTCAAGGAGCACATCTTCTACTTAAGAGTTCCTCCCAGCTCAAACAATTTATGTTCTAAGGTCTTTTTTAGCTCTCACAATCTACATTCTAAGATTTCAAGCTCTTACATTCTGTGTTCTAAGGTCTCTTTCAGTTTTGATATTCTATATTCTGAGGGCTCTTCTATCACTGAGGTTGTATACTTTCTAGGTCTCTTCCAGCTCTGACATTTTATAGTCTAAGGTCCTTTCTAGCCTTAACTGTCTAGGTTCTATGTTTCAAGGTCTCTTCCAGTTCTGACATTCTATATTCAACGGTCCTTTCTAGCCTTAATAGTCTATGTTCTAAGATCACTTCTAGCCTGAACTGTCTAGGCTCTTTGTTCTAAGGTCTCTTCCAGCTCTGATATTCTTTATTCTAAGGTCCCTTCTAGCCTTAATAGTCTATGTTCTAAGGTCCTTTCTAGACTTAACTGTCTAGGCTCTTTGTTCTAAGGTCTCTTCCAGCTCTGATATTCTTTATTCTAAGGTCCCCTCTAGCCTTTATAGTCTATGTTCTAAGATCACTTCTAGCCTGAACTGTCTAGGCTCTTTGTTCTAAGGTCTCCTCCAGCTCTGATATTCTTTATTCTAAGGTCCCTTCTAGCCTTAATAGTCTATGTTCTAAGGTCCTTTCTAGACTTAACTGTCTAGGCTCTTTGTTCTAAGGTCTCTTCCAGCTCTGATATTCTTTATTCTAAGGTCCCCTCTAGCCTTTATAGTCTATGTTCTAAGATCACTTCTAGCCTGAACTGTCTAGGCTCTTTGTTCTAAGGTCTCCTCCAGCTCTGATATTCTTTATTCTAAGGTCCCTTCTAGCCTTAATAGTCTATGTTCTAAGGTCCTTTCTAGACTTAACTGTCTAGGCTCTTTGTTCTAAGGTCTCTTCCAGCTCTGATATTCTTTATTCTAAGGTCCCCTCTAGCCTTTATAGTCTATGTTCTAAGATCACTTCTAGCCTGAACTGTCTAGGCTCTTTGTTCTAAGGTCTCCTCCAGCTATGATATTCTTTATTCTAAGGTCCCTTCTAGCCTTAATAGTCTATGTTCTAAGGTCCTTTCTAGACTTAACTGTCTAGGCTCTTTGTTCTAAGGTCTCTTCCAGCTCTGATATTCTTTATTCTAAGGTCCCCTCTAGCCTTTATAGTCTATGTTCTAAGATCACTTCTAGCCTGAACTGTCTACATTCTGTGTCCTAAAGTCCCTTCCAACTCTGACATTCTATATTCTAAAGTCCCTTAACTATCTATGTTCTGTGTGTAGCAAGGTCTCTTCTAACTCTGACATTCTCTATTTTAAGGTCCCATCTAGACTTAATAGTCTATATTCTAAGATCTTATAGCCTTAACTGTCTAGGTTCTATGTTCCAAGGTCTCTTCCTGCTGTATCTAACATTTTTTATTCTAAGGTCTCTTCAAGCTTTAATAATCTATGTTCTAAGGTCCTTCCAGCTCTGACATTTTATATTCCAAGGTCCCCTCTAGCCTTAATAGTCTCTGTTCTATTCTAAAGTATCTTCCAGTTCTGACACTCAATGACTTCTATAATCAGTCCCAAATGGATAAAAGGCTCTGGCAAGCCTTCTCAGTTGTATCATGTGGACCTTTTGTGGTCAAGAACTGTTGTCTCCTGCCTGTGGGCCAAGTGACTGGACAGGTTGGAGAGATGCATCCCTCCTACTCTGAGATGAGGCAGGCATGTTGGCTGAGCTCCCCAGATAGCAGAGGCCAGACAAAGTTGGTCCTCTGTTTATCAAAAAGAGAACAGAAACAAGTTTCCGGCAATTGGCAATAAAACAAAAACAGAAAAACTACCCCAAAGCTAGCATGCAGCATGTTAAATTGGCTCGTACGGTTGGTGCCCTTTTTCTTAATATAAGCATATCAAATGCAGTTTTATTTATAAATATGGAAGAAAACGAGAACAATCCCTTCTGCCCAGACTGCTGGGTCCTTCTCCTGTGGAGAGAAGTGTTCCTACTCCCCCATTCTGCTCTCGAGTGGATATGGCATCTAGTGGAAAATGCCATACAGAAATTTTAAAAAATAATCATACTCGGAGGGACCTTAAAGATGAGCTAGTCCAACCCTCTCACTAAATAGATGAAGAAATAATGTCCAGAGAGGGTAAGTGACTTGTCTGAGGTCATACTGAAACAAGGTTTTTTCTTAAGAAAACTCAGGAGAAGAGAGGACAGAGTACTAGACCTGGAGACAGAAAGACCCAAATTCAGATGCGACCTCAGACACTTATTAAGTATGTGACCTTGGGTAAGTCACTTAACTTCTGTCAGTCTTAGTTTCCTCACTGGTAAAATTCAGATAATTAAAAGCACAAGGTTATTGTAAAGATCTGACAAGATACTATATGCAAAGTACTTTTTGAGTCTTAAAACATTATGTCAATCTGACATTGCTATTATTGTTATCATTGTTGTGTTTTGAAACCCAGTGTTCATTTTCCTGTAGTAAGGGGCAGGTAGGTGGGGCAGTGGATAAAGTGCTGGACCTGGAGTCAGGAAGTTCAAATTTGGGCTCAGACACTTGCTAGCTGTGTGACCCTGGGCAAGTCACTCAACCCTGTTGGCCTCAGTTTCCTCATCTGTAAAATGAGCTGGAGAAGTAAATGGCAAACTACTCTAGGGTCTTTGCCAAGAACACCCCCAATAGGGTCATGAAGAATTGGACACAACTGAAACACAAGAAGGAAAAATAGTGTGGAAATAGGTATATTTGGGAAATGAAGGGAAATACACCCTTTTCAGAGAGAGCCACACTGGAAAGTTACAATTACTCTGGTCTCAAATCTGGCCTCAAACATTTCCTAGCTGTGTGACCTTGGGCAAGTCATTTAAATCCAATTGTTTATTGGATTATGATAAAATGTTTTTTGATTATGATTATGACTAAATGATTAAATCCAACTGATGATTAGTACTGATACCAAGGCAGGAGGTAAGGGTTTAAAAAAGAAGAAGAAAGCTATATCCACTGTCATGACATTTGACTACCTTGAAGGTCAGATTGGAGCCCTTTTAAGTCATTGTTTATGGGGCAGGATTAGCCATAGGCAAGGTACCAACTTTTTTTTTTTTAAACCCTTACCTTCCGTCTTGGAGTCAATACTGTGTATTGGCTCCAAGGCAGAAGAGTGGTAAGGGCTAGGCAATGGGGGTCAAGTGACTTGCCCAGGGTCACACAGCTAGGAAGTGGCTGAGGCCAGATTTGAACCCAGGACCTCCCATCTCTAGGCCTGGTTCTCAATCCACTGAGCTACCCAGCTGCCCCCAAGGTACCAACTTTTGCCAGAGCATCCACAAGGCAACAATGCAAGTGTGGGATACTATATAGAGGAGTCAGGCTTGAAGCCCACCCTGTTATTTCCTAACTGAGTAATGATGGGCAGGTCACCACCTTTTCTGAACCTCCTTTCCTCTTCTGGGAATGATAATACCTATGGTATCTCTATCTTCCTAGTATTGTAAAGAGGCTAAGCGAGATGAGGTTTATAAAGCACGTTGCAGATTTAAATTAGTTTAAAAGCACTTAAAATAGTTATTTTTATTCTAAAAATATTTTTATTCAGTTGAGGACACACTTCACTGGAAAGGCAACTGCTTTCACCAACGCGTCTATCCACAGAACATTAGACTGTTTCCCACTACTCACCTTTTCCCCAAGGCACACTCCCATCGAGTCTCTATGGCTTGCTACTTTTCATCCATGCTCCATCTTTCCTGTTGATTTTTTGTCCTAAATATTGTCTCCTGTAGTTTCTTTATCCACTCTGACTAATACCCTTCTAGATCTCCAACCTCTCCCTAGAACCATTCCTTGGGAGCTTTGTGTAACCGTCCCTTCCCTCTGGAGTCAAAATTCTAAGCAATATCTAGAATTCTGTTATTCTTTTCCAAGGCTCCCTTCTTCCTGATTTTCCTTTTGAACCCTCTCTTCACGAAGTCAATGTGTCCTGGTTATAAGAACATTTACCACAGTTACCACCAAACAAAGATTGGGGAAGAAATGGAAAACCAGAGCCTGAAGATTCCCATAAGCCACATAATGCATTATCTGGCATTTATGTCTTCATCATGAATTTCTCTCCTGAATTCTGGTTCCATTCATTGGACATTTCCATCCGAGTTATCCAGAAGACATTTCCACATCAGCTTGACAGAAATAGAACTCGTTAATTTCTGCCCAAACTCCCCTTTTTCCATCGTGGATATGGGCACAGACTTGGAAGCATCCTTGACCCTTCTTCTTCTTCCTCATATCCATATGATCTTGCTGGTTCTACCTCCATGACATCTCTCTCCGTGTCTCTCTTTCTCTCTGTCTCTGTCTCTCTCTCTTCTTCTCTCTCCTCTCTCTCTGTCTCTCTCTCATCTTATATCTAGCTATCAAATTGAATGTCTTATAACAGAGATCTGAATATATCACTCTCCCTCCTTAAAAAACAAACAAACAAAAATATCCAATGTTCTTTATTATCTCCAGGAGAAAACCCAATGTACAAATTCCTGAGCTCTGCACAAACTGGTTTCCACATACCTTGTCAGTGCTATTGCTTTCCTTCACATACTGTGATGACATTCCATCTCTTGACTCTGTGATCTGTGTGCAGACGGGCTGCTGCCATGTCGATAATGTGTCATCTCTCTCTTATAGATTTCCTAGTTTCCATCAACAGGTCAACATCTCCTTCGAGAGGTCTTTCTTGGTTTGTTTCCATTCATTACTGCCTTCTCCCTCTTGAAATCAATCAATAATTGGTCAATAATAATATTAAGTACCTACTTTGTGTCCTCAGTTTTCCTATCTATAATATAAGCTAGAGAAAGAAATGGCAAACCATTCCATTATCTTTACCCAAAAAACCCCCAATGGAGTCACCAAGAGTGAGACATGACTGAAACAACTGAACAACAGCCAACTTTGTATCAGGCACTGGATTAGGTACTAGAAATATAGACCAAAATGAAATGATCTCTGCCCTTGAGGACCTTATATTCTATCAGAGGAGACAGAAATGGTTCTGGCTTTACATAAACTTCGTATTTTCTTTTCTGGATCCATGGTGAATATTCCCTTCCCCTCACTCCCCTATCACAGCATGAGCTCATCAAAGGTAAGTATCGGCTCATTGTTTGTCTCTGTATCTCTCACACCAAGTCCAGTGCCTGGCCAGCACTTAAGAAATCTTTGTTGAATTGAATTGACTCAGACCTTATATTCTTGGAGATGAGACAGTTGTTTCCCAGACCTACTTTATCCATCAATCAGTTTAACTCCTTTGGACACAATGAGACATTATGATATAATGTAAAAAGTACTCTATCTATGGGCTCTGTAGATTGAGAAACAACCCTAGAGATGGGAAGTTCCTGGGTTCAGATTTGGCCTCAATTGCTTCCTTGCTGTGTGACCTTAGACAAGTCATACCCCCATTGTCCAACTCTTACCACTTTTCTGTCTTGGAACCAATTCAGAGAATTTTAAGATGGAATGTAAGAATGTTAAAAAAAAAAAAAGCTGAACACTCTAGTGAAAATACCAACAACATGGAAATGGGTTCGAATCAAGAACACATGTGATACCCAGTGGAATCGTATGTCAGCTATGGAAGAGGTGGTGGGAGATGGGGGAGGAAAAGAAAATGATCTTTGTTTCCAATGAATAATGTTTGGAAATGACCAAATAAAATAATATTAAAAAAAAAAAGCTGACTCTTTCATCAGAGGACCTGGGTTCAAATCCTGTCTTTGATGTTTGCTGCTGCCTTACTTGTTGTTGTTGTTGTTTATCCTATCTATATATCTATGCCTCTATACCTATATCTATATAAACTAAGCATCCAGACTAAGGCAAAAGAGTGGCAAGGGCTAGGCAGTTGGGGTTAAGTGACACATTCAGGGTCACACAGCTGGGAAGTGTCTGAGGTAAGATTTGAGCTCAGGTCCTCCTGACCTCCAGGTCTGGTGCCTTATTGTGCTACACCCCATCCTTCATTTTCAAAGAGGACCAATGGTATCATGGGGTGATACAAAGCTTAACAATGGTGTGTTATTCCATGAGGCTTTAAAATTGCCCAAAAAAGCCTTCTCACTTCTGTACCTTACTACTATCTTGGGAAAGTTTCTTAATCTCCCTTGTTCCCATTTTTTTTTTCATCTTTAAAATGAAGGGATTGGCGCAGATGGCTTTTGAGGTCTCTCCTAGCCTAATTCTTGGGTCTATGTAACACAGAGATGGCAGGTTCTCTCCATACTTTGCTAAGTACCCACTAGAGAAAAATGCTGGCCTGACTTTTCTTATTTTTACGTGGAGGTAGATGAGAAGAATGAATCCTGTTAATGGATCTCAGAGAAAGTAGGAGCTAGAAAGAAGCTGCGACATCATCTAGGTGCAAGAGGCATCATTTTCGTGCCTTTGGGAAGCGTGTATTTAGCTCTCTGTGTCCTCAGTTAGGATGGGGCCTGAATTCTCATCCCTCTTGGTTACCAGTTCAATTCAAGCATTTATTAAACCATTGCTCTGTGCCAGGCACTGTGTATTAGGCAACGGGAAAACAGAAACAAAAGCAAAGCAACTCAGAACCAGAGATTTGAAGACACAGAGGAAAGATTGTTCTGGCTAAACCTCTGAGAGAGAATCAATTGGGCAGAACTCTTGGCTTCAATTGTTTCTGTTTCCAGGGATTTTATATCCTTTTGGGAAAAGCAAGAATAAAATGTAAATAAAAATTAAATACTAGGTAGCTCAGTGGATAGAAAGCCAGACTTAGAGACTGGAGGTTCTGGGTTCAAATTTGGACTCAGACACTTTCTAGCTGTGTGACCCTGGGTAAGTCCTCTCCCCCCCCGTTGCATATCCATTTCAGCTCTTCTACCTTGGGACCAATACATAATATTGATTCTAAGATGGAGGATAAGTGGTTTGTTTTTAATAAAATACACATGTATATAAAATAACTACGAGGCAGAGGGGTGGCACAGGTCTAAAAGGAAGGATGGGTTATTAACACTCATCTGGAGCTTCCAAAGGGTAAAGCAGAAAATTAGAGTAGAGTAGGATAAGAGCTTGGGGGAGATGAGGTTCAATGAATGAGAATGAGGGAATGGGGAATAGTAGCAGGGAAAGAGAACTTCAACCTGAGCAGATGACAACTCAGAGTCATGAAACCATCAAGTGGAAGACTGTCAGTCCCTTTATTTATTTTTTTAACCCTTACCTTCCATCTTGGAGTTAAAACTGTGCATTGGCTCCAAGGCAGAAGAGTGGTAAGGGCTAGGCAATGAGGGTTAAGTGACTTGCCCAGGGTCACACAGCTAGGAAGTATCTGAGGTCATATTTGAACCCAGGACCTCCCGTTTCTAGGCCTGACTCTCAATCCACTGAGCCACCCAGCTGCCCCCTGTCAGTCCCTTTAGTAGCAAGAGAAATATTGATTAATTTGATTATCAATCAATGAGCAAAAGAATGAATCCAGATGGTAGAGAAAAAAAGCGACAGTCCAGCCAACAGCAAGTCCCTGGTCCTGTCTGCTGGGCAAGGTAGAACTCATTGGAGGCCTAGGCCTTGACTGGCTTTAGAACGGGGAGAGAACTTTACAATTACTAAATCTAATCTTTTCATTTAACAGAGGAAAAAACTGAGACCAAAGGCTCTGTTCCTCCCCATTCCTAACTGATTCATTCTCAGAGGTTTAGATAGAATGATCTCTCCTTTCTCATGGTTCAAACTCTCAATATTTAAAGTCACTACACTTTGAACCCAGAAATTCCATTGTTAGGCATCTACCCCAAGGAGGTCAGGAACAAAGAGAAAGGTGCCACATAGACCAAAAGCGGTTCTAGCAGCACTTTTTTTTAATATAGTATCGAGAACCCAGAAAAGATGTAGATATCAGACAAATTGGGGAACAGGGATATAATGGAATATTACCGTGCTATAAGAAATGATGACAGAGAAGCATGAGAAGACTTATCAGAGCTGATGCAGAATAATATGGAAATAATATGGGTCTTGATCAATGACACATGTAAAACCCAGTGGAATTGCTCAGTGGCCACAGATGGAGGGAGGTGGGAGGAGGGGAGGGAAAGAACATGATTCATGTAACTATGGAAAATATTCTAAATTAATTAAATAAAATTTTCAAAATTAAAAAAAAAACTGATGCAGAGTGAAATGTACTGAGCCAGGGAAAGGACCTAGAAAATGACAATAACCCTACAGGGGGAACAACAACTAAGTCACTGAAGCAATGCTGTGGAATTACAGGGACTAAGCTCTGTCTCAAAGAAGTTATAGGAGAAGGTACCTCCTTTTCTTAACACAACAGATAGTGTCATTCTTTTATGAGGTGTTGGTTAGTTTTGTTAATTGTTTTTTCTTTTGTTTCCTTTACTCTAAAGCATGATTCCCTGAGAAGGGAAAAAGATACTTTGGGAGATAAAGCTGATTTAAAAAACTAAAACATATCACTAAATTTTTTAAAGGTCTACATTCATGTCAAGATCATGTGGTAGGGGTACCCAGGTCCTAGGACAATGATAACAAACCTTTTAGAGGGGCAGGTGATGTGAGAAATGTCCTCAGGCACCTGTGGAAAGGAGAAGGGGAGAAATCCAGCCCCACGTCCCTCTGACTTTCTAGTAATGAACTCTGGTGAATTCTGTGCTGCGGCAACAGTGCATGTGCACACAAAAAGGGCTCTGAGTGCCCTCTCTGGCACACATACCATAGGTTTGCCACCATGGTCCTAGGAAATAGTTCTTAAGCCTTGGTTTCCTTATCTAGACAATGAGGATAATCCCAGGATCTGTTCCACAGGATTGAAGAGCAGATGAAAGGAAATAATGTATATAAAACATTTTGTAAACCTTAAAGTTCTATCTGTATGTTAGTTAAAATGACCACCATCATCACCATTCAGGTGAATCATGAATTAAATGGCCTTATAGGAGCTCTGGCCCTTGGCACTGGAAACTTTAATGGGAAGGTCCAATTGAATAGAATTCTTCTCCACTAGGGTTCTCCCCAATACCATCTAGGAAACAGCTGCTTTGAAATCTTGCAACTCCTGGGACTCTAGGAGAGCTCATCCATGAGAGCTGCAGGGACTCCCTCCTTTCCCATCCCTCCCTCCAACCTGGGTGTGCTGTTGCTGTCTGCATTTGACAGGCACCATCTCCCCTGCCTATTTCTTTGAGCAATTACATAATGAAGCATTTTGCAATCACCCCCCAGCAGACTGCCTTTGTTATTATAATATGCTATGGCAATGGTGTGCACCCCTATTAATAAACCTATCACTCTAAATGCCAGGCTAGGTTTTATTATTGATATTTGGGGTATGGTGCCACCCTGGGGGAAATCAACACATTTCCCTTCCTCCTGCAGAAGAGAAGGAAGTCAGTAAAACAATCAGGGATCTTGACTAATGCTAGGACCCAGAGGCAGAGCTGGACAGTGTTCACACATACAGGACCAGAAAGAGGACAGAGTTTGGAGTCAGAAGGAGGGAGGGAGGGAATAAGCATTTAGCAGTTGCTTAATATGTCCCTGGTATTGGGTTAAGGGCTTTATAAATACAATTGAGGACCTGGGTTTGAATCCATACTTGGCTACTTACTAGTTATATATAGTCTCTGATAAATCCCTTTGCCTTTCTGAGTCTCAAATTTCTGTTCTATAAATGGGGATTTGATTAGATTGTTAAAGTGTTTTATTAGAAAAATTATTGAAAAAGAAGTGGTTATCACAGAGTCAGCCCAGGTTGACGAACTTATGGCATGTGTACTAGAGTGTGCCAGAGGGGGCTGCTCCCTTCCCCTTGTGTGCTTGAGGACATTTCTCCCATCACCCCAATCCCTGCTCAGCAGCCCAATGGAAGTGCTTCCTCCCTCACCTGTTTGTGGTAAGGTGGAGGGACTCACATGAGGCATCTGGGTTGCAGTTTGGGCACTCTCTCTCTAAAAGGTTCACCATCACTGGCATAGATCATAGATTTAGGGTAAGAAGGAACCTCCTTAAAGGCTCTTAAGTTGAACTCCTTCATTTTAAAAAAGAGGAACTGAGGATATGAGAAATAAGTGACTTGACCAAGGTCACATAGATAGTAAGTTGTAGCTGTGAGATGTGACCCCATTCCCTTGCATGCTGTCCTATTCGGTCCTGGGAAATCTGGCATGATTGTTCTTGAAAGACTTAAACCTAGATTTTCTGACTCCAAATCCAGAGTTCTTTGCACTGTACTGTACTATTGACTAAGCCTTGGTTTTTTGATAGTGAAATGAGGATGATGACTCTGACCAGCCAGTCTCACGTGTGACTTTGTCACAGGTGGTACCTGAGATAATGGCCCTGTGGTTGTTATGATCAGGGGAAGTCAAACAGTCCAAGGTCTCCACCTGCCACTCCAGAGCCTGGCAGTGCAGACCCAGGGGTTTTGCCCTCTTTGAGGCAATTGGGGATAAAGATTCTGGGATTATTACCTCACCAGGGAACAAGCAAAAGGGACAGAATATCCCTTCAAAGGGAATCCTTTATATTGTGAGTCAGACTTAGAGGCTAGAGTAAAATTCCTTCTGTTCTTTTCTCCTCCCTCCCTCCCCATGGCCAGGGACTTTCATGTCTGAGGTGTGAGATTTTGCTCACTCAGGGATTAGGCTTTGATAGAAACATTAGCTCCCTTTGGTATGAGCTGAGTTGTTGGAGCAGCCATTGACCTCCTGGGACTGTCAGAGAGGCCCCTGGGTGCCCCCTCCCCCTTAGCCTTCCTGCAGCTCATTTCCTGAAGTCTGTTTACTCATCCCTCAGCACTCATTTACACATGGAGAGACCTAGGGAGTGGGGAGGCCAGGAGATACAGTGATTAGATGAGAAGAAACGTGGAAGTTCACTAGAGACACAGCTTATTGGCAGGAAGGCCTGTGCCAGAGAAAGAGAGAGAGAGGAGGCAAATAGATGGGCTGTGGAAGGTCTTGGTGGGCTGGTATGGGACAGGGAACAGAGCCGTGGATCTGGTATTCAGGGAATCTGAGGATCTCGTTTGGACCCTCAGTAGCTGGATTATTTCAATTCTCAGAGTTTCTTGACTGTTATAGGATAATAGATTTAAAGGAAGAAGGGATTTTAGAGGTCATTGAGTCCAAGCCTTGCATTTTACATAGGGGGCTAGGTAGCACAGGGCCCTAGACCTGGAGTCATAAAGTCCTGAGTTCAAATTCAATCCTAGATACTTCTTGGCTGAATGATCCTAGGAAAGTCCCTTAATTGCCCTAGATTTCGGTTCTCTCATCGATAAAAGGGAGATAATGATATTCTAATAATAGTAATATTCTAGTAATAATAATATTCTAGTAATTCTAAAATAATTAATTCTAATAATAATTCTAGTAATAATAAACACCTAGTGTAATAATACAGTTAGAATAATGAAATTCTAATAATAACATACCCATTAATAAGCCATCTAGTAATAATATACATACCTCCCAGGGCTGTCATGAGGAAGCCCTATATAAATGCTATTATTATTGCACATGAAGAAACTGAGGTCCTTCAGATCCTCTGAAAGAAATATTTCTTATTCCTCTTAAAAGGGAAAACTGGGGCTTCAGGGAAGACAATAATTTGCCCACGGTCATCCAAGAAATAATCTTTGGAGCCAAGATTGGAACCCAAGTCTTACTCCAAATCTAGCACTCTTTCCATTATGAGTTACTGCTTCTAAGTCTTTATATCTCCAAATATGATGGTCCTTTGGAGTCCAGGACTTGCACCCAAAAGCCACAGATTCCAGTCTTGCCTCTGTCAGTTGTTAGCTGTATAACCTTGGACAAGTCAAATCATAGCTCTGTGCCTCAGTTTCCTCATGTGTTAAAAAACACATGAGGAATTTTAAAGGAATTCAAAACATCTGTTAGTGTTGAGAGCAAAGCATAACAATGTTTATGGATTTTTAATATCACAAATATTTATTTTAGTATCCCTCTTGCTCCTCTCCAAAAATCATGTTTTAAAAATATCTATAATAAATAATTTATTATTATGTATCATTTATAAAAATTATGTAAAATCTTATTAAATCATTATCTAGAAATATAGGAGTACAAGAAAAGATGTTTGCAGTCAAGGGCCTGGGAATAGGCAGTCAGAATGATTCATAAAGGGGATGGGATGAAACAAGAGATTCAATACCCATATGACAAAACCTTCATAACTGATGTTAATGCTTTAAATCCAAAATAAGAGTTGTGTTTTCAAGCCCATTGCAAAAGATCAAATATTTCTAATTAACATGATTCATCATCACTGAATTGATTCATATGTTTTTTTTAAACTCTTACCTTCTGTCTTAGAATCAATCCTGTGTATTGGTTCCAAGGCAGAAGAGTGGTAAGGGCTAGGCAATGGGGGTTAAGTGACTTGCCCAGGGTCACCCAGCTGGGAAGTGTTTGAAGTTAGTTTCAAACCTAGGACCTCCAATCTCTAGGCCTGACTCTCAATCCACTGAGCCACCCAACTGCCCCCTATTCATATGTTTTTAAAGAAAACAATTGGAAGAAAAAAAAAGAAAAAGTCTGCAAAGCAGATCAATACATCCATCCCCCCAAAAATCAGAACCCATATGCAGTGGGTCACACCCATGCAGCTTCTATCTCTGTAGAGCAGTGGGAGGAAAATGTCTACTTCTACCTCTTCTTTGGTGGCCAAGCTTATTTTTTGTGATTTTGCTACATTTATTTTAGGTTGTTTTGTGGTTATTCTTCCCTCGGATATTGTTGCAGTCACTGTGTACATTGTTTACTTAGATCAGGTGACTTCCCTCTGCATCAGTTCTTGTAAATCTTTTTATGCTTCTCTGCGTACATCATATTTGTTATTTTATTATGATTTATAATATTTACAGACTATTTATTATTAATATTTATAACAATTTATTTATGTACCAAATCTTGTTTATCTGTTCTCTAATCAATGGGCATCTATTTTGTTTCTAGTTCCTTATTACCACAAAAAATGCAGCTATTGATATTTTGGTAGATATGGCGAGCTTTCTTCTATTTCATGGCTTCCTTGATGGATAATACATGCTGATGGCATCTCTGAAGCAAAAGGGAGGAAGAATTTAATTATTTTATTTATATAGTTCCAAATTGCTTTCCAAAGACATCATCACCTTTCATCAAAGAACAATAATAAATCAACGTTTATTAAGTTCTTACTGTGTTCGTGGTACAAGGTTAAGCACTGGGGAGAAGAGCTTACCCTCAAGAAGATAACATTCCACTGGGGGAAGAAATGTGTCTCCAGAGAAATATCTCAAAGACACCTACAGAGAAGACATGGAGTAACCTTATATGGGATGGATCTAGCAGATAAGAGAGGCCAGGAAAGGCTTCTTTTAGAAGGTGGCATTTGATGAGTCCTGAAAGAAGCCAAGGATTCCCCAAGGCAGCAGTGAGGAGGGAAAGCATTCCAGGCATAAGGAACTGCAATGCACAGACACCAAGACTGGAGATAGAGTATTCTGAATGAGGACCAAGTGGGCCAATTAACTAGACCATAGAATGCTTGGATGAGTGTAATATGGTGAAAGACCAAATGGGTAGGAAGAGGCCGGGTTGTGAAGAACTTTTGGTGACAAACAGAGGCATTTATATTTGTCCCTAGAGGTAATAGAGGAATTATTGAAGAGAGGAGGGATATGGTTATATCTGGGCAGCTAGTTGGTGTCTCAGTTTCCTCATCTGTAAAATAAACTAGGGAACGAAATGGCAAACTATTCCATTACATTTGCTAAGAAAACCCTTTTAACCTTTATCTTCTGTCTTAGAATTAATACTTGTGGGTGCAGCTGGGTAGCTCAGTGGATTGAGAGCCAGGCCTAGAGATGGAAGGTCCTGGGTTCAAATCTGGCCTCAGACACTTCCCAGCTGTGTGACCCTGGGCAAGTCACTTAACCCCCATTGCCTAGCCCTTACCCCTTTTCTGTCTTGGAACCAATACACAGTGTTGATTCCAAGACAGAAGTTGAGGGTTTAAAAAAAAAGAATCAAAACAAATTCCCAAGTTAACCCCAAGGGATTCAGGATAAAAAATGCTCTCCACAACCAAAGAAGGAACTGTTGGAGTCTGATTGCAGATCAAAGCATGCCATTTTCCACTTTATTTCCTTCATGAGTTTTATGTATGATACATGTCTTCTCTCACTGCATTGAGAATATGAAAATATATGCTATATGAAAACACTAAAATAGCCAATAATAGATCATTTACTGCCTTGGGGAGAAGAAAGTAGGGAAGATGAGACTGAATTACAAAGTGTCATAAAATGTTGTTTCTTTATGTAATTAAAAAAAAAGAAAATCAAAAGTGAAAAAAAATTGTAATGTAATTAATTGACATGTAATCTACAAAAAATAAAACAATTATTAAAATGAAGGGATTGAACTAGATGGCTCTCCTTTAAGTCCTTTATTTCTCTAACAGGCTCAAAACATGGCTCTGTTCCTACTTCCTTAAACAAGTCACTTAAACTCTTTCTTTTTTAATTAAAAAAAATTTAAAGCCCTTTCCTTCCATCTTGGAATCAATACTAAGTACTGGTTCCAAGGCAAAATAGGGATAAGAGCTAGGCAAGAGGAGTTAAATGAATTGTCCAAGATCACACCATTGGAAGTGATTGAGATTGCATTTGAACCCAAGACCTCCTATCTTTAGGACTGGCTCTCAGACCCTTAAACTCTTGACTGAATCTTCAGTTAAGTGATGCAATGAGAAAAAAGCTGGATTTGTAATAATAAACATGGTCCTTCCCCTCCCTCATCTCTCTGGCTGTCCCTTCATCTCCTTAGTCCTCAGTTTCCTCCCCTGTAAAAAAGTGCACTAGATCAAAGTGTCATGGACCCTGTTAGTGGATTCTGGTAAAAGTCTAAGGTTTTGCCCTGCATCAAATAAACGCCAAAGGATTGCAAAGGAAGCCAGTTAGATTGAACTGAAGATGTAGTCCTTTTGGCCAACAAGACCACGGATGCCTTGGGCAGCTCGGGCTCCAGCTCTTGCTCTAGGGGCTCCCTCGGGCTCCCTTCCAGCTCTAAGTTCCTGATCCTCTTATGGAGAAGCTTTTCTCCAATTCGAAATCCTTCTCCGAACTCTCAGGAAGCTGGTGTTCAGGCTGCCAGAGGAAGCTCAGCATTTCCCTTTCCCCTCCCCCACTGCCTCCCCGGGAAGGGAAGCCAGTGGGAGTTAGGCTGAGTTCTCTCCTACCCCGCCTCCTGCCTCGCCCCCCCCCCCCATCTCTCCCAGGCTAGAGGCCAGAGCCTCCCTTCTTTGCCAGACAGCAATGCCTGTGAGCTCAAATCTAAAACAGTCATGTGGAGGGGAAGGAGGAACCCTGCTTCTTCCCTCTCTCTCGATGTCCTTCCAGGCAGCCCCTCAGCGGGAAAGCATCGCGGCGGGCCCCCGGGGCTGGGGTGGCTCCCTTTCTTCGTTGTTGGGGTCCCAGAAGGCTGGGGGAGAGGAGGTGAGGGGAAGGAGGAAAGGGCTGTGAGGCACTGCCTAAGGGAGGCTGCTTCCCCACAAAGGGAAGGATGCTTAGGGCTTTGGGTGGTGTGGGGAGGCGCTGGCAGAAATTCAGCTCAAATCTCCCTCCTTCAAGGCCAAGCTCACCTGCTGCCCAACCTGGACCTGAACTAGGCAAGGGAGGAGTGGTCCCAGGTTTGGAGAGAGGGGAAGCCCCCCACCCAGAGGGTCAAGGGATGAGGAGAAGGCGGGCTGGGCTTGGGGAAGTGGACTGGGAAGATGGTGGGTCTGGGGTCTGGGACAGGGAAGGAATATGGAGTCTTAGGTTTGTAGAGGAGTCAAGAACAGGACCAAGCACTGAGCACAGGTCTGGGACATTTGTGAGGGTAGGAAGGGGAGAGAATGCAAAGGAGCTCAGACCTGCAGGCTACTTTGGGGAGAGAAGGGGAGATAGGGAGAGAGAGGGAGGGAGAAACATGGATGGAGGGAGGGAGAGAGAGAGGGAGGGAAGGGAAGGGAAGGGAAGGGAAGGGAAGGGAGAGACAGAGACAGAGAGATAGACAGATGGGGAGGGAGAGACAGACACATGGAGAGACAGAGGAAGAGAGGGAGGGAGGAAGAAGATAGACAGAAAGGCAGACGGACAGAGGGAGAGACAGACAAAGACAGAAAGAGGGAGGGAAGAAGAGGGAGAGAGAGATAGAAAGGCAGACAAGGAGAGAGAGAGAGAGAGAGAGAGAGAGAGAGAGAGAGAGAGAGAGAGAAGGTCTGTGAATGACCCTGGGGGGATCTTGGAAACAATAGCAAGAAAGGAGGTGTGGAAGACAAGTGAGGAGGGAAGGAAGAGGAGAAGGAGATCAAGGCCTGTGTCATGTAGACTGGCCTTTATGAAGGGAAGTGGAAATGAAGCAAGGACATTCCCATAAATACCTATGGTAACCTATTGGTTACATCCTTCAAAACAGCATCTCAATTCCCCTTTACTGCCATATTTATCTGTGTGTTCTAAATCAGCCTGGGCCCTCTCTGCTTGAGCTAGCAATGAGAAGGAGCTATAGACATTAAATTCTGGGAAGAGCTCTGCTCCCTGAGGTTAATCCTTTGCCTTCTCTGGCCCAAGTTTGCTTATCTTTGAAAGAAGGTCCCTTCTACTTGTGACATTCTAGGATTCAGCATCTGTAAACACAGGTGGAATCAGTTCAGATCACTCCAAAGAACATTCCCTTCATAGCTGCTGGGCTCAGCATTCTGCTAGGAAAAGGCATACAAGGACAAAAGACATCTCTCTCTCTCCCTCTCCCCCCCCCCTCTCTCCCTCTATCCCTCAATCTGTCTCTCTGACTCTCTCTCTCTGTGTCCCTCTGTCTCTCTGTCTCTGTCTCTGTCTGTCTCTGTCTCCCCCCTCTATCCCTCGATCTGTCTCTCTGACTCTCTGTCTGTCTGTCTCTCTGTCTCTGTCTCTATTTCTCTGTCTCTGTCTCTGTCTGTCTGTCTGTCTGTCTGTCTGTCTGTCTGTCTGTCTGTCTCCCCCCTCTATCCCTCGGTCTGTCTCTCTGACTCTCTGTCTCTCTGTGTCCCTGTCTCTCTGTCTCTGTCTCTATTTCTCTGTCTCTGTCTCTGTCTATCTGTCTGTCTGTCTGTCTCTGTCTCTCTCTCCCCACCCCCATCCCTCGATCTATCTCTCTGACTCTCTCTCTGTCTCTCTGTGTCCCTCTGTCTCTATACTTTGTATCAGAGAAGCCAAAAAGTGAACAGAAGGTGTTACAAGAACTTGGGGGGAAAGCTGGGGAAGGGGATCAGGAAAGGCTTCTCAGAAGGTTGGCACTGAGCTGGGCCCTGAAGGAAACTGACTATTCTAAGAGGCAGAGCAGGGCCAGGAGCCAGTGCCTTCCAGACACAGGGGAATAACTGTTCAAAGTAAGAGATGAATACTGACTCCCAGGAAAGCAAGGAGGCCAGCTGGGCTGAATGTAGAAGGCTGGAACAGAAGCTGAAAAGGTAGACTGGAGCCAGACAGCGATGCTAATTAAGCAACAGGCTAAGAATTCTTTATTTTCTCCTAGAGGCAATGGGGAGACATTGGAGTTTCTTGAGTAAGGGAGTGACTTTCTCAGACTTTGGCTTGAGGAATATTATTTTTGCAGCTGTGAGGAAGAATTGGTGACAAGGGAGAAAATGAGAGACTGGAAGGGGGTCACGGTGTCCAATTAGAAGGAAATTGTGCAATAATCTTGGAGAGGCAATGAAACTTTGGGACCTCAGTGGAACCACAGTACCACAGAACTCCTATGTCTCCTGTCTGACTAAGAATTGCCTCCATGCCTCAGGGGTCATCTGGGCTCTGACTGAAGAATATCAGTGGAGGGGAGCCCCTTTCCCAGCCCCCTTCATCTAGAGTATCCCATCACTCTCTCTTATGTTGGCCAGAAATAACAGAGTAATGAGGAAGGGGGATTTGGAGGCATCTTTAGGCAAGCCTCTATTCCCATTGGGCACTGGGGAAAATGGAAGTTATTTTCGACTTCATCCTGGTAAATGAGTTAATCTCTCCTCCCTCCCCCAACCCTCCCAGGTGAGTGAGCTCTGTGACATTTCATTAGCTTGCTGAGCAGCTCAGCAAGGATGATTCACAGGCTAGACATAACCAGCAAGTGAGGAAAGGTAGGGGGAGGTGGGGGCTGGATAGAGTGGAAGGGAGCAATGGGGAGAGAGATGACAGCCATGGCTCCACCATTGCTTCTCAAAGATGCTACAGAGAAGATACCAGCAAGGAAGGGAGAGTTCTTTCTAGAAAGAAGTATCAGATACAGCCAGGAGACATAATGGAGAGAGCCTGGAGTCAGAACCTAGAGTCAGAAAGACCCAAGTTCCAATCTGACCTCAGACATTTACTAGCTGTGTGATTTGGGGCAAGTCACTTAATTGTTGCTTACCTCAGTTTCCTCAGATTTCAAATGGACATAATAATAACTCTCACTTCTCAGGATTGTTATGGGATCAAATTAGAAGTGAACCTGACACATAGTAGGTTTTTCTATAAATACTTATTCCCTTTGATCCTTAAGAAAGAGTCCTTGACTAACTTGTCACAGCAGATACTGCTTTTTCCAAAACGGGGTGAGTAGGAAAGCTAGATGCTTACTGTGTGACTCTGGATGATTCCCATCACCTCTCTGAGCCTCACTTCTCTCATCTATAATATCCAGAAAATGCAGTACCAGATAGGTTTGATGTAAGGAATATGAGCCAGTGTTGGTTTAATACTTAAAACAAGCCTCAGAGGAAGTTTCTCTCCATTATAGCTGAGGAACATAGATGAAGGAACTAAGTGAATTGCACAGGGTCACACATTTAATAAATGTCTAAGGTGAGATTCAAATTCTTTTTAAAAATATTATTTCCTTAATAAACTGGAGGAATTCCATGTGAACTGGAAAGACCTCCAGGAATTGACAACAGAGTGAAAGGAGCAGAACCAGGAGAACATTATACACAGAGACAGATACACTGTGGCACAACCCAATGTAATGGACTTTTCTACTAGCAGCAATACAATGATCTAGGACAGTTCTGAGGGACTTGTGAGAAAGATGCTATCCACATCCAGAGAAAGAACTGTGGGAGTAGAAATACAGAAGAAAAACAACTGCTTGATCACATGGGTTGATGGGGATATGATTGGGGATGTAGACTCTAAATGATCACCCTAACGCCAATATCAATAATATAGAAATAGATCTTGATCAAGGACACATGTAAAACCCAGTGGAATTGCATGTTGGCTATAAGAGGGGGTGGGGGAAGGGAGGGAAAGAACACGAATCTTGTAAACATGGAAAAATATTCTAAATTAATTAATTAAATAAAATTTTCCAAAGCTTGGGGAAAATAAATAAATAATATTTCCTTCCCCCCATTACATGTAAAAACAAATTTAAAC
This sequence comes from Monodelphis domestica, assembly GCF_027887165.1. Taxonomy (NCBI): domain Eukaryota; kingdom Metazoa; phylum Chordata; class Mammalia; order Didelphimorphia; family Didelphidae; genus Monodelphis; species Monodelphis domestica. The sequence goes on from NC_077232.1 coordinate 30,456,493, forward strand.
ATTAATTTTCTTTAAGTTTTGAATTCCAAATTCTCTCTCTTCTTCTGACCCTCTCTCCCTCTTTTCTTACCCTATGTCACATACTCCCTGAGATGGCAAGCAATCTGATACAGATTTTACATGCGTAATCATGTAAAACATTTTTCCATATTATTGTTTTGTGGAAGTTATCAAATAAAAAAGAGAAAGAAAAAAATAAAATATAGAATATCTCAGTCTGCAGTCAGAATTCTTGGAGGGCAGATGGCATTTTTCATCATGAATCTTTGCTATTGTCTTGAATCACTGAATTGCTGAGAATAACTAGGTCACTCACAGTTGTTCTTCAAGAAATATTGTTATTGGGGGCAGTTGGGTAGCTCAGTGGATTGAGAGCCAGGCCTAGAGACAGGAGGTCCTAAGTTTAAATCTGGCCTCAGACATTTCCTAGCTGTGTGATCCTGGGCAAATCACTTAACCCAGTTTGCCTAGTCCTTACCACCCTTCTCCTTGGAAGCAATACATAGTATTAGTTCTGAGATGGAAGGTAAGAGTTTAAAAAAAAAAAAGAACTATTGCTGTCATTGTGTACAATGTTCTGGTTCTGCTTACTACACTTTGCATCAGTTCATTTAAGTTCAAATTTTTTTTGAAATCATACAGCTTATCATTTCTTATAGCAAAATAGTATTTAACTATCATATACCACAGCTTGTTCAGCCATTCCCTACTTGATGGATATCCCCACAATTTCCAGTTCTTCACCATCACCAAAAGAGCTGCAATAAATATTTTTGTATAAGAAGTTCCTTTTCCACTTTTTAAAAATATCTTTGGGATACAGATCTAGTAGTGGCATTACTGAATCAAATGATAAGCACAGCTTTATAGCCCTTTGAGCATAGTTCCAAATTGCCCTTCAGAATCGTTGGATGTTCACAACTTCACTAATAATGTATTAGTGTCCCAGTTTTGCCCCATTCTCGCCAGCATTTTACTTTTGCTGTCTGTCATTTTGGCCAATCTGATAGGTGTGGGATGGTACCTCAGACTTGTTTTGATTTCCATTTCTCTAGCCAAAAATGATTTAGAACATTTTTTCACATGATAATTGATAGCTTTGATTCCTTTATCTAAAAACTGCTTCTTCATATCCTTTGTCCATTTGTCACTTAAGGAATAACTTGTATTCTTATAAATCTGACTTCATTCTCTATAGATTTGAGAAATGAGACCTTTATCAGAGAAGTTTGCCATCAAATCCCCCCCCCCAATTTGTTGTTTCCCTTCTAATCTTGGTCACATTGATTTTGTTTTTGTAAAAATTGTTTAATTTAATATAATCAAAATTATTCATTTTCTGTCTCTTGTTTGGCCATAAATTCTTCCCTTCTCCATGGATCCACAGGTCTGGTATTCTTCTACCTACCTGTCCACTGAAAAGCAGATTGGGGGGATGTTTAATGTGGAGGTGGGGGAAATAGTCAGGGAAGCCTAAGTCAAGAAGAGATGGGGGGGGGGAAGCACAAAGGAAGTGATTATAGGAAATCCCAAACATCGTTTCTAACAAACATCCCCAAGAGGAGTCATAATATTCTATTGGAAGAGGCACCAACCAGCCTGAAGACAGCATCTTTGGTTCTAGATAAGGAAGTGCTATTCTCTCCTAGGCTTCCTCACATTGAGATCAGAGGCCAGAGATCCTCCTTGAAGTGCCAGTTTGAATCCGCTGGCCATGAACCCAGAAGCCATATTTCAGGTCCCAGTCAGTCTCTCACTAGTTCTGTGATCTTCTAATAATCTATGTTCTTTGATCCCTCCTAACTTTAATATTCGATATTTCAGGCAGCTAAGTAGCATCGTGGATAATGCTGAGGCAGGAAGACCTGTGTTGGAATCCTTTCTAAGACACTAGCTGCATAACCCTAAATAAGGCACTTAAGCACTCTCATCCTCAGTTTTCTCACCTGACAAATGGGAATAACAGCATCTACCTCATGGATAATTGGGAGGATGCAAAAACCCTTTAGTATTCTGTGAAATTATCCCCCGAGGAAAAGGCTAATTTCAACAAACATTTATTAAATGCTTCCTATATAAAATTCAATATAATTCAATAACTGAGATCCTTTGCCCTAGGATACAAAGATGAAAATATAATATGATCAGTGCCCTTCAGGCATCGATGGAATTGAGAATGGGAAAGGACTTCTAGGTCTTCTCCATCTTATAAACCAAAGGTACCCCCATCCACACTCACGCCAGGAACATGCCTGCCCCACCAGTGCTTGTACAGCTTGTTTGAAGACCTCCAGGAAGGGGGATGCCCTCCATCCCTTTGCTTTGGGGCAGCTCTGTCAGGAAGACACTCCTGCCAACCAGCTTCTTCATTGCTCATGACATGCAAGTGACATGGCAGCTGCTATCATTCATATTGAGATGCCTACAGCCTCCCATGCTCTCCTCTTATCATCAGGAATCCTGGAGAGGGGAAGAAAAGACTTCAACCCTCCCGTGGATTTGTGATCGCATCACTCAGTGACACACATCACAGTTCCCACGTGCCTACCCATCCTGTTTGACTCACCAATCCTGGAAACATCCTGATGTTGGGAGACCCACCTAGCATCTCTCATCCTCCATGGTCACGTGATCAGCTCCCTTTCTCTTTTCCTCACACATTTCCCTGATGACATCTCTTACTCTTGTTGTGAGAAGACGCTCTAAGAAATGAGAGAGCTGGGGCTGGATGGTGGAGGGGAGGGAGTAAATCTAATCAATACTGTCTATGACTACGTTTTACAGAATATGATTACTGAGAGTGGCAGGAGGGAAGAGGAGGCATCGCTTCCACCTGGGGACAGCGGACAAAGCTGCACCGAAAGGGTAGCTTCTAAAAACTCCTCAGTGGTATTCATTTATATTTTGCTTATTTTAATTTTCTATTAGGTACCCAGGAATGGGAGAGGTAGCTTGCTGTCATGCACTGGGTGCTGGATTTGTTGTGAAGAAGATTGGAGTTTAAATCCTGCCTTGGACATTTCCCTAGCTGTGTGACCCTGGACAAGTCACAGCCTCTCTGATCTTTAGAATCTGTAAGCCTATATAAATGGGTACTATTGTGGGAATTGTAGTTTCTCAAAAGATTCACCCAATAATCCTTCTTTTGAAAAAAAATGGATCTTTTTCTTAGCTGAATTGAGGGGTTTGTTCTCAGGAGAGAACAGAAGTACCTAAGAAGTCAGGTAATGATTAGTGGCAGCTACAGACAAGTGGGAGAAAGTGGATAGGTGTCTCAGTGGATTGAGAGCCAGGCCTCGAGACATGGGGTCCTATGTTCAAATCTGGCCTCTGACATTTCCTAGCTGTGTGGCCCTGGGTAAGTCACTTAACCCCCATTGCCTAGTTCTTACAACTCTTCTGCTTTGGAAACAATACACAGTATTGATTCTAAGACAGAAAATAAAAGTTAAAAAAAAAAAAGACAAGGGGTCACTGTGCCAGCCAGCTCTGTTTTACTGGAGGCCCATTAGAGGGAGGAGAAAACTTCAGGTGGAATGAGCTAGAGGTGAGCTGTAAGTTCTGTTTCCCTTTCTCCCTTCTGAAAACTATTTCCTTGTAAGACCATGTCAAGCCCAGAACTGAGAGAGGAAATGAGGAAGAAGAATGTTACATTGGGGAGCTGGATAGAGTGGGCTGGAGTAACTAATTCAACATTTACTACCAGATTTTAGAGTTCTCTCCATTGCCGCATACTGCCCCAGCACCTCCAGGTGAGCTGTGAATAGAGACATCAGCCTGGCACACTGACCTCCAAACAGAAAGCAGACTTAGGGCTCTGAGTGGGAGAACAGCCTTGATGTGAGGAGATGGGTAGCTGGTAGATATGTATGGAAATCCCACATTAGGCATGCAGACATTCAGAGGGTAGGGCTGAGGGGGAGGAAAGAAACACCGCTTGGCCCATGCCAAAGGTCCAATACTCCCTGAAAAAGGAAGGCTTGCTAGGTGCTGGGCTGATTGACAGTGGCCACATGACCAACGCCAATTACTTGTTATTTACGTGTGATTGAGTTCAATTCAAGGGACTTCTCTGAATTCTTCCCCTGTACCCCCAATCACTCCCCTGCCCCCCATAAGGCCTGCAGCTAGATAAGGTGCCTACCCTCTAGAGTCACCTTTCCAAGGTATCAATCATTTCATTCGAACCCCTTGATAATTGGTCTGGTCAATCCTTTCTGTTCTCAGATACTTCCTGGGATGGGATAGCTCACTCTTCCCTGGGGCAGTCCATTCCATCATTGAACAGTTTTAATCCTTAGCAAGTTCTTCCCACTCCTAAGCCAAACTCTGCTTTTCAGCTGGATCCTCAGTGGCCAAGCAGAAATGTAATCTCTTCCACCAAGCCAAACAGCAATCAGGATTCTGCCTGTGTCTTAGCTTCTCCAAGCTAAACACCTTCCATTCTGTCTCCACCACTAAACAGATCCTTAGTTTCCTGTCTGCCACAGTCTTCATTCCTATCCTTATTAACCTTCTCTGGACATGCTGGAGTTTGCCTACAATACCTCAGCCTGACCAGGTGCCCAGAATGGAACATAATACAGAGATATGGATTGAGCAGCTGGAGGACAATATCACCATCAATTTCTTTGGGCTGAATAATAGAGCAGCAATGTTGTATACCAGTGATGGTGAACCTTTTAGAGGGGCAGGTAATGTGAAAAATGTCCTCAGGAGTGGGTGGAGAAGGGGAGGGTTGCAGCCCAGCCACATGTCCCTGTGGCTGTCTAGGTATGGAACTCTGGAGATCTCTGTTCTGGGGTGACTGTGCACATGCCCACAGAGAGGGCTCTGAGGGTCCCCCAGCACTCATTCCATGGGTTTACCACGTGTATATACACTAATATGGATCTTAGGGTAGCTAGATGGGGCAGTGGATACAATGATAGCCTGGAGTCAGGTAGGCTTATCTTTGTAAGTTCAAATAAGACTTCAGACACTATAAATGTGTGTGTATATGGCCTTGGGAAAGTCCCTTAACTCTGTTTGCCTCAGTTTTCTCTAGAATCTTTGCAAAGAAAGCCCCAAATGGGATCACAGAGAGTCAGGACTGATTGAAAAATGTCTGAATGACAAAAAGATGGATCTAGTGGATAGAGACAGGTGCATAATGAATCAGGCTGGGAGTCAGCTAAGTCTTGGACTTAAATTCTTCCTCTAATGCTGGACATCATTGGTGAAGAGAATTTCCACACTAAAGACTTCCCCACACCCCTGAACATCATTGTCCAGGACAGGGAAGTTCTCCCTGAGCTTGCAGTCAGTACTCCCCTCTTGGAAATGTTTTTCCTTTGTTTTAAACATGAAGTATGCAAAGCTGGAGGCTGCCCTTTTATTTATATACAATCCTTCTACTTCACGAATGAGGCTCAGTGCCAAGAAATCCTAGCCCACATCTCACCATGGAAAAGAGAACACTTGACTGACCCAGAAGGCTAATGTTCCTCTCTAGGTTTGGCAGAGCCCAAATCCATCGACCCCTTCCTCCCCTATAGATGAAATACTGGTAAATTAGGTTTAAAAGAAAAGGGAAAGCCCAGAAGAGGGTGTGAAGGGCACCTCCCCAGCTTTGCCTTGGCTGATGAGGGGAAGACATGGGTCAATGTTTATAGATGAACTTCTAGGTCTCCACCACTCCCCACCCCCACCTCCCACACACAGAGGAGTCACTCAAAGCATCTTCTCACTCCCAGCTATGGATGCTGGGATCCCTGCCAACACCCAGCATTCTTAGTTACAAGGAAACACCTGGGCATCCAGGAAGATTCAAGGGTTCGGGAACCCATCTGAGACAGCTTGTTTATCAGGTCCAGCTCTTAGAACGGCGCCTAGCACACGGTAGGCCAAGAAATAAATGTTTATTGACTGACCTGCTTTAGCCTATAGTCTCTCAGCATTTGGAGTCTTGTCTGGAGTGTGTGTGTGTGTGTGTGTGTGTGTGTGTGAGAGAGAGAGAGAGAGAGAGAGAGAGAGAGAGAGAGAGAGAGAGAGAGAGAGAGAGAGAGAGAGAGAGAGAGAGAGAGAGAGAGTTGGTTTAGCACAGAGAAACCAGAATGAGAAGGAAGGGGGTCCGCGGAAGTGAAGGTGACAGGTAGATAGGGGAAGTAAGAGAAGGGGAGCCCAGCTGGTACTGACTTCATCACATTCAGAACCTGTGGAGGGCTCGGTGGTGCTGCAGCTGACTGGGGGAAATCACCAGGTCGTTCAATACACCACAGCCTCAGAACAATCTACAGCTGTCGCACGTTTTGGCGTTTCTCCCTCAGTTACGCCATCCCTTACTTTAAGGTGAAGAATGCCCTGGGTTCGCTTTCTCTTTCTAGGTTCTCCCCAGATGCCTTCTCTCTAGCGTTGCCAGGCGGTAGGGAGGAGTCCAGGAAAGTGGGAGAGCCCTGAAAGCAGCCTAGAGGGTTTGGGGGCTGGTGTTGGAAAGGAGGTGGGAGAAGACAGAGTAGGGAGTCTCCAGCCCCCGGGGCAGGGACCCGCTATCTCTCTCTTCCTCCCTCCCTCCCTCCTTCCCAGAGCCTTAGCTCCCTCGCTCCCTCACCGCCTGCAGACGCCTCCCGAGCCAGGCAGCCCAGCGCGTGGGAGGTGACATCGCTTGGGGAGCGCGATTGGTTTAATATGGTAATAGAGAGGAGGGACCAGCCCTGGCCGCTGGTTGCTGGCTTAGCTCCGTCACGCAGAGCGCTGCGCTCAGACGACTAGGGTTCTCTTGCCCCAGCTTCTCGGGTCCCAGCCCCAGCCCCGGAGCCAGCCCCGCCATGTGAGGTGGCCCCGCGCCGGTGCCAGAGCCCGTGCCTGTCCCCTCCTCGCGCGGCCGCTGGGCCGCCCACCGGACACCCCATGCAGCCTCTGCTCGGCCCCGCAGACGACCAAGCCCTAGAGGGGTAAGGTGCCGCTTTTTCTGCCGCTTCTCCTCCCTCCTCTAGCTGCCACTGACTTAGCCACCTCCGCTGCTTCCATCTCCTCCGCCTGGGGAGCTACTGCTCGGAACTCGGGGCTGTCTGGGAGACACGGGAACTCCCGCGGAAAGTACCCGGGCGCTCCAGGAGAAAGGCAGGAGAGGATGGGGTGGGGGGTGACTGCGCCTCTGAGGGGTTCTCTGCTCTCTGCCTCTGTTGGGGAGTAGGGAAGGGGCGGGACACGGTTGTGCGTTAAGAGCTGGGAAGGGGACTTCGGGACCTTTCCTTTCACCCGTCCCAATCTGTCTAAGGGTCTCCTCTTCAAATCTCTCTCCCTGTCAACGTGTTCCTTGCGGAGTCTCCATCTCTGAAGGTAGCACACTCTTTGGTATTTGCTGTCTTTGTGCCTCCCCCGTTTCTCTTTCTCTGTCTTTTCCCATCTCTTTGTCTCTTTCTCATTTTGTCTCTGTAAGCGAGTCTCTCTCTCTCTCTCTCTCTCTCTCTCTCTCTCTCTCTCTCTCTCTCTCTCTCTCTCTCTCTCTCTCTCTCTCTCTCTCTCTCTCTCTCTCTCGTTTATATCTCTCTTTTTCTCTGCCCCTCTTCTCTATGTGCCCTCCCTCCCCCTCTTCTGCCTCTGAACCTGTTTCCCCATCCATCAAATGAAGAGGTTGGACCAAAGTAGCTTGTAAGGTCCCTTCCAATTCTGCCTTCTATGCATGGAGTCAGGGGGTCTAGATCCAGCTCTGCCACTCTGCCATTGACTAGCTGTGTGACTTCTGGGCAGTTTCTTCCCCTCTTTCAATCCATCCCTCACCTGCCAACTAAGGGGCTGGACAAGAAGCGCTGGAAGGTCCCTTGCAGCTGGGCATCCTGACATCTTAAACACTGCCAAGAAAGAAGTTCTGAGGTTGGGATTCCTTCCTTCCTTCCCCGTTCTTTCCAGTCTTGCCAGTAGCTCAGGGTTGGTGGAGGAAGGGGCTAGCTGAGTAAGTCCCTGCTGCCCACAGAATTGTCCTGACTCGAGAGGCACGCAGTCTCTGGACAAGTGATTTGGGGAGTAGTCGAGCCAGGGATGCAGGCAGATTGGACCTGAACCTGCCCTGAATCCGAGGATTTCCCAGGAGCCTTGCCGGTCCCGGGTTCTACAGTAAGTGCCCCGGGATAGAGGGCAGGGGAGCCAGGAGCCCTGGGAGCTAAGCAACTTCCTGCCGCAGGAAGGCAGGCAGACTTGCGGGCCTGGAACCCTGATGGGGGGGAGGGGGGGCGCCGAGCAGGCGGTCTGCTGGGTCACTCTGCTGGAAGCAGACGTGCAACAGCCATCAGGAGCCTGCGGGGGCTGGCGCCTGGGTTGCTCTGGACTCCTGGGTGAGGGCGGTCTTCTGAGAGCTCAGGGTCGAGGAAGCTTGGCCTTGCTCCAGCTGCTGGGTCCTGTGGTCTGAATGTCCTCGGAGCCCCGGGAATCCCTCTGTTGCTTGTAGCCTTGGAGTAGTTGCGCAGGCAGCTTTTTGGCTGACGGGAATAACCCAGGAAGGGAGGCGTGCTTTGGTGTGTGCGCCAGGGAGACAGCAGAGAGAAGGGAAGAGAGGAGAAGAGAAGAGACGCACACAGTCCGACTTGGCCAAGTGCCTCTCCGCGCAGAAATACCAGCGGCTTCTCTGGCCATGCAGGATCCTGCCTCGTAGCCCCCAAACCCCGAGTCCAGAATTCCAAAGCCACCCTCTTTCTGCTTTCCCAAAGCAAACTTTTCCTTTTGCCCCTGGCCACTTGCAGGCTTCTCTCTCCTTCCATGGGGGTCGTGAGGAAACAATAAGGCTGGAGACTGAGAGCTTCTCCCCTCTGCCAGACTCTGAAAATTAGGGAACCATCACCTATGGCTAACTCTTCATCTCCCCCCCCCACACACACACACACTGAAAGAGTAAGGGATGGGGGTGGAGGAAGAGGGAGAATGCCCCACATTGCAGCCAAGGTGAAGCCAACCAACTCAGTCATTCTCTACTCTTATGGCCCTGAGAGGAGTGGGGGGGGGGGCTCTTCTTTTGGGGCCTTTTGGGGATGCTTTTGGCAGGCTGGTGAAACCTATAGAGACTTGTTCAGAATAATGTTTTTAAAAGCATAAAAGGAACTAAAGAAGATTGCAGAAGAAATCAATTCTATTGAAATAGTGGCTATATAGGGTTATATATTATATGTATAGAAAGAAAGAAAGATGGATGGACAGATGGAGAGAGAGAAAGAGAGAGAGACATAGAGAGACAGAGACAGAGAGAGACAGAGAGAGAGACAGAGAGAGACAGACACCAGTTTAAGAATCCCTGACAAGGTTCAAAGTAGAGACTAACGGATCCTTCCTCTAGGTCCCAGAGAAATAAGTGAAATAAAGGGTAAGACAGGGCTGGTCTTAGGGGCTCCTGATAGTGTAATAAAGAGTAAGAACTTAAAAATTCTTATTTTCTGATTGACTGACAACCTCTGGGGAGAAGGAGCTTGACATTGCCCAGGGAACACCTAGGGCTTTCAATAGAGGAAGTGTGGAGGATTTATGAGCCAGCAAAGGGACACCTTCTTCCTCCTCCCTTCCTCTTTTTCTAATCCAGTACAACACAATCCAATTAATAATTGACTGAAGAGCTAGAAGCTATGGGAATACAAAGACAACCCCCCCAAAAGCAAAACAATACCCCAGCCCCGGTCCTCAAGGAGCTTACATATTTTGGAGAAACAGACAGACACAAAAGGAAATATGAAAGATATACTGAATAATTACAATGTAGTTAGGAGAAAGACCATTAGCAAAGGGATAAATCAGGGAAGGATTTTTACTAGAGATGTCACTTAAGTTGAACCTAGAAGGGATCTGACTTGCATCCGTGGCACCCATTTCCCCAATCTGGGGACAATGAATCTGAGTCCCTGGAACCTTGGTAGTTATCTCCAAAGACCCAGGAATCTCATAAAGTGTCAGAGGTGGGATTTGATCCCTTATTTTCCTGACTCTTTATATTGAGAATGACTTCCACTCTACCATGTTGCCTTCAGCTGATTATCAGGGTCCAGAGGCCACTTCTTCCTGGGAAATTTATCCCTAGCCCCCTACATCCTCTGACTTCAGTTGGTTCCACTTCCATTTAAATAGCAATACTCCTTGAAGGGGATGGCATTCTCGATTAAATCTGGTAAAATGAAGAAACTGAAGTAAGGAAACAGATTGGTCTGATTGAAGAGGAAGTCAGTGTGTCACTATGGGAATGAGAACTCACAAATGACAGTCTCAGGACTAGTGCCATGGAAGCTAGGACTAGTTGGAGAAAGGGTATTCACTGTGTTTGGAATACAAAGTCCTGAATTTGAATGTGCCCCTACTACTTACTGCCTTTGGGACTTGGGACAAAACTCCACTTTCTTATCATGGTGGATTGGTTATAGTAGGCATGGGCACAGTCTATCCTCCCCACTACCCCCCTTTCACTCCTCTCTCTGCCCCTCTGTCCATCTGTTTCTCTGGATCTCTCTGGCTCTTTTTAAAGGTCCTAAGACGACCCAGATGCTTCACTCTAACTCCTTCCTCTCCTTTCAGTCCCAGGACAGACATGAACTTGAAAGTACTGCTGTCCCTTCTCTGAAACTAAGCAGCTCCATTCTGGCGGCACCAACTGCCCTCTAGGGGTTTGAGACTGGAATGGCCTCATTTGGGTCCTTGGCTGGTGATGGGGAGATGCTACATTGAAAAGCAAGAACAATTCTTAATCAGATTCAGTTCTCTTGACTCCAAAAGGAGGTTGGGGAGTATTGTGTTGTGGGGATGGAAGGTAGGTAGGAAGGCACTCTCCTAATGGTCTTGGTCAACCAATCCCTAACAGTCTCATGGGTAAGGCTTGTGTGTTTAAGTTCTCTCTCTCTCTCTCTCTCTCTCTCTCTCTCTCTCTCTCTCTCTCTCTCTCTCTCATCTCTCTCTCTCTCTCTCTCTCTCTCTCCTCTCTCTCCTCCTCTCTCTCTCTCTCTCTCTCTCTCTCTCTCTCTCTCTCCTCTCCTCTCTCTCTCCTCTCTCTCTCTCTCTCTCTCTCTCTCTCTCTCTCTCTCTCTCTCTCTCCCTCCCTCCCTCCCTCCCTCCCTCCCTCCTCTCTCCCTCTGTCCCTCTGTCCCCTCTTTCCCTTCCTCCCTCCCCTCCTCCTCTCTCTCCCTCTCTCCTCTCTCCTTTCTCTCTGTTCTCCTCTTTCTTTCTCTCAATCTTCCTCCCTCTCTTCTCTTCTCTTTTTTTCTCTCCATGTTCCTATCCACAGAAGTGAAATAATGAAGCCAATAGGCATAGATTTAAAAACTAGAAGATAACTGTGAGATAATCTATTCTTCACCAGGGTCTGTGAACTTAAAAAAAGAAAAAATGTGATTATTTAATGTACAGTAGCTGGTTTCTTTTCAATTCTTTGTATGTTATTTTATACATTCAAAAACTTGATTCTGAGAAAGCTTCCATTGGTTTCACCAGACCTAGCTGCCTAGGGAGTCCATGGTGCACAGAAGGTTAAGAGCCCTTGATCTACTCCAACTCCATCAGAGGTCAGAGAACTGAAGATCTGAGGAGTGACCTACCCAGGGTCATGGGGCTAGCAACTGCTTGTTCCAAGCACAAATCTCTTGTCCACTCTGACCCCTTTTCCCAATCAGGTCATTCTCAATTTAGCGCTAGAAGGAACCTCATAGCCGACTAGTCCAAAACCTTCCTTTTACAGAGTCTGTTAGGAGAAATGATTGCCCCAAATCACATAGGAATCAGTCAAATTCCAACCAAGATTTGACTCTTGATCCAGCTCTCATAGGATCACAGAATTGGAAGGAGGACTCAGAGGATCTCTAGTCTGATTCCAGACTGTTCATTTTACAAATGAGGAAACTGAGGCTCATAAAGATCATGCAAGTTGTCCAAGTCCATATAGGTGATAAGTACCACAGAGGTGAAATTTGAACCCCTATCCTTTGATTCCAGATCTAGTTACCATTCCACTGTACCACTATCTCCCTATATTCCCTTCTACCTCATGATGTTCTATGTGACCATCACAGGATCACAGATTTAGAATTATAAGGAACCTTAGAGTCCATCTCATTCAAACCCAATCATTTTACAGATAAGGAAACCAAGGTCTAGAAAGATTGGCATTCCAACCCTCTGCTTTTTCTACTTTCTCCTCACTTCTTGACTCCATTGGAGGGCAGGGAGAAAAGGAACAGAAAGAACTGACATTTCCTTAGTTGGTCTCCTAAAAAGGATGCCTTTCTCTGAGAGGGGAATTTCCAGTGGAAGATGGATAATAGTTGGCATTTTAGCTTTACAAGAGCCCTGGGATATGGGCGCTACTATCTCCATTTTATAAATAAGGAAACCACAAAAGGTTAAATGAACTACCCATAGTCATACAGACAGTCAGTATATAAGGCTGGATTTGAACTCAGATCTTCCTGACTCCACATACAGTGCTTTTTCTACTATAGCACCAACTATCTAGGATATATTAGCTAGAGGTGAACTTAATTAGGTTGCATCAGAAGCTCGTACTTTTTGTGTGTCCTGGACCTCTTTGACATTCCAATGAAACCTACAAACCCCTTCTCAGAATCATGTTTTAAAACACATCAAATAGGGGGCCACTAAGTGACTCAGTGGATTGAGAGACGGGAGGTTCTGGGTTCAAATCTGACCTCAAACACTTCCTAGCTGTCTGACCCAGGGCTAATCACTTAACCCCCATTACCTATCCCTTATCACCCTTCTGCCTTGGAACCAATACATAGTATTGATTCCAAAATAGAAGGTAAAGATTTTAAGATAAAATACAAAAGAGTACAATGGAAATTAATTCTATTGAAATAGAATGATCAAAAGTATTTTTTGAAAGCTCACAGTCCCTAGGTTAAAGACTGTGAGTTAAGGACTGGACCAGTGGCAGCTAAGTAGTACAGATCTCTAAGTCTGGAGTCAAGAGGACCTGGATTCAAATCTAGCCTCAGATACTTCCTGGCTCTGTGACCCTAGGAAAGTCTCTTAACTCCAATTGCCTATCTCTTACTATTCTTCTGTTTTAGAACTGGTGCTAAGATAGAAGATGAGGGTTTAAAATAGATTAAAAAGAATCTCTAGATTCTGGCCTAGAAGAAAAGGGGTTTTGCATGTTTCCCCTCTCATCCCCACTCACTGGCTGTTCCCTCCTATTTTAGACAAGTTCCAGGACCCTGCAAGGACTCTAGCCCCTCTTTTACTCAGGCTTCTGGGCCTTCCCAAGTCAGAAAAGGATTGTTTATCTTGTGTCTTTGGCTCAGAACCAAGGGCAGGGACCTTGGTGGCCTAGGGAAGGGGGAGGAGGGAAGGAGAGGGAAAACACTGTTTACAGAAATTCAGCCTTGACTGCCCTCAAACAAAGCTTCATGGAAACTGGGTCTCGGGTTGCAGGGGAGGCTTTCCAGTGCAAATCCCCTTAGAGCAGTTTTCTCTCTGGAGTCTCAGGACCACCCTCTGAGGTAGGAGCCAGAGGTATTACTCACTCCATTTTACAGAAGAGGCAATGATGACTATGATGGTGATGATGTTGACAAGAAGGATCTGGAGTTAGAATTGCTTTCTGGAAAGGAACTCAGAGATTCTCCAACTATCCCAGTGTCCTGCTGGGGAAACTGAGGTCTAGGAAGGGGAAGGGGCTTTCTCTTCCTTTCCCTTCCCTTTTTCCCTTTCCTTCCCTTCCCTTCCCTTTTTCTCTTCCCTTCCCTTTTTCTCTTCCCTTCCCTTTTTCCCTTCCCTTCCCTTCCCTTCCCTTCCCTTCCCTTCCCTTCCCTTCCCTTTCCTTCCCTTTTCCCCTTCCCTTCCCTTTTCCCCTTCCCTTCCCTTTTCCCCTTCCCTTCCCTTCCCTTTTTCTCTTCCCTTCCCTTTTCCCCTTCCCTTCCCTTCCCTTCCCTTCCCTTCCCTTCCCTTCCCTTCCCTTCCCTTCCCTTCCCTTCCCTTCCCTTCCCTTCCCTTCCCTTCCCTTCCCTTGTCACACGATGAAAAATGTCATAAATGACTTTGCACTCAAGTCTCTCTCCAGGCCATCCCCCTTAGACTATCCACTCTGATACACCAGTCTGGGCTGTTGTGTCAAAAGGTGGTAACGTGTTGATGTTTGGGGGATCTCAAGGGCCTCCTGAAGATGAAATCTGTGGCCCTGAGGAACAGAGGAAGTGGGGAGCATTTTAGACCCTGGCTGCATGAAGGTGGGGATTGGGAGAGGGATTCCTTTAAAATCATTGAACTTAGGAGTCAGCAAGGTGGCTCATTGGATAGAGATCCAGATCTTGAGACAGGGGGGATCCTGGGTTCAAATCTGGCCTCAGTTACTTCCTAGCTATATGACTCTGAGCAAGTCACTTATTCCCATTTGCTCTTCCCACTCTTCTGCCTTGGGAATATTGATTGTGAGACAGAAGGTGAGAGTTTAAAAAAAAAATCACTGAGCATAGTGAGCATCAATTGTACCTGCCAAATATGTAGGACCTTTCCTGGGTTTTATTCACTTTTGCACTTGGCATTGACTTGGAGGTTGACTGATCTGGGTCCTGGAGGGGCTGTAGATCTCAATTTGTGGCATTTTGGGGGGAAGAGATTATATATCTCACTCCTATACCTAACTTATCCATAATCTTTTATTGCTTACTTAATGACCAAATACCTGTTATACATAATATTATATAATATTATTATATTTGCTTAATGAACAAATATGTGTTATATATAATATTATTATTATATATTTGCTTACTTAATGAACATATACTCATTATATATAATATTACATATTATTATATATTTACTTACTTAATGAACAAATACTTGTTATATATAATATTATATGATATTATATATTTACTTAATGAACAAATACTTGTTATATGTAATATTATATAATATTATATATTTGCTTACTTAATGAACAAATACTTGTTATATATAATATTATATGATATTATTATATATTTACTTACTTAATAAACAAATACTTGTTATATGTAATATTATATAATATAATTATTATATATTTGCTTACTTAATGAACAAATACTTGTTTTATATAATATAATATTATATATTTGCTTACTTAATGAACAAATACTTGTTTTATATAATATAATATTATATATTTGCTTACTTAATGAACAAATGCCTGTTATATATATTATAATTATTATATAATAATCAGAACAGCTTTGCACACATTGAATGAAAAGAATTCGATGAGTCCCTCCCCACAAACACACCTCCCAGTCTCCAGCGTCCAGAGTCTTTTGGAAAGAACTGAGGGTCCTTTTCAGGGATCCGGCCGTTCTGCTGGGCCGCTTCCTCCTTCTTCTCCTTGAATCCCCGGAAAGTAGAGGAAAACGAGAGGTAAAGGCTTCTGCCCTGTCTTCGTCCCTCCATTTCTCCCTCATCCAGCTCCTGTGTTCTCTCGCCCTCCCAGGCAAGGGAGGCAGAAATATGTCTCGATGTGTTACTGTGGAAACGAGGCTGGTGGCGCTGACAAGGCAAGGGGATTTCTCACTGGGCCAGGAGGAGGGGAGAAAACGGATGTGGGAGGAGAGAGGGGAAACCAAGACAGACAGATGTGCGACTTGGACACCCAGGTGGGGGGTTTCCCTTGGCGTCCTGTCTCAGGCAGGGCTGGGATTCCTGGTGCTCCTCCCTCGGGTGCTACTAGGGTTTCCCTTCTCCAGTTGCTAGATGTATGTTCCTGCGCAAGTCCCTTCCGTGGGTGTCAGCCTCCTTGCCCCCTTCCATAAAGGAGGAGCATGGACTTGGTCACAGAGTTTGAGAGTGGAAAGAGACTCGATTGTCCCTAGTTAGGAGATTGTTAAGGTGGGGTCCAGGAACTTCTTTTTTTAACAGTTCTGTTGTACAATATGATTAGTTTCCTGTGTAAATCCATGCCTTTTACTTTAGGCTTTTGAAGATGTTATTCTTAGAAGAGGTCAGAGCCCAGACCTGGAAAGGGGTGCAGGATTCCCCCAAGGGGTCAGAACCCCTGAATAGCCCCACCTCACCCAGGACATGAATCCCAGCCATCAAATACTTGGCAAGGGGATATCCAGCCTCTGCTAGACTATCTCTAAGGATTTAAGGCAGCCACATTTTCTCCATCCACAAAAGGAGAGAATTGGAATGGATGACCTCTAGATCCTTGCCAATATTTATGTTTGGGATCAGAGAGGAAGCATGCTCTAGCGGCTAGAATGGGTTCAGGAAAAGCGAGGCTCAAATGCCTACACTTATGACCAAATCCCTCTGAGCCTCAGGAAACTCGACAGGGAAGTTCGGACACTAAGGAAGCCTCCCTCAGTGTTTCCTAATCTGGGGGCAGGATCACAGTTCTAGATCTAGAAAGAACCTCAGAGCCCATCTAATCCTCTCATTTTGCAGGTGAGAAAACAGATGCCCCCAACTGAGGACAAGTCAATGACTTGTGTCTAAGACAGAAGTGTCTAAGACAGAATTTGAACCCAGGACTTTTGATCCCAGAGTTGGAGCTCTCCATATAGTACCTTCTCTGTATCCCCTACAGTGATGAACAATGCTGGGAAGCAGATGCCCAATAATAATGAATTGATTAAGGGAAGGTCTTGGACCTGTTGTGGCTGTTTGGGGTGTAAAAAATGTCTCTGGACTGACCAGTAATCTTTACGTTCTCTACCAGCCTTTGATAATGGTGGCACACAAAGAGCCTTTGCTTAAAGACTTCCACTGAGGACAAAGCCTTTATTTTGGATACCTCTAATGGGTAGGTCCTGGAGTCAAGAAGGACCTGAGTTCAAATGTGACTTCAGATACTTTCTAGCCATGTGACCTTGGACAAGTCACTTCACCATGTTTGCCTCGATTTCTTCATCTGTAAAATGAACTGGAGAAGAAAATGGCAAACCTCTCTGCTGTCTCTGCCAAGAAAACCTCAGATAGGGTCATGGCACATGGGATGTGACTGAGCAAGGAGGGAAGCTTAGGAATCAAATTTACTGGAATCAATCGACAAGCAGGGACCCAAGAACATAGAATGTCAGAGAAGATATGAGAGGGACCTTGGAACAGAGGGTGTCCAAGCTGGAAGGAGCCTTAGAACATGGAATGTCAGAGCTGGGAGGGACCCAAGAACAGAGGATGTCAGAGAGGATATGGGAGGGACCTTGGAACAGAGGGTGTCCAAGCTGGAAGGAGCCTTAGAACATGGAACGTCAGAGCTGGGAGGGACCCAAGAACAGAGGATGTCAGAGAGGATATGGGAGGGACCTTGGAACAGAGGGTGTCCAAGCTGGAAGGAGCCTTAGAACATGGAATGTCAGAGCTGGGAGGGACACAAGAACATAGGATGTCAGTGAGGATATGGGAGGGACCTTAGAACAGAGGGTGTCCAAGGGGGGGGGGACCTCAAAGCTGGAAGGGTCCCTAGACCCCAGAATAGTAGAGCCAGGAGGGACACTCAAGATGATCTGGTTCTGAGGCTCAGAGAGGAGCGGGGGTGGTGGTTTGGACGGGAAGACAGTGCTGAGGGGACACATCTCGTCGCAGAAAGTCTCTGAAAGGCTCGATTTGCCGCGGTGCCCTGGCTGGGGACCCAGCGGCGTCTTTGCTCTGTTGGCAGGGCTGGGGGGGGAGACCTGCCCTGGGGGCTCCCTGATGGGTTTGCTTTTCTCCCCCACCCCTCTGACGTGTGGAACTAGAGTCGGGTATTCCTGCCCAAAGAAGTCCCATAGCGGGAGCATAAAGAACCTGCTGCTCTCTGCAGAAAGCAGCAGCAGCAGCGGGAGGGGGAGGAGGAGGAGGAGGACGAGGAGGAGGAGGACGAGGACGAGGACGAGGACGAGGACGAGGACCAGGACGGACAGGAGCTCGGATGAGGTCTGACGAAGCCTCCCCAGACAGCCTGGGTGCCTCTCGCCTCTGCCCTCCCCCCGCTGTGGGCAGCTGCCATCGGGAACACCAGCAGTGGGTGGCAGGTTTAATTATAGCGTATATTTAGACCAACAGAGAAAATGAGGGTGGGCTGGTTGAAGTGCTGTGACCACGTGCCCCACGGAAGGAGAACAGGGAAGAATGTTGCCTAAAACACTGCTTCTTGGGCACGACAGACGCCCAGGAAACCTCCAAACCACAGAACGCAGAGCTGGGAGAGCAGCTTGGAGAATGGGGAATCCAGCCTCTGTTTTCCACCAAAAGAAACTTACCAAAGGTCACCCAGAAAGGCTAAGATTCGAACCCTGATCTTCTGCCTTCTAATCCAGGACATTTCCCCAGCATTACTCTAACTTTCAATAGTGAGGATCTAGATCCTCCAGATCTAGAGATGAAAAGGAACCCTAGGGGCCATCGAGTCCAGCCCCCTTCATGTTTACAGATGAGGAAACTGAGGCTCAGGGAAATCAAATCACTTGTCCGAGGTCTCAGAGGCAGTAAGAGGTAAGATTTGAACAAGGAGCTCTGACTCCAGAGCCAACCTGCTTTCCTGGCTCCCCACTATGGTATGGAAAAGGTGATCTCTTTAGTTCTTGGGGTGCCCACATTACCAGAAGGACAACTGAGAATTCACTTTAGGGGTGTCCTATGGTTTGAGGAATAGGGAGAGTATCTCAGATCCCTCTTGTGGGCAAAGGTGCTTCTGGAGCCCCATCCATGCGTGTTTCTGTGACAGCTGGGTGGCAAAGTGAACAGAGTGGTGGACGCAGAGTCATAAAGACCCGAGCTCAAAGGTGGCCTTGGACACTGCCTAGCTGGGTGAATAATTTAAATGCTGCCTGCCTCAGTTTCCCCAACTGCAAAATTAGACAAACAATAACACTTGCCTTACAGAGTCATGAGGATCAACTGAGATAATATTTGTAAGTCACTTAGCACATAGTAGGCTTTTAATAAATGTTTGTTCCCTTTCCTTTCCCATCAGCTCTATCTCTTATCTATATCCTAGTTATTCACACACTCTCCCTCACACACATTAGAATGGAAGCTCCCTAGGGTCAGCGCTGGTTTTGACTTTTTTCTAGGTCTCCAGTGTGTGGAATAGAGTAAGAGATTACTGGGGGCAGCCGGGTGGCTCAGTGAGTTGAGAGCCAGACTTAGAGACAAGAGCCCCTGGATTCAAATCTAGCCTCAGACACTTCCTAGCTCGGTGACCCTGAGCAAGTCCCTTAACCCCCATTGCCTAGCCCTGATCACTCTTCTGCCTTAGAACCAATACAGAGTAGTGGTTCTAAGACAGAAGGTAAGGGTTGAGAGAGAGAGAGAGAGAGAGAGAGAGAGAGAGAGAGAGAGAGAGAGAGAGAGAGATTACTTGATAAATGTTTGTTGACAGATTGTGTGACCCTGGACAAGGTTACCTCTCTGAGCCTCAGTTTCCTCACCTGTAAAATAAGGAGAATGAAGTAGATGACCTCTGAATTTCCTCCAGTGCTTGTTAGCTCTATGATCCATCCAAAGTCCTAGACGGTGCAAGAAAACTGAAGGACTGAAGGAATTCCTAGAAAGAGGAGATCACTGGAAGCCATGACTGTTAGGACAAGCTTCACAGAGGAATGGAACTTGATGGAATCCTTGAGAAATGGGTAGGATTTTGGATAGACTGACAGAAAGTAGAAGGAAGCAGAGAAAAAGAAGGAGACAGACATTTTGAACAAAACCTGAGATGGGAATGAACCTGGGTTTGTGCTTGGGAAACTTGAGCCCTAACCTTGAGCAGATTCTACATCACTGGTCTGTGCCTCAGTTTCCCTACTTGGACATGTCCACCAACCTCTGAGTCTCTTTTGTCATTGAGTTGTTTCATTCATGTCTTTCTCTTCATGACCCCATTTGTGGTTTTCTTGACAAAAATACTGGAGTGGTCTGCCATTTCTCGATCCAATTCATTTGACCAATGAGGAAGTTGAGGCAAACAGGATGTGCCCAGAATCACACAGCTGGTGTGTAAAGTTAGATTTGAATTCAGATCTTCTTGACTCCAAGTCTGGTGCTCTAACCACTGAGCAACCTTGCTGGCCATGAGCCAAAGGGCTGCCCCTGATTTTCTTAGAAGAACTTCACAGAAAGTATACAGTGGAATAGTCCCTGGACTTGGAGACAGGAGAGGTGGGGTCCAATGGACTATAACTTGTTCCAAATTCTTCATCTATAAAATGGATGTAATAATACTTCCAGTACCTCCATGCTTGGGTTGGTAGGGAAAAGTATTTTTTAAATTTTAATTTTAATTGTAAGCACTCGGGCTCTACGTGAACGTGCAGTGTGCCATGGTAAGCTTCTAATAAATATTACTAGAATAGCCTAGACGGGCACTTTTGGAGGTCCATCTCTTTTTCAGCAGGTCCTGGTCAGCAAAGCTCCAATCTGGGGGATCCTCAGAGTCAGGGAGGCACCAACTTCTGGTCTGCCTAGGAGAGAACAGGCTTCCCACAGATGGCAAACAAGCAGAATTATTTGTGATCTTGTCTTCTCCAGCCCTGGAGAGGCAATGGTTCCATGGAAGGAAGGGAAGGTTGGACTAGATGGCCTCTGGAGTACCTGCAAATTCTGGGCTTCTGACCCTGGGAGTTCTGGATTTGTAGGCAAAAGAACTGGCTCTGCAGCTTACTTGCTGTGGGTCCTTGAGCAAATCTCCTTTTAGATTTTGGTCTCTGTTTTCTCATCTGTGAAATGGAATCAAGATTGCTTGCAAAGAGCTCTTGGTCTCCTTCCCTCCTAGCATGGCGGTAGAAGAGGGCTTTGGGAGCTGGGCAACACTATGAGCTATTCATATGACTTGGCTTCTCTTCAAACTTCCAGATCCTGCTTTGGTCACTGCAGCCCTTCCCCTGAGGGTTAGGGCTGGATGGAAACCCTCCTGTGATTCGCCCCAAGGGAGGCTATGGAGAGGCTCTTGACCCCATGGGGCATCTCCTGCTGTCAATTGCAGGTCCAAAGGTCCCAGAGACCAGGGCTGAGCTTATGGGACCTTTCTCTTTTCAGCTCCCCTGAGGCCAGCCCACAGTTGCCAGTGTCCAAAATGGCGGCCAAACAACCTCCACCTCTCATGAAGAAGCACAGCCAGACAGACCTGGTGAGCCGTCTGAAGACCCGAAAGATCCTTGGAGTGGGAGGAGAGGACGATGATGGAGAGGTGCACCGCTCCAAGGTAAGGACCTTCTTCCAGGATGATGGGGCCGTGGGCTTGGGGATGGGTGAGGCTGCCCATAATGGCCAGATGGATAGGCAGATAAAAATGAGAAAGAAAAGAAGAGGAAGGGAGAACATCTAGCTATTCCTAAGATCCCTTCTTATATAGGGGTTCAAGGAGATGATCCTCTGCTTCACAAACCTGCCTGATTTTAGATCTAGAAGGGACCCTGACAGCTGACCTGACTGGGACCCTTCTCCCAAAGGAGAAAAGGAATTCCCCATCATGAGAATAGTTGACAAGTGCTCATTCAGCCTCTGCTGGAAGGTCGTCAAGGACAGGGAGCTCACTACCTCTAGAGGCTGCCTCGTCCCCTTCTGGACAACTCTGTGGTTAAGAAGATTTCCCTCACTTCAAGGCTAGATTTGGCTTGCACCGATTTTATCTTCTAGCCTTTGGGACCAAACTCAACAAGTCTAATCCACCTACACACTTACTCTCCTAATACTTGAAGGCAGAGAGCTTGTTGCTATTAAGTCTTCTCTTCTCTAAACAACCCATTTCTTTAACCTTTCCTATGTGATGGCCTCACAGCTCTTTGCTACGCTGGATGTTTTCCAAATGACCAAGAGTGGCCCCAGAATGGAATTCCAGATATAGACAGACTAGGTTCAAGTATAGACGCCGTTGCCTTCTTTTTGTTTTAATTTATTTCTTTATTCATCTCTCCATCCCCTCCCCACACCATGGAAGGCCTCTAGATTATGCCTTTCATGTTTTTATCTCCAGTTCATTCTCTGGAGAAGAACATTCCCAAGTTATTCGGCAAATATTAAATCTGGAGCCATATGCAATGTTCTCTTGGTATTATTCATTTTATTCTTCATTATCTCATGTAGTTCTTTCCAAATATAAAAAAGTTAGGGGGCAGCTGGGTATCTCAGTAGATTGAGAGACAGGCCTAGAGATGGGAGATCCTGGGTTCAAACCTGGCCTCAGACACTTCCCAGCTGTGTGACCCTGGACAAGTCACTTAACCTCCATTGCCTAGTCCTGATCACTCTTTTACCTTGGAGCCAATACACAGTATTGATTCTAAGATGGAAGGTGAGGGTTTAAAAAGAATTCATCTGCTCCTCATTTTGTAATCCCTGTTGCCTTATTATTTAAAAAATAATGCCCCTTATTTCTGAAGGATAGGGGCCTGTAGAAGCATCCTGAGATAAATACTAGTCTTTTTGGTTGGCATTTCCCATTGATGAACCAGTCTCAGTGTCTGGGAAGTCAGGGATAAGCATCCTTGGAGGGAACTTCCATAGAGGTGAGATCCTTGAGTACTCCACAGTTATCGCAGTCCACCCAAATCCCTACACATTTTCCCCAGCAAACTCCGAACTATACGTCTTCAGTCTTGGACTTGGGAAGCTGGTTTTTTTGAACCCGAGGATAAGATTTTCTCTTTATCTCCATGAATCTCATCATGCAGATTCTGCCTGTCATGATCTTTGGGGATCTTAATTCGATCACTTGTTTTATTATCCATCCTTTGCATCCTTCTGTCTTGGTGAAATCAACCTAGAACTTACGCTAGGACTCTACTTCCGGAAAAGGGGCTTCGAGCTACATTGATTTAAGATGCTACCTCCATTTCCCAGCGGTCTCCCTCCTTCCTCTTCCCAGAGAGCCATCCATTTTTCATAAAAGGGGCGGGGGAAGGAGGGATGAAAGAGATCCTCGCAGCTAACCAGCATATTGGAAAAGCCTGCCATTTTCTGCCCATTCCACGCCTATGGTCTCTCGCCTCTTCAAAGAGAAATCTGCTTTTTAATATGGCTTTTATTGAGTATGTGTTTCATCTCTGCCAGGAAAGCCCACCCTTCAGGACTCAGGGAGATTCATTTTGTGCGTCCAATCAAAGTAGAGGCCACTCAATATTGTGTTCCTGGTGGACCTTGGTTCAAATCCCCACTCTGAGGCTTACCTGCCAGGTGACCCTGGGGAAGTCTCTTTCCTCTCTAGGTCTAGCGAGCAGCTGAGACTAGATGATCTCAGAACTCCCTTTCAGTCTCTGAACCCGATTACATAGGACGTTCAGAAAAGGTTGCAGGAAGCTTCAGTGGGCAGCCCTCGCACAGGGGCCTAATTCTTCAACCTCAACTTGCCCAGGTGGTACCAAGGGCAAGCCTGGCATAGGGCATAGACCAGCTCCCTCCCTTTCTTCCTTCCTCTCCTCCTCTTAAGGGTCTTCATCTTGCTTGCATTAGCCTGATTTCCCCCATATCCAAATAAGGCTGGAGAGACAACTTGGGGTCCCCCCCCCTGCTTGCATCTCTAGAAGGGATCTGGAGATACTGTCATGGAGAATGGGGGAGGAGGAGATCTGGGCAGGACAGAAGCTCTGGGAACTAAGATTTTTCTTTCCACAGGCTTATTGTGGATAAAAGCAATTTTAAAGCCTACAGCACAATGGAAAAGTGAATGACTTGTTTTATAATAGGAAGGAAAGAAATGGCCTGGGGAAGGGAGGAGGGCTGTTAGCTTGGTGAGAGATTTGGAGGGACTTGGGGAGCACCTAGTGGTTGTAAGGATCTCCTCATTAAACAGCCAGCTCTGGAACTCAGACAGAATCATTCTTCAAGGTTTCGAACTCACTCCCAGGCTGGATGGCTTGCATTTAGAATTAGAAGGGACCTTAGAGGGAGGGCGCCCAGTGAAGGAAAAATTACTTGCTCTAGGTCACACAGGCCAGAATCTGTACTCATGCCCTTTCCCTTTAAATCGAATGTGTCCATCGCTAGGACATATCTCTCCAGGGAGAAAGCAAGGCGTTGAATGGGTGGGAATAGTCTTGAGACTCTAGATCTGAGCAGAAGGGTAGGGCCTTGGGTCAATAGGTGCTTCTAGCCATCCTTATGTGGTCTCACTGAGTCAAGTCTTTCCCTCTTCCAATTCATTCTCCATTTAGAGTGATTCTCTCATTGATTAGACCTGACTATATCTGTTTGGCACTTAGAGCCTTTCTTACTTGACTTTGGGCCCTCCTCTACCTCTCCAGTCTTATTACCCATTACTACCCTTAATCATTACGGCCATAGGATTGCTTTGCATCTGATAGCTGCTCCGCCATCCCCAGGCCTGGTGTTTATTTTTGTACCCATTTTCTTGGCACACATTACCCAATACACATGTTCAGAGAGAAATAATTGGAAAAGTGATACATTAATTTTTAGCAAATCACTTGATTAACATTCTATATTCTTATATTGTGATTAAAGACAGCATACAAGATAAATGATTTCATCATGAGTGGCTTAATTTTCTCATTACCCTGTGAGAAGTTTTGAGCTTACAATCAAAGAAAATTATTTATTTCTTTTAATAAAATGGAATAATTAATCAGAAGTTCTTAAAAGACAATTCAACAATCCTACCATTGGGGTTGAGGGGTTTTGGGAACACAATTCAAATTTAATATTAGACTGATCATTTTTCAGGGTTTACTAGGGAGTTTCTCAAGGGGAGAAAAATCAAGTCACTAAGGCATGATGAAGCTTGGTGTACCTGTACTTTTTGTATGGGCCTTTATGATTGATTTGTATGCTGGCTTCATGAGAATAAGTTTCTGTAAGTGGGAAAGTTTTGGATTTGGCCTGTAGCTGCGGTTTCACTGGGGATTATGTGTCTAAGTAAAAGTTAACCCATGATAGTCTTTTGGGATTGGGTTTGAGGGTCTGATCCTTTTGGTGATGTTTTGGGGAATTAGGGTACAGGTATTTTGCTCTTGCATTACTCCTTCTGACACTAGGGGGAATAATAATCATGTCAATTCTGTAGGTAAGGGGTATTGATGAGAGAGGTCATGCAAGGGGGACTGAGTGGGCAATCACATCTTGCCAAGGGCCATTCTGTGGCCTCCTTAGCTACCACACATGACTTTGTCAAGGCCTCGTGTTCTGATGGCTCCCAGCAAAGTACAATCCAGGTACCCTGGCCATCTTACCATTCCTCATCCTCATCCATACCATTTGCCATCTCTGTGACTTGACACTGGCTGGAATTCAATGCCTAGAATCATCACTACTTCTTGGAATTCCTAATTTCTAGTTCATGCAGTTCTATCTACAGGAAGTTTTTTCTTATTCTATTCGCTCCCACTCTCCCACCCCAGATTACATGATATCTATCATCTCTCTCTGCCTGTCTCTGTCTCTCTGTCTCTGTCTCTCTCTTTTCCCTTCCCTTCATCTCTCTCTGTCTCTCTCTCCTCCTCCTTTCATCTCTCTGTCTCTGTCTCTCTCTTCCTTTCCCTTTATCTCCATCTCTCTGTCTCTCTCTGTGTCTCTCTCCCCCTCCCTTCATCTCTGTCTCTGTCTTTCTCTTCCCCTCCCTTCATCTCTGTCTCCCTATTCCACTCCCTTCATCTCTCTGTGTCGCTCTGTGTCTGTGTGTCTCTCTGTATCTCTCCCTCTCTATATAATATGCATATATATATATATATATATATATATATATATATATATATATATATTTCTCTTTTCTCCTTATCCATGGCAGATCAGCCAGGTGCTGGGAAATGAAATCAAGTTTGCTGTCCGGGAGCCTTTGGGGCTCAGGTGAGTCATCCCCATCCCTGTCTCCCTATGGATGTCCCCCACCCCAAGTCTGTGGAGAGAGGAAAGGAAGTTATGGTGGGGGGAGAAGGAGACCTGAGGAGACCCTAGACAGCCAATGTCTGTCTACCTGTTCCAGGCTTGGTTTCCCCAATCTATCTGTAGCTGGAGTCTGTCCTCTGACCCCGAGCCAAAGGATCTTGGATCCTCAGCCCCATTGGTTGTTTCCTATCAACTCTCCCATACCCATACCCATGGTCTCTCTCTTCCCAGGCCTCCTGGCCAGGGGGTGGGGGATGAGGGTGTCCCTTTTGCCTCTGGGGATTGAGGGGGTGTAGAAGGGAGTGGGATATCCCTGGTTATAATCCATGTCTACTCTTCAGGGTTTGGCAGTTTGTCTCAGCTGTTCTCTTCTCTGGAGTCGCCATCATGGTAAGGAAGACCATAGCTCAGCCTGTGGCTATCTCTTCCTTCTCACCCTTTCCCACCTCCCTTACCACCATAGATCTGCCTCCCTTGGTCTTCCTACAGATTTTCCCAAGAGAGTTACCTCAGCCCCACCTATCAGTGCAGTCCAATTGCTTCCTTATAATAAACCTTCTAGAGTGGATCAGCCAACTATGCCCATCTCTTCAAAGAAATGGACCCAGATTTTCTTCTTGAGTGGCTCATAAGGGGCATGTAATGGACCAGAAAGAGCCCTTCTTTGTCCCATTGGGTCCCAGACCAGGTTATCTGAACTGGAAACATCTGGCTCCTCTTCCCCTCCCCTCACAAAACACACCATCTCCTCCTCTCACATCCCACTCACATATTTGGAGCCCAGACTGGGGGGTGGAGTGGGGAGCAGTACAAAATGAGGCTTTGGAACATTGACTCTGAAGTCAAAGGACTTAAGTTCAAATCTTGCCTCTGACACTATCTGCTTGATCTTGGCAAGTCATTGCAACTCCCTGAACCTCAATTTGCCCATCTGTAAAATGAGAAGGTTGGCCTAGATCAGCCTAGTTCTGATGCTTTGTTCCTATAATGACATCTTCCCCATCGCTGCTGCCCACCCTTGCCTAGAAAGATAGGACAGCACTGATGGGCTTCTCCAGTGTCCAGGCCCTGGGTCACCCACCCTCCTGATATTTTCCAGGCCCTTGCCTTTCCTGACCAGCTGTTTGATGCCATCTTTGATGGAGCCGAGGTGAACAGCAAAACTCCAATCCGACTCTATGGAGGGGCGCTCCTGAGTGAGTAGGAATATGAGGGTCTGGGAAAGGGCTGGAAATCACAGAACTTTTGAGTTGGAGGGCATCCTAGGGGCCACGTCTAGCTCAGCCCAGCCACGCATTTTCCCCCACTCTGCTGCTGGGACCCCACAAGTCATCAGTCTGTGCTTGAGAGAGGGGACAAGTGGCACAAAAGTGTCCTTTCTCTGAGAAGTCTCTCATTCCACTGAGGAAGGAAATGTATTATTACTAGAGGAGAAAGGGTTATCCTTGCCATCTCTTCCTCCAGACTCTGGGCAAGTCATTTGATCTTTGTGTACTTGGAAAATTCACTTCACCTTTTCAGACCTCAGTTTCCCAACCTATAACACGGAAAGGCTGGAAAAATGGAAAGCAGGTTGGTGTGATGAATAAAAAGCATTAACTCAAGAGGCAGAACACCCCAGAACTTATTCCCTGTGTGACCTGGACAAGTTTTCACTTCAGGCCTCAGTTTCCCCATCTGTAAAAGGAAAGGGCTGTAGTAAATAACTTCTAAGGTCCTTTCCCATCTCCAGACTCTATATATGTTAGCGTAATCCCTCGGGTGGTTCCCTTGAGCCTGTGGTGCCATCTTGTGGCAATACTCAGAATAGCAGCCCACCTTGGCATTGGCCCAAATGGTGCCTCCATCTTCATCACCCTCACTATCATTTAATGATCCTATAGCACATAGTGACTTGCGAAGTCCTTTATCTACATTGTCTCATTTGAACACTGCCGCCTCCCCATGACATAGCTGCTGGAGGCATTGCCTTCATTCTACAGATGGGGACACTGAGGTTTAGAAAGATCAAGTGACCTACCTTAGAACCATGAATCACCAGTATCAGAGCCAGTCTTTGAGTCCTGACCTTCTTCCACTATGACTACCTGGAGAACCATGACATCTCTGAGATACAGAGGCTGTAAATAGAGAGCTATCCCTCCAGTCAGGAGGACCTCAGTTCAACTTACTTCAGACACTTACTCTGTGACCCTGGGTAAGTCATTTGCCATCTCCTTGCCTCAGTTTCCTCATCTGTAAAATAAGGACAAGAATAGCATCTCTCTCCTTCCCAAGGTTGTTGTCAGTATCAAATGAGATAATATCTATCCAGTTCTTTCAAACCTTAAAGCATTATTTTGTTCTTGTTTGGTCATTTTAGACATGTCTGACTCTTTATGACCCCTTTCAGGGTTTTCTTGGCAGAGATACTGGAGGAATTTACCATTGCTTTCTCTAGTTCATTTGACAGATAGGGAAACTGAGGCCAAGGGTTAAATGATTTGTCTAGGGTCACATAGTATAAACGCCAACAACTATAAGGATAATTTTTAGTGTTTTGACTTTAAATCTAAATAAGTGGTCACCATGGAAAATTCCCAAATATGAAAAATGCCCAAGTCAGCTGGGGATTTATGGAGATTTTAATTAATAGAGAAAGAATTAAGGGAAGGAGAGAGAGAGAGAGAGAGAGAGAGAGAGAGAGAGAGAGAGAGAGAGAGAGAGAGAGAGAGAGAGAGAGAGAGAGAGAGAGAGAGAGAGAGAGAGAAGAGAGAATTAATTTAAACTGCTCTGGTTCAGGCTGAGCCAAGCAGTAGTTAAAGGCCTTAGTCAGTGTGGCCTCCCTAAGCCTAAGGGAGAGCGAGTCAGTCTTTATCATTCACCACAAGACTGTCTCCAAGCTGGGTTCTTCCACTCTGAACTGAAATTACTCTCCAAACTGAATTCAATTTTGTCCCTGAACTATTCCTTCGCCTCCTTTTAAAGAGATTTTTCTCTTATGTCACCTCCCCTAAATTTTCACATTTACCAATCACAGTAGATGCTTTTTTCTAGGACTTCCCATTCTTAGTTTTCACCTTTTTTGGTTTTCACCTTCTCTGGTTAGATTAAATCTTCTGAGTACTTCACACCTCTTTGTTAAGCTTGCCTTTTGTAAGTTACTTGACCTTTTTGTGATTAAAATTTAACCTTTACAGGTACTTAACACCTTTTTGTATTAGATCTAAAAATAGACCTATCTTAAGGTTCTAGCTTTACTATAAGGCATGAGTTAGGGACTTTCATTGTTCAATCAGGAGTTTACAACTTTATCTTCCCCTAAGGCACTGTCTGAGTAGGGTGGAGTAATTTTAAAATTTTCCAATACATTCCTGATTCTTGTTAGACCAAGTATCTCTATTGTTACAATAGGGGGATAGCTTAACCAAATCTTCTAAGGTACAGTCTGAGTAGTTTTTAAGATTCACAATATCCCCCCTGATGATCATTGGGAGACTAGTCTCCCCACTGTTCATTCAACATAATCATCTTGTAGTCCTAAAACATTTCTAACTACAGATGTATACAATATCCAATTTTCTAAGAAGAAATTACAGTAGTTATGGAGGAATAGAAAAGAGAGAAAGCAAAACCAATGTTTTGCTAGGCGCATTGACAGAAAGCCAAATTAGGGGCAGTCCCCTTGGCATAAAAGTGTACATTTACAAATAAATGTTCAATCAAATTTCAGTTCAATCAACCACACCCAAAGTTTGTTCTGGATCTTCTTGATGTAGTGTAGGTTTTCTGGCATCTTTCTGCAACAGTTCATTCTCTGGATTTAGGAGTTAGCAAGCTTCTTTTCTTGAAGATCTTTCTCAAACAAAAAAAATCAAAATCTTGGATTTTATACTAAAATACAGTATCTAGGAAATGTCTGAGACCAGATTTGAACTCAGGAAGATGAGTTTATATTTCTTAAAAACTATATAAATTATTATTATTATTATTATTATTATTATTATTATTATTAACCTGAGAGTTCACAGAGTCTAACTTGCTCATTTTCCAAATGAGTAAACAGAGATCTAGAGAGATTTATTGATCTCCGGAAAGCCACACAACTGACAAAAGTGGAGAAGCTGGAGTTCATCCTCTCAGAGGGGGAGATAAGCATCAAGGGAGGAAGAGAGACCCACTTAATGAAGTTCATCGGGCCAGCTTATGACCATTTTGGCAGGGAAGGACCAATGAGATTCACTGCCAGAAAGCAGGACCCTGGGAGAAGCCTTCATGGGGAGAGTTAGGGGAAGGGCTGGCTAGCTCTGGAGGAGCTCTCAGGAACCATAATTTGTACCTGACTCAAAGTGGAGATGCAAGAGGTCCTCTGCCAGTGAAGGCATCCCTTCCTTGGCATTCCATCCCTACCTTGATGATTAGAAGTCCTTTCCCATGAATAGTTTGGAAAATCAGAGACTGAAAGGAGTGTGTGCCTCACTTGGTTGGTGGTGGGTGAGGAAAGATCAGTCCTTGAGCAATCAGGGGCATACCACCACACATCCTCTTCTCTCTTTCCACTTCAGGCATCTCACTCATCATGTGGAATGCCCTCTACACAGCTGAGAAGGTCATTATCCGCTGGACCCTGCTCACTGAGGCCTGCTATTTTGGGGTGCAGTTCTTAGGTGAGTTGCTAGCAGGGAGGCCTTAAAAGATTTTGAATTCCAACCTTCTCATTGGACAGATGAGAAAAATGAGGTTCAGAGGTGGTAAGTAGCAGAGTCAGGATTTGAATCCAGATCCTTTCACTCCAAACCCAGTTCTCTCAACCTATGTTATCTCAACTACTAGCCCAAGATTCATAGAGGTGGCTGGGTGGCATTCCCAAAATTCTCCCATCCCCTCAAAACTCCTTCCTTCAGAGTTAGATAGGGATTGGTGATGGAGTCTCACTTTGGTTGTTTTTTTTTCCATTCCCACTTGGTTAGATTTAGAGGAGACACCTTGGGGAAGAAAGGTAGGGGGATGGGATGGGGGACATGGTCACCTGGATCTCCACCTAGCATCCTGTGGACCTCCCTGACTTCCTAATGATGACATGGTCTTTCACCCTCTTTTCTCATCATTCTTAGAGGTAGCTAGGTACCAGTATAGAGAGAGCCCTAGATTTAGAATTAGGGAAACCAAAGTTGGGAACAATGGATAGTGTCGGGCCTGGAGTCAGGAGGACCTGAATTCAAATCTGGCTTAGCTGAGGGACCATAGAAAAGTCACTTAACCCCCATTACCTAGCCCTTACCATTCTTCTGCCTTAGAATTGGTGCTTTTTATTGATTCCAGGACAGAAGGGTTTAAGAAAACAATTTAAAAGCCAAGTCTGCCTCTAACACAGAATACCTATATAACACTGAGCAAGCCCCTTAACTCCTCTCAGTCTCAGTTTCCACGTCTGTAAAATGAGGGAAATGACAGAACCTACCTTTTGGGGTTGTTGGGATCAAATAAGAGAACATTTTTTTTTAATTGACCAAAAAATATTTTTCTCTCTTCTATTTTCCTAAGCCTTCTCCCACCATTGGAAAAGGGAAGGTGGGGGGAACCCATTGTAACAAATATGCATTGTCATAAAAACAATTGGCCATGTCTAAAATCATCTCGTTTTGCACCCTGCAGCCAAGGTGGGTTGGGGTTAGATGTGTGATTCAAATCATTCCAGATGATCTTTTCTGAGAGCAATTCCAAGGGAAATGGCACTGCATAGATTACGGTATGAAGAAGGAGCTCCTTTTGGAGTTCATTTTTATCATCGTATTCATTTTCAGCCATATATTGGAATCAAATATTGAGTAATAATAATAAAAAGAGTTTGGCAAACCATAAAGTGACATCGAAATGCTGACTGTTAGTATTAATCAACAGCCATTTCTTAAGTACCTCGTAAGCACCAGGAACTGTCCATTCACTGGGGATCCAAGGACCAAACCTAAAGGGATTCTTGACATCAAGGACCTCATGGACTATGGGGCCAAAGCAACAAATGCAGAAATGGGCAAATGTAGAAATTAGGGGGAATAATCCGAGCAGATTGAGAAGTAACTGCTGGGAGATTGGGGAAGAGATTGAATAAGAGATGGTCCTTGAACTGAGAAGTGAAAGACATTAGGGAGTCGAAGGAAAATGGTGGGAGGTGTTACAAGGGAATCACTTTAAAAGACTGATATATATTAATTTAAGGTCGCCCAGGAATCAGCTATGTAATTCCTAAATGAAAAACTCAAGTCAGCCGTCAGCCTTTTTTGGAGTTTAATTACAATAGGAGCAAGAAAGGAATTAGAGATATAGAGAGAGAGAGAAAGGGGAGAGAAGGGAATAGGGCTTAAATACCCCTTCTGTTTAGGCTGGGCCAAAAGGCCCAAGCCCTTAGATAGCTGGGGCAAAGAAAAGAGATCAGTCCCTATTACTCACGTGTCCAAAATGGAGAAACAGTCTCAGAGGCCCCCACCTTCAGCTTCCTTCAGAGCAAGCTTCCCCAGAGCCCAGGAACCACACCGACCAAAAACTCAACCACCTCCTATCTTTAAGGACACCATCCAAGTTGCCTCCCCTCAGTCCTCACATCTACCAATCACTCTTCATCAATTTCCCTGTCAATGGAGGCTCTCGCTTAACCCAGGACCGCCCAGAGGTTTCTGGCTTTTGCACATGTCTGTTGAAGGTCATATTTTCAAATGATTAAATCTATACTCCTTTGCTACAGCCCTTTCTAAATCCTGTTAACCTGAGTAGGGTAGAGATTGGAATAATTAAATTTTGATCTAGGCTGCAGCCCTTACTCAATCCTATTAGGACTGAATAGGGTGGAGATTTATTCCAAGTATCTCCATTGTATCAATTCTAAAATCAATCAAGACTCAAAGAAATTCCTGTTCTATGCTTAAGCATAGGTCAAAGTCCTTTCCATTGTTCAGCAAAGGGTCTCTGTCCTAAAGTAATCTTAAGAAGGGAAGAGAAGGAACCTCCCATGCCAATGGGGTTCCCATTCCAATAGACTATCAGTAAGAAATTTTCCAAGTATGAAATATCCCAATGGTGAAATTTCCAACATTTATAAGTCTAAGGAATTTTGAGGTTTACAGAGGTGAGGGCAAACCATGGAAAAATGGAGTGCCAGTGGGAAAAAAAAAGCAGGGGAAAATGTCCAGGCTTGGAAAATGGAGTGTAGTATACAGAGTAAGGAGATCAGTTTGTGACAAGCCTTGAAAGAAGCCTTTAAATGCCAAGCTAAGGAGTTTATATCTTCTCCTAAAGGCAGTAGGGAGCTACCAGGGCTTCTTGAGCAGGGGAGTAATGTGGTTAGAACTGAGTTTTAGGAATGGTTACTTTGACAACTGAGTGTAGGATGAATCCAAACAGGGAGAGGTCTGAGGCAGAGAGACTAGGTAGGAGGTTTTTGCAGTAGTCTGGGTGAGAAGTGAGGGGGAGTCTGTATGAGGGTGGGGGCTGGGGGAGTGGGGCAGGGAAGGGTGGATGCCTGGGGTGCTCTGGAGGCAGGGAGCACTCACAAGATTCAGTAGCTTTTCCCCCTTATTTCTTTCAGTCACCACTGCTACCCTGGCAGAAAATGGACACGTGTCATCAGGGGCGCTGTTCCTCCTAGCCAGCCGTCTCCTCTTCATCCTCGTCAGCATTTACTACTATTACCAAGTGGGCCGGAGAGCCAAGAAGGCCTAGTAGCCCCATCTCCCCCTGGGCAGAGGATGTCAGGGGTGGGGTTGCCTGCCTGCATGTCCCTGGACCAGGGTGACATTTGGGGAGGGTTACTTTTTTGGTTTGTCCTTTTAGTGTACCAGAGGGATGACCCCTCTATCTGTCCCCAGTCCTTGACTGCTAGGCTCCTGACCCAGGCAAGGAAGTTGTTACCCTACCTTGGCTCAGCGATTCTAGATGGAAGAGTTTTCATGTCCTAACCAGCCCCTAGAATTGGAGCCAATCTTGGCCCTAACAGAGCCACTGGCTTCACTCCTGATAAACCTCCTTAGGCCATGGCCAAGAATCTGAGACTTCCCAAGGTAGACTGAGAGGTCTGGGGAAGCAGCAGTGATAGTATGGGAAGAACCCTGGATTTGGAGTCAGGAAACTCTTGAGGTCAAAGCCTGGCCCTCCTCCTTACTACTGGTGTGACCTTGGGCAAGTCACTTAACCCCAAGACTCAGTTTTCTCATCTAAAAAATGAGGAGATTGTACTAGATGATCTCTAAGATCTTTTTCCAGCTCTAAATCCTAGATGAGAAGACCGAAGGTTCTTGAGGATAAACAAAAGCATCTCTTCTCTCTACTGGGACAGACTGGATGTGGCCTCCATAGGGGCAAAAGGAAAGACCCATATTTACCCCCTTTGGAGTCTCCAGCCTTTGGGTTTCTACTGATCACTGCTGCTGAATCCCTCAGCCTTGGAGTTGGAAGAGAGCATTCATTCCAAGCAACATAAAGGCTTGAGACTAAAGAATGGAGGAGGGAACAATCCCATAAATGGGGTTACCAGAGACTGGGCTCATAGGACTGATCCCCCATCCTTCAGCAGGAAGGATCTTCAAGGATTCAGTCTGCCCCAAGGATGTCTTCAACCAGGCTCGCCAACAAAGCAGCCCTACAAAACTCCCTAGAAGCATCAGCCTGAGTTAAGATCCAAGGTTATCTCCTTGTCTTTTCATGGCTGACTGTTTTAGGCTTCCTGATACACTCTGTCCACACTGCCCTGGGCATTTCAAGACAGCCCCTTGGTAGAACTCTTGCTCAGAGACTCCTTTTGTTCTTAAACTATCCCAGTTCCCATCCTTCCTCCACAACTGAAAAAAAAAAAACAACTAGGTTCCCAGCTCATCCCTAGATGGTTTCTTGGGAGCAATAGTTTTGCTGTTGCCAGCCTGTGGATGTGGGTTGGAGGATGGGTCAATGGACCAGATCGTTCAATGGACTGTGAACACAGCCAGATGGGTCCATAACAGACAGGAGAGGATAATTCAATTGCTTTTGGAAAGTTGTCTCCCCTTCTAAAGATGGGTAGCTTTGGGAATGGGTGAGAGATGGGGGGAAAAGATGCTACTCCATTTCCCTCACCTCCAGTTGAGAGGTTCTAGGGTCTTATCTAGACCCCCTAAAGTTGCTCAAGGGACCTTGTTTGGGCTGGGGGACATAGACTCTTTGAGATTCAACTCCAGGCAGGAAACTGCCATGTGAGCATTGACCCAAGGGCTCTCCCCAGTCCCTAAGTCCTACCAGTCTGTAGATCCTCTACTTTCCCCCTCTCTCACCCCAAACTTCCTCAGTTTGCTTCACCCCAGTTCCATTCTCTGGATAGAGGCACTGGTGAATTTCATGCCCAATGCTACCTGTCACTGATAGGTTGCCCTAGTCAGGAACCATTTTGTAAATAGTAGGATTAGGATATGCAAAAGAAAAAAAAAAAGAAAAACCCCATCATTTCTGCAAATCGCAACCCTGCTCTGTGTTTGCCTCCTATGAGAGCCCCTTCCCCTGCTGGCTCAGCTCGGACCCAGTAGGCAGGAAAGACTAGCTGCTTGCCTTCCCTCTTTCCTACTTTTCTAGGCTCTTTCTTCATTTTTTTCATGCTTCAAATGGTGCCTTTAGAGCAGGAAATTCAGAAGCTCATGTTCTATTCCAGAAGGACTCCAACGTTGTGTGAATCTTTGTCTTTTTTTTTCCCTCTTGGATGTTGCCGAATTTGTCCTCTGAACCTGATACCTCAGTAGCAAAAATAAACAAAATCCATTTGGTCAAATTCTTGCCCCTTGCATTCCCCAGTTTTCCTCCAAATAGGGTCAGCCAGGACCAGAGGGATTCCCCTTGGCTCCCAAGACTTCCCCAGGGTCTCAGACTCTGAGGATGCGTGCAAAGAGGAGTTGGATAGCTGCTTCCCCCCTTTTTGCTATGGCCCATTCCTTTGGTTGCTGATGTGACTGAATGGGAGGACAGGAGAGAAGAAAGCAGCCTTACTATCTCTGCTTTCATCACCTGCCTTTGGAGGAAGGGGTTTGGGAAGGGGATGGCTCTGCTTCCCCTTCTCAGTATGCAGGGTGGTGTTGGGGATCAGGGGAGTAGGTGGACCAAGTGGCTGAGTGAGACCTGAGATCTGACCAATACTAGATGATCCCAGAAAACGACAGGAGAGTGATTCCCTACCTAATTTGAACATTCCATGTTCCCATATCCTTCCCATCTGGGACATTGTGTAGTCAAGGGCGTAGGAGCCTTTTCAGACATAACATTCCATATTCTGTGTTGTAGAGTTCCTTCCAGTTTGAATACTTTATGTTCTAAGATCCCTTCCAGCTCTGACATTCTTCTATGTGCTAAGGTCCCTTCGAAGTCTGACATTCATCCTATGTTCTAAGGACCTTTCCAGCATCGACATCTTATGTTCTAACATCCCTTTCCAGCTCTGAAATTCCATGTTCTAGGCTCCCTCTCAGATCTGGCATTCTGTGCTCTGAGGTCCCCTTCATCTCTGAGTTTTAATGTTCTAAAGATCTTTCCAGAATGTTAGAACTAGAGTAGAATATAGAATGTTAGAGCTGGAAGGGACCTGAGAACCAAAAAAAATGTTAGAACTAGAAGAGATTTTAGAATAGCTAGGAGCCTTAAAACATGATGAGAAAACTGAGGTCCAGAAGGGGAAAGGGACAACAAATAAATGTCAGAGCCAGGATTGTGTGGTCTACACTTCCCCTCAAGTCTGACATTCCTTGTTCTAAGCCCTCTTTCAGATCTGGCATTCTGTGCTCTGAGATCCCTTTCAACTCTGAGTTTTAATGTTCCAAAGATCTTTCCAGAATGTTAGAACTGGAATCAAATATAGAAAGTTTGAGTTGGAAGGGATCTTAGAACTCCCCCAAAATGTCAGAACTAGAAGAGAAAGGGACAACAAATAAATGTCAGAGCCAGGATCATGTCTGTTCTAGGCTTCTCCTCAGGTCTGACATTCCATGTTCTAAGCTCCTCTCAGATCTGGCATTCTGTGCTCTGAGATCCCTTTTAACTCTGAGTTTTAATGTTCTAAAGATCTTTCCAGAATTAGAACTGGAGTTGAATATAGAAGGCTTGAGCTGGAAGGGATCTTAGAACTCCCCCAAAATGTCAGAACTAGAAGAGAAAGGGACAACAAATAAATGTCAGAGCCAGGATTGTGTATGTTCTAGGCTCCCCCTCAGGTCTGACATTCCATGTTCTAAGCTCCCTTTCAGATATTCTGTGTTCTAAGGACCCTTCCAGCTCTAATGTTCTGAGGTGTCTTCCAGCTCTGGGTTTTTAATGTTCTCAAGACCTTTGTAGCTCTTTAGGTGGATTAGAGACCGAGAAGGGGTCTCACAGGCCATTTATCCCATTTTACAGATGAAGAAACTGAGGCCTAGAGGAGTTAAGTCACAAGTGAGGTCACAAGTGAGCGCCAGAGCTGGCATCAATCCCTCGAGTCGTTGACTCCAAATCCAGTGCTCTTTCCTATTCCCTCTTGCTTATATCCGTCTTCTGTTTCTGGTTTGCAGGGCACTCCTTCCCCCTTCTCTCTGCTTTCCATCCCCCTCCCCAAGCCTCCAAATCAAAAGCAGTCACCATTCATGTATGCCGTTATTTATTTATTTGTTTGTTTGTTTTGTAAGAAACAGACACAAAGACCAGTGCAGAACATTCAATGTGTGTTCTGTTTTATATTACAAAAAAACTCCCCGATATAAAAAAAGCCTGATGGGAGGGAATACATGATAAATTAGCTCTGCTATCTACTCCAAGGAACATTTACAGTTTTCAAAATAGACTTTAAACATATTTCACATGGCAGGAGACTGGGCTAGGGGAGGGAAGTGGGGAGAGCCCCGTCACACTCGGGCTCTTCTGGGGCCTCCAATGAGATCACGAGAGAGAGGAGGGGAAAGGGGCACATCGGGGCTTGGGGGGCAGGGGGAGGGTTACAAAAACCAAGCAGCAACAGCAGCTCTGGACGCTGAGCCCGATGGGGAGCCCAGAGCTTGCCCCTACCTTCCCCATGAAAGTTTGCTTTCTCTCTCCCAAGAGTCAGTAGCTTCTGAAAGGGCTGCTGGTTCCCAACACAGGATGGGGTCTCCCACCAGCCCACTCCCTCACCCTCAACTCCCATCCCCCCTCTTGATAGGATTGGGTGAAGGCTCATTCGAGTGTGGGAAAAGAAGGGAGGAGAGGAGAAAAGCCTCCCCTCTGGCCCACTTTGAGTCTGATCTAGATGGACTCCCCCAAACTCCAGCCTGGGCCCCTGAGAGAGGAGCTGTCCTGGCTCATTCTAGGGCCTGTCCCGCTCAGGAAGAGGACTTCAGCCCTCCTTAGGGCCTCGATGGAGGCCACTTCCTTTCCTTTCCTACCAGGGCCCTTCTGGGGGAAGGATGGGAATCCAGTGAGAACGGCTCGGTTTTCCCTTTTTGGGCCTCGGTGGTATCCCTCGAGGGGCTCTGGGGGCTCGGTTTTCCCTTCTTGGGCCTCGGTGGCATCCCTCCAGGGGCTCTGGAGCTGTCTGGGCATCCCACTGGGGCACAGGCTTTTCCACTGGGGTCATCAGGAGGATGGTTGGAGAATGGACAGCCCACGGGAAAAGAGAAACCAAAGGAGGTGGGCAGAGCCCCATGACTATCTGCAGCTGGGACAAGGAGGGAGATGTACAGGCACCCTGAGGTTTCTGCCCTGCTGAAACTAGGACTTCGGAGGGCTAAAAAGCACAGTGCTGTTGCTGAGCTGAGTATGTGCCAGGGGACGAAGCCCACAGGAGCTACCCTCCCTTCTGCTGCCAGAGATGGGGTGGGCAGGCCACTGTGTGCCCTGACAAGGGGATGGGGGCCCTTCTAAGTTTCCTGCTCGGGGGCAAAGCTTGGCTGCCCCGCTCTGGTCTTAGCTCCGGAGGGAGAAAGTGAGAAGAGGGTACAATACTGCTCTGATTTCGCCTCCTCTCTTAGGGCTAGAGCAAGGGGGGGGGGAGGGTCTGGAAGGTGGAAGGAGACACAGAAAGAACTGGGGACACTTCTATTTCCGATAGGCACCCTCAGGAACCCATCGCCTCCCCCCAAACCCTGCCCAGCTGGGCATTCTGGGTTATAGCCTCCAGCAAGGGAGCCGGGTGATGCAGTCAAAATGGCATAAGACAGAGAGTTCAGATCCAGAAACAGCTACTTGACTCTTCGTGTGATCTTGGGAAATCACACGGCAGTCCTGAGCTTCATCTGTCAAAATGGGGTGACTAGGAGGTCTCTGGGGGTCCCTTCCAGCTC
Organism: Monodelphis domestica; assembly: GCF_027887165.1. Taxonomy (NCBI): domain Eukaryota; kingdom Metazoa; phylum Chordata; class Mammalia; order Didelphimorphia; family Didelphidae; genus Monodelphis; species Monodelphis domestica. Next base: position 30,495,507 of record NC_077232.1, read on the forward strand.
TGCTAACGGTGCCCTCCCCAACACTGTGAGAGAGCCGGGGAGGATGGGGCTGGCCAGAAGGGAGGCGGTTAGAGTGAAGCAGAACAGCCCTGGGCACTTTTTCAGAGGGAACAGAGACTATCCAGTTCTAGTTTCCTCTAACAGAAGACCCTAAAGACCCCTCTGCTTTAGAACATGTCCCTCCCCTTTAGCCCCTACCCCCAGCCCCTATTCCCCAGAGCTCAAGACTTTTTCGACAATGCAGTATTTCCAAAATTGCCTGACTTTTAGTCCTCTTCCCAGAAGAACAGGGTCTTTTTGCAGCCTCTCATCTTCTCCCTCTTCCTACATCCTGCCAGGGGGCACAAGACACATCCGTTTCCCCTTCCCCCTGCTGTCTCCTAGACCCCAGGACTTACTGCTTTCTCCTAGCCTGGTCAGACATGGTGGCTAATGGTCCACAAGACTGGTGCTGAGTGGTGGTCACGAGGTCCAGCTGTACAAAGAGGAAGGATGCTGGGAAACTCCCCCTCACCCTTAGGCTGCTGATGTTCCTTTGGTCTTTAGTGCAATCCATGCCTGGTTGGCTTCTGGCTCCTGGTCCCTGGGCAGGATGCCCTGAGGGAGAAGCCCGGCATTCGTGTCCAATGTGCAGCACCTCCAATTCTGGGCTATCTCCTTGGCCAAATATATGTTACAGCAACAAACTTTTTTTTTATCCTTTCTTTCTTCATTTCTTCTTGTTAACAAAAATAGCTATTTACTGCCCTACTTCTTCTCGGCACCCCCACCCCCTGCCCCCTGCCAGCTTTCCTGGATCAGGCAGGCAGGCAGGGTTGGGGACTGCAGGGAGGGGAGGAAGCAAGGCAGGAGAAGCAGTCACCAGGAAGGAGAGGGGCAGCCTTCTCTCTACTGGATCCCTCGGAAGAGGCACATGGCAAAGATCATGGCAAACAGCTGTAGAAAGAGAGGAGGAGACAGAGTCAGGCTCAGGCAAGTCTGAGCCCAAAGCCAGCTGGAAGGGGCAGAGGAAGAAGGCTCTGGATGTTCTGTCCTTTGCCCCCATCCCTACATTTTCTGTATTATACACAGGTCTTCCTCCCTAGTAGAGGGTAAGAAGGCTGCTGCTTTGTCTGGGTCCCAGAAAGCCACAGATTATTCCTGCTAGCACATTGCCTGCACCCAGTAGGTCCTTAATAAATGTTGGTGAAGTTGGCTCGAGTAGAATGGATGGGAGTGACTCCCTTATTGTTCCGGGAGCTATGCTGCTTTCTGCGCTGGGTACCACCAGGGTGAGGACTTATCTGTCAAGTAAGTAGGATATAGCCGAGATTTGAACCCAAATCTGCCTTTGATACTCTCTATCTGTGTGATCTTCAGTAAGTCACTTAAATTCTCTGAGCCTCGGCTTCCTCATCTGTAAAAAGCAACATCTACCTCCCAGGAGTGCTGTAAGAGCAAATGAAAGGATAATGCGCTTGGCAGAGAGAGTCTGGCACGTGGTAAGAGCTGTATAAATGGTAGCTGCTCTTATTATCATTATTATTGTTATCATCTTAGAGGCCACAGAATCCAACCCTTTTCTAGATAAGGACACAGATCTCAATAAATGACTCGCCCAGGGTCATGCAGCTAGAGTGTCACTTAATTCTTCCTGACCACAGCATCTATTTGCCATGTCACCTTCCATTGTGCTTCTGGAGGGACGGTGGGTGCCCTGGGAGTCTTTGGAAAGGAAAATAGGAGGGGGCAGGACAGGAAGGGGCACAATTCTTGCCAAATGGGCAGGGGGGGGGGGCTTGTGAGCTGTGCCACTGGGATATAAAGACAGGTCAGGATTGACATTGCTTACCTCAATGGCCAGCACTCCAATGGCGAGGGCTCCAGCAAGATAGACGTAAGTCTCGAAGGAATTGAGGATCACAGTGTAACAGCCCTTGGAGGAAAAGGACATTCGAGGGAGGTCAGCCACAGAACCAGAACACTCAGCTTTTCATGGGAGAAGCGCTCCAGACAAGGAACTAACCAGCCTGGAGAGCTCCATCGGGGGCAAATGCTCAGAACCCACGAAGGTTTCCTATAAAACTGCTGATTCGAGTCACTTAGGCAGACGTATCAAGCAGAAAAAGTGAACCCTCCTCTAGGACCCAACAGTCACTATCCAGGCTCTGCCCAAAGATGTCCAGGGAGGGAGAGCCTACGACCTCCTGAGGGCACCCATTGCACCTCTGGCCAGTTCCAACGGTTGGAAAGTCTTTCTTGACATCAGACCTTAATTGGCTTCTTGTGACTTTTGCTTGTTGCCCTTTGGGCACAAACTGGACATGTCTAATCCTTCTTTCATAGAAGAGCTCTCCAAATAGGTGACTAGAGCCATGACTTCCTCTCCTCCCCCCACCCGGCTTCTCTTCTCTAAGCATCCCCAAACATCCTCAATTCCCTTTGGTTATCCTCATGTGACATGAACTCCAAAGCTTTCTCCATCCTGGGTCACTCCTTTTGGGATGTTCTCTACATTAGCAATATTAATCCCTCTGTCTCTCTGTCTTCTCTCTGTCTCCCTCTGTCTTTCTCTCTGTCTCTCTCTCCTTCTCTCTGTCTCTCTCTCTGTGTCTTCTCTCTCTCCCTGTCTTTATCTGTCTCTTCTCTCTGTCTCTCTCTGTCTCTCCCTCTGTGTTCTATCTCCCTGTCTCTGTCTTCTCTCCCTCCCTCCCTGTCTCTCCCTCTGTCCCTCTCGTTGTCTCTCTCTCCCTCTGTCTGTCTGTCTTTTTCTCTCCCTGTCTCTCTGTCTTCTCTCTCTGTCTCTATCTTCTGTCTTCTCTCTCCTTCTGTCTGTCTCTGTCTTCTCTCTCTCCCTCTGTCTCTCTGTCTTCTATCTCTGTATGTCTATCTTCTCTGTCTTTTCTCTCTCCCTCTCTGTCTGTCTGTCTAGCTCTGTCTCTCTCTCTCCTTACCTTCTGTCTTAGAATGGATACAAGTTCTGGTTCCAAGGCAGAGGAGCTGTTTGGGATTAAGTGACTCATCCAGGGTGTCATGGCTAAGATAAGCCTGAGGCCTGATCTGAATCCAGGACTTCATGTCTCCAGGCCTGGTTTTTTATCCACTGAGCCACCCACATGACCCTGCCATGCCTTTCTTTTTGCCGATGAAGACTTCAGGAGGCTTTATGGTTGCTACTTCACCCTGAAGACCTGCACTGCACTTATCGTCTTCTAAGCCCCCTAAGTTAGAAAAGCTTCTGTCTATCTATAACTCTTCCATCTTGGGTTTGTGGATTTGATTTTTGGGGCCCAACTGCATGGCTTACATTTATTCCTATTAAAGTTCAGGTGATTCTATACAGATGTGTGCACACACCCATTCCTAGAAAAGCTGCTGATTCTATCCCTCCCCACTCTTTTCTGTGTCTTGCCAGGTGGCCCAGGTAGCAAGACCCTTCCCATCTTTGAAATTGTCTCACGGGGCAGCTGGGTAGCTCAGTGGATGGAGAGTCAGGCCTGGAGTTGGGAGGTCCTGGGTTCAAATCTGGCCTCAGATACTTCCCAGCTGTGTGATCCTGGGAAAGTCACTTGACCCCCATTGCCTAGCCCTTACCACTCATCTGCCTTGGAGCCAATGCACAGTATTGATTCTAAGGCAGAAGGTAAGGGTTTAAAAATAAATTTATTGACTCAAGGGGCAGTGGATGGAGAGCCAGGCCTGGAGATGGGAGGTCCTGGGTTCAAACCTGGGCTCAGACACTTCCTAGCTGTGTGATCCTAAAGTCACTGAATCCCCACTGCCTAACCCTCGCTGCTCTTCAAGCCTTGGAGCCAATACACAGTATTGATTCTGAGATGGAAGGTGAGGTACCTGTCAAAAGTCCTATAGCAGACTTCAGGTTGTTCTGTATAAAAATGCAAAATAAATGTTTTTATTAACCAAAAAAAAGAGGAAGAAAGAAAGAAATCGACTCTAATGTTAATTACAGCTCCGTGAACTGGAGAGAAAATCGGTAAAAACAACTGAACAGAAAGAAATCCCTTTCCTCCCTTTGTCTACTTATTGCCAGCAAAGCCACCTGGGGGCTCCGGTGCCACGTGGAGGAATGGGCTAATGTCACCTGCCCGCGTGCCCTGCAGATGGCCAGTCACAGTGAGGGGGCACAGAATTGGCGCTGGCTTGTTCACGTGGGCAGAGCTGCCAGCATTGTTGGGTAACTCACTGGGCTCTGGAATGGTGAGTGTGTACCGTATCCAGAGAGGACAAAATGAAGCAGTGGCTCTTTAGCCCCTTGTGGGTGGGGGCTTCCCTTGGGGTATGGGGCCAGCTGTTCTTCTCCAATCCTCTTCAGTTCTTGGGTTCCCACCCACTCTCATGGGCTCCCGCCAGCTCTGCTGGGGCTACACATGGGAAACTTGTTCTTGCCCAACCTGAAGCCCTCTCTGCCACCCACCCAGTTCAGGCTTGTCTCTCTCTGGCAACTGGAGGGTCCAATCTCACCGGGCACTGGAGGCGTCCCGGGCATTACAGTTCCTACTTCTAGAGTGATGTCCAGCCCCAGAGCTCTTTCCTTGCAAAGATTCTATAAGGTTTGCTGTTCAGTCATTTCAGTCGTGTCTTTGACTCTTCATGACCCCATTGGGTTTGCCATCTCCTTCTCTGGATTATTTGACAGATGGGGAAACTGAGGCAAAGAGGGTTAAGTGACTTGGTCAGGGGCACACAGCCTAAAAGTATCTAAGGCCAGAATTGCACTCAGAAAGATGAGTCTTCCTGACTCAGGGTCTAAGACTCTATTTACTGCCCTGGCCATCTCCTTCTCTGTGGGATTAAGGCAAACAGAGATTAGTGGACTTCCTTGGGGTCACACAGCTAGTAAGGAAATATAAAAATAACCCTACTTTCAGAGACATAAGATAAAGTGACTTGCCCAAGGTCACACAGCTAGCAAGTAGTAGAATGAGTCTAGAGTTCATTGGGACTCTATGTCTAAGGTCTCTACAATGCTACATCTGCCTATGGCCCCACGGAGAGCTGATCAGAATGGTATAGTTGGAAAGAGGTCTGGTTTAGGCATTAGAAGAACTGGGTTTGGGTTCCCATCTGGCTGTGCTATCCTGGATGAGCCCTTTCTCCTGTATCGCAGTTTCCTCTTCTTTAAATGGGAGTAGCAGGGGAAGCTAGGTGGCACAATGGATAGAGCTCCAGGTCTAGAAGTCAGGAGGTCCTGGGTTCAAATCCTTCCCAGCTGTGTGACCTTAGCCAAGTCACTTAATCTGGTTTGCCTAGCCCTTGTCCTTCTGCCTTAGAATTGTTACTAAGGCAGAAAATTAGGGTTTAAAAAATGAAGTGGGAATAATAATATTTGCATTATAAATTGTAAAGAGTTATAGTTATGGGGCTGGATTATAGGATCATAGATTGAGAGCTGGTCATCTAGCTTAACTTCCTACTTTTACAGATGGGGAAACTGAGGCAGGAAGACATTATGTGATTTGCCCAGTGTCCCACAGCTAGGAAGTGGCTGAGGTCAGATGTGAACTCAGGACCTCCCAATTCCAGTCCTGGAGCTCTACCCTCTGTGCCATCTCACTGCCTCTCACTTGGCACTCTCAATGGAATGAACCTTCTCACTCAAACAGTCAGCTTTCTAGTGTAGAAACACAGGGCTTGCTCTGCAAGAGGCTGGGGGCAGGCAATGGTAGATGGAGAGAGATGGGTGCCCTCCTCTGGGATGCTGGTGGCACCCGCTGCCTTCCTGCTCCCCAGAGCCAACTCCTCCACCTTCTCACTCAGCTTCCTCAGCATCACAGATTTTTTCCCATTCTCTTTAATTCTGAGCCTTCCCTCTAGATTTCTTCCAATTTATTCTGTATATAGCCTGTTTGTAAGTCTCTATTTACATGTTGTCTCCCCTATTAGACTGTAAGCTCCTTGAGGGCACAGACTGCCTATTGCATTCCTTCTGTATACCCTCATAGCTTAGTGCAGAATCTGGCACAAAGTAGGTATTTAATGAATAAATTCTTGGTAACTGATTGACTGAAATGAAACCCCTACCCAAGGCAGCTGTGGAAAATGATGGAGTGCCCAAGGCTCCTGTCAGGTAGTCCATGCCAATGGGCAGGAAGTGCTGGACTCAGATGGCAAAATGACTTGGGGGTGGCATAATGACTTGGGGTGGCATGATGGAGTGCCCAAGGCTCTTGTCAGGTGGTCGATTCCAATGGGCAGGGAGAGCTGGACTCGGATGGCAAAATGACTTGGGGGTGGCATAATGACGGGGTGGCATGATGGAGTGCCCAAGGCTCCTGACAAGTGGTCAATTCCAATGGGCAGGGAGAGCTGGACTCGGATGGCAAAATGACTTGGGGGTGGCATAATGACTTGGGGTGGCATGATGGAGTGCCCAAGGCTCCTGACAAGTGGTCAATTCCAATGGGCAGGGAGAGCTGGACTCGGATGGCAAAATGACTTGGGGGTGGCATAATGACGGGGTGGCATGATGGAGTGCCCAAGGCTCCTGACAAGTGGTCAATTCCAATGGGCAGGGAGAGCTGGACTCGGATGGCAAAATGACTTGGGGGTGGCATAATGACGGGGTGGCATGATGGAGTGCCCAAGGCTCCTGACAAGTGGTCAATTCCAATGGGCAGGGAGAGCTGGACTCGGATGGCAAAATGACTTGGGGGTGGCATAATGACTTGGGGTGGCATGATGGAGTGCCCAAGGCTCCTGACAAGTGGTCAATTCCAATGGGCAGGGAGAGCTGGACTCGGATGGCAAAATGACTTGGGGGTGGCATAATGACTTGGGGTGGCATGATGGAGTGCCCAAGGCTCCTGACAAGTGGTCAATTCCAATGGACAGGGAGAGTTGGACTCGGATGGCAAAATGACTTGGGGGTGGCATAATGACGGGGTGGCATGATGGAGTGCCCAAGGCTCCTGACAAGTGGTCAATTCCAATGGGCAGGGAGAGCTGGACTCGGATGGCAAAATGACTTGGGGGTGGCATAATGACTTGGGGTGGCATGATGGAGTGCCCAAGGCTCCTGACAAGTGGTCAATTCCAATGGACAGGGAGAGTTGGACTCGGATGGCAAAATGACTTGGGGGTGGCATAATGACGGGGTGGCATGATGGAGTGCCCAAGGCTCCTGACAAGTGGTCAATTCCAATGGACAGGGAGAGTTGGACTCGGATGGCAAAATGACTTGGGGGTGGCATAATGACTTGGAGTGGCATGATGGAGTGCCCAAGGCTCCTGACAAGTGGTCAATTCCAATGGGCAGGGAGAGCTGGACTCGGATGGCAAAATGACTTGGGGGTGGCATAATGACTTGGAGTGGCATGATGGAGTGCCCATGGCTCTTGTCAGGTAGTCCATGCCAATGGACAGGGAGTGCTGGACTGGGATGGCAAAATGACTTGGACTAACTTGTCCCCGTGCAGTCAAGCCTAAACTGGCTTTTAGGCCACAGCTGGCTGCAGGGTGACCCAGGGACTATAGGGTAAAGGCAGTCCAGCTGTTTTCCAGCTGCTTCGTTTGGCTTCCGAGCCCCCACCCACGTCTCTGGCTTCTCTCCAGGGCTCTTGAGCCAATCCCGCACCCAGTTCCTAAGGCTTCTCCAAACATCTGGTTGGAAGGTTGAGGTCTTGGGTGTGGCCCTTCTTAGCACCAGGGTAATCTGATCCCCAGAATAGCAGGAAAAGGGGGATGACAAACCTCTCAAGACAGAGAGGAGCGTAGTTTCTGCGCTGGGCTTTGTGGACCTGGTTGTAGCCTAGTAAAGGATTTATAGCCTGGTGTAGCCTGTAAAGAGAGGGCTGGCGGAGTGGAGGGGAGAGGAGGGGAAGGAAGGACGGGGCTCAGGATCTCCCTCAGGTTCTGAAGATCTGAGGACAGACAGAAGGGGCGTTCTAGGAATCCAAGGAAAGAGCCCTGGGTGTGGGGGATGGAGCATCTGGGTGTCCCTGATCAAATCCCTTCCTTTTTAGCTTTTACTTTTCCTCATCTGTCCAATAAGCAGTCAAGGGAGGTTTTAAGCTGCTAACATTTATAGAGACCTTTAAGGATTGCAAAGTGCTTTACCTGTATTATCCCCCAGTGAGGAGGAGGAGGAAGAGAGAGGGAGATATAGACAGACAGACTGACAGGCAGACAGAGACAGACAGAAACAGAAAAAGAGGGAGACAGACATACAGAAAGAGAGAAAGAGAAGAGGAAGAGGAGGGGAGATAGTGAGACAGAGGGAAACTAAGAGAAAATATAAAATAGCAAATAAAACTAAAATGATCAAGGTGATAGGATTAGGGGAAGGGAAGAAAAAAAGACTACACACAGGCCTAGTTTCTAATTGAGATTAGAAATCCCATTTTTGTTTGTTTAGAAATACACAGCTGGTATGGCCTCAGTGCCTGGTTCAGAAGCAATGGGACTTTATGTTACAGAGCACGAAGGGTCAGCTGTCAGAAGAGCTGGACAGGGTGAGAAAAAGCTGCCACAGCACAGTGGAGACAGCACTGGCTTTGAAGCCAGAGGCCCTGAGTTTGAATCTTGATTGTCATTTACTCCCCATGTGATGCTCAGGATGACTTTCCTTTTCCCAACCTTTTTTTTTTCTTTAAACCCTTTCTTTCTCTCTTAGTATCAATCAAACAAGTGACAAGGGCAATCGAGGTTAAGTGACTTGCCCAGGGTCAAACAGCTAGGAAGGGTCTGAGGTCATATTCAAAACCAGGTCCTTTGTTGTACTACCTAGCTGCCCCCTCCTGGGTCTTAAATGTGGGGGTTTCATCTAGAGCAGGAATTCTTAGCCTTTTCTTGTGTTATGAACTTATATTATAGTCTGGTATGGCCGATGGACTCCTTTTCAGAATAAGACTTTTCAATAATTGCAGGAAATGCTAACTTTCAATTAGAGACTGGTGAAAATAAAGATGTATTTTTTTTATGGACCCCTTGAAACCTATCCACAGGCCACTTGGAGGTCTGTGGAGCTTGGGTTGAAAGCCCTGAGTTAAATGATGTCAATGGTCCCTTCCAGTTCTCATGTTCCAAAATCTAAGTATTCACTTATGAATTGAACTGAAAGTTTACTGAAGTTTTTTCTTCCTTCCTTCCTTCCTTCCTTCCTTCCTTCCTTCCTTCCTTCCTTCCTTCCTTCCTTCCTTCCTTCCTTCCTTCCTTCCTTCCTTCCTTCCTTCCTTCCTTCCTTCCTTCCTTCCTTCCTTCCTTCCTTCCTTCCTTCCTTCTGAAAAGAAATGAAGAATATTTCTCAAATGTTCTAGGCACTGTGCAAAGCACTAGAGTTACAAAAATAACAAAAGCAAAACCAACCTCTGGCCTCCAAGTACTTATCTCATGTTAGGAGGAAACAAAATGTGCATGAATATTCTCCTAACCATTTGTGTCCTCTATGGATCTTGTGGGTAGACAGTGGATAGAATGCCAGGCTCAGGAAGGCCCAAGTTCAAATCTAACTTCAGACACTTAGTTATTGTGTGACCCTGGGCAAGTTATTCTACCCTGCTTGCCTCAGTTTTCTCATCTGTAAAATGAGCTGGAGAAGGAAATGACAAATCACTCCAGTATCTTTGCCAAGAAAACCCATATGGAGTCCAGAAGAGTCAAGCATGACTGAAAATAACGAAACAACAACAAAGGATCTTATAGTCTTGGGCCGCCATCTTTCTACACCTTCGCTTGGTGATTGATCTCATCAGTTTCCATGGATCCAATGATCTCTATCCACATGACCTCCAGATGTATTTGCCCAATGCCAGTCTCTTCTGTCCTTCAATTTCACATCTCATTACTTTGGAAATCTCCAACCAGATGTCCCCTGGGTATAAGCATGGGACGTGGATCTGTGATATCACTGGATGAGGAAATTCCTTAGATACTCCTAGGTATAGGCATAGGGTCCAGATCTTCCTAGTTTCTCAGTCTTATTGATGCTACCTTGGAAACATCTTTCTCCTTTTACCCTTCCTACTCTTCTGGTCATCTCATTCATTTAGGCCTTCATCACTTCTAGCCTGGAGTTTTGCTGTAATTGTCTAATAGATCTCACTTCTCACATTTCTTCTCTTTCCAATCCATTCTTTCTTCATGCAGCCACTGAATTAATATCATTGAAGAAGCTTCAGTGGCTCCCTATAGTGGCCCAGATAAAATACAAATGTCTTTATTTGGCATGGAAAGCCCTTTACAATCCCACCAATCTTTCCAGACCAAATTGATGGATTCCGCGTTTCAGCCAAACAGTATTACTTGCTGTTCCCAGTTCCCTGGCTTCATGCCTTGGCACAGTGGATACTCCACTGTTGGTTGGAATGCTCTCCTTCCTTACTCCTGCCTCATAGAATCCTTTGCTCCCTTCAAGGCTGAGCTCAAGGATTACCATCTATGGAAGACCTTTCTGGTCTGCCTAGTGGTCAGTGCTCCCTCTCAAATTACCTTGTATTTACTTTTATACATACATATTTTATTATTTATTTCTATATATTTGCATATTTTATAATTATATATTCATTTTACTTTTATTTGTATCTATTTTTATATTTTATATATTTATTTTTAGATATGTCTGTTTTATAAACATATATTTATTTTACTTTTATTTGTATCTATTTTTATATTTTATACATTTATTTTTAGATATGTCTGTTTTATAAATATACATTTATTTTACTTTTATTTGTATCTATTTTTATATTTTATATATACATTATTTATTTATTTTCTGTTTTGAAATATTTTATAATTCTAGATGCATCTTCTTTCCTGCTGCTCAACTTCCCAGGCTCACCTTGTTCAATAAAATAGGATCTCCTTAAAGGAAGGGACTGTCGGTTTTTTTTGTTTCGTTTTGTTTTGTTTTTTACTATTTCTCTAGAGCATAGTGTTGGACATGTTAAAAGGCAGTGAACAGATGTTATGGGCAGCGAGGCGGTACAGGGTATAGAGTCCCAGGCATAGAGTCAGGAAGTCTCATCTTTATGAGTTCAAAACTGGCTTTAGATTCTCACTAGCTGTGTGACCTTGGGCAAGTCACTTCACCATATCTGCCTCAGTGCCCTCATCCATCAAATGAGCTGGAAAAGAGAATAGCACAACTGCTCCAGAATCTTTGCCAAGAAAGTACCCAATTGGGTCATAAAGAGCCAGATAGTACTGAAAAATGACTCAACAGCAGAGAAGGAAATGGCAAACCGCTCCAGTATCTTTGCTGAGAAAACCCCCAAATGGAGCCATCAAGAGTCAGACTGAAAAACGACTTGGCAACAACAATAAAATTTGTTCCTTGGGGTCCCTCATAAGCTGTTTGGTAAACCAAGGCCCTGACACAGAATTGGGATGATTGGGTGCTTTTCTCTGGGGGTTGAGCAGCAGGATAGTGAGGAGGGTAAGTCTGGGGAGAGAATCCTCATGGTTAGAAGTGCATTGAGTAGGACCAGGGAGAGCTTCACTGGGATGCTGGCTTAGGTTGAACCTCTTCTCTCTGGGAGCATGGGAATGGCCACAGGTCAGCTCTGATGAATACTAGGAGATGGTTTCTGGCCTGCCCTCTCTGACCTGAACTTGGACACATTTGGAAATCCCCAGAATGTTCTGGCTTCCCTCCCTTCCTTGGCCAACGATGAGCGATGGGTGGTACAATGGAAAAGCCATTATTGATGAGATGGATGACTTCAATGCAAAAGAGCCAATGTCAGGGCTGGGAAGACTTGGGTTATCTGCCTCCTCTGACACATACTATGGGTTCATGCTCTGGCCAACTTGCCCACTATCTCAGGACTGAAGAGGCAATCTATACTGGTAAGAGCAATCGCTTCACCCAAGCGTTTCTTATATCAGTGAAACCGCCAAAAGGTGCTGTTCAGCCATTTCTGACTCTTCATGACCCCGTGTGTGGTTTTCTTGGCAAAGACGCTCGACTTTTCCCATATTTCCTTTTCTAGCTCATTTTACAGATAAGGAAACTGAGGCAAATAGGGTAAAGTGATTTGTCCAGGGTCACAGAGCTAGTAAGTGTCCTGAGGCTGAATTTGAACTCAGGAATACGAATCTCTTGACTCCAGGTCTGGTGCTCTATCCACTATGTCACCAACTGCCCAAACTACAGAAGGTCTGGTCCCTATTCCTAACAAATCCTTGATTTAAAAAAAAATCCTTACCTTCCATCTTGGAATCAGTGCTATGTATTAGGTCTACGGCAGAAGAGTAGTAAGGGTGACTTGCTCAGGGTGATAGAGTTTAGAAGCATTTGAACCCAGGACCTGGCTGCCTCCCAGGAGATACAATTTTTATTCCCATTTTACAGATGAGGAAACGGAGGCAGAAATCTTGTCAGTGCCTTGATCCCTGGTCACATAGCTCGTCATTTTCTGAGACAATATTCAAACCCAGGTTTCCTGACTCCAAGACCAGGAATCCAAAGGATTCTTGTTCAGGAACTGAGTTGGATTACAGGGCTTCTGAAACGTCTTCCAACTCTAGAATTCTGATTCATTTAAAGTGGAAGTGGGGCACTTTTTGAGGTCCGGGTTAGACTAGATGGCCCCTGGAGATGGACGTCTCAGGCACCTCTGAAATTCTGGGACGCTGTGCTCACTGCCTTAGGGAAAGTGTACTCTCTTCACGTCACCAGCGTGTCCAGTGTGGAAGTGAGACACTCTGAATCTACCCTTCCCAGAGCTTCTCCTGCTGCCCTCCTCCCAGCCCTTTAGACACCAAAGCCATTTTAGCAATTCATCACCTTCCTGGCACCCAGAACATCTGAATCAACAGCTCGTAGTTTGGCCCCACAGTTCCACCTGGTCAAGTTCTCCGTCACTTGCAGAGTGTCATCTCTGTCATACAGTCCCGTCCCTCCGAGGTCCCCCACCTCTGGTATTCTTCCCCCGTTGGTTGTACCTGTTTGTTCAAGGACCGGTCTCTTCCCAAGAGGCATTCATCCCTGTTGACAAGCATGCCATCCCGACTCTGGGGCTCTCTTCGGCAGCATGCCTCCGGGACTTCATCCCCATTGAAGTTCAGGAAGCGGTAAACCGAAGCCACCTTAAAGTCTTCAGGGCCATTGACTCCACAGCAACCAAACTAAACACACACACAGAGCAAGGAGACAGAGTTTATTTGGTGAAGGACATTAATTACAGGTAGAACCAAGAAAAAGGGGGGAAATTGACCATGAAGACTCCAAGCGGGTCAAGTAAAAGAAATGAAGAAAGTTAAAAAAAAAAGGGGGGGGCAAAGAAATCAGAGCTTGGGAGGAAAAAGCTAGAAAGGAGAATCCAAGGTTGAGAGCAGATGTTTCAAACTCACGGCCAATTCCCCAGTAGGGACTGATCGGAATAAAACGAAATTGGGAAATGTTTAACAAAAATAAATTCTTATACAACATAGATAATGTTCATTTGTGGTTTTCTAAGTCAACATGCAGCATATCAAGTTGAGTTTAATACCATTCTACCCTCTAAATGATTGGGAAAATTCGAACAGGGAGGGATAGACTGGGTCATGAGCCTTCATCAATAGAGTAATCAACTGACCAGCATTGTACAGCTCTATGCTAGGACCTGGGGGAGAAAACCCTCCCAGGGCATCCTGTCTGGTGAGAATATAGGGATCAGGGTTGCTCCCCTACACAGAAGGGAATTAGGGGAAAATCTGAAAAAGCCTTCTTAAGAGTAGCAGATGGAGAGAGCTATGTGGTACAGTGGACAGTGCCCAGTGTGGAGGTAGGAGAAGTCTGGGCAAGTCCCCCCATTTCTCCTTGGTCTCAAAGTTGATACTAAGACAGAAGAGAAGGGTCTGGCTTTTTTTTAAAGAGTGGCAGACACCAGAGAAATCCAGTAAAGGAAACCACTGCTCCACACGACCTCCGATGTAGCCATACATTTCTAGGAAGCTCACCGTGATCATGACTGAGTTCCAGGTAGTGGAGAAGACATCTGTCTCGTTGCTGCCCTGATAATGCTTCGTCAGCTCCTTGGTGAAGAACTCTCTTGTGAGCTGGGGAGCGGAAGGAGGAGAAAGGACATGAAGACTCCCAAACCCTCCCAGAGTCCTCATAGGGGCTTTGAGATCATCTCTCCCTGACCCTTCTACCTCTCTGGTTTTCCAAATTCAGGTGGACATCAAGGCAGGAAACTTCTGCTTCTCCGGGGAATAGGGCTGATTCGATTTAATAATCTGATGTGTGTTATTCAACACCTACGGTTTGCCAGTCACTATGCCAGGCACAGGGGATATGAAGACCCCCCAGAAACAGAGTTTCTGCTTTTAAGAAAATTATCTTCTACTCAAGTGACTCCTAGAGAATTTGAGGTAAGGCTCCTCAGGTCTTTCCTAAGATGGAAATTTGAGGTGTTGCCTCATTAGATTTATTATAGTTATATAATTATATAATACATTAATATTATATACTAATATATAATTATATAACACATTAGTATATATAATACATAATTATATTATATAATATATTAATTTATTAACATATAATAATATATAATTAATATATGATATATTGGTATAATTATACAATGTATTAATATATAAATAACAATTAATATATATGATACATATCATTATATTTATATATGGCATTAATTATAATTATATATAATTAATTATGTGGTATTAATTATATTAATAATATATTAAATTATATGATTTAATAAATCATAGACTTATTTATTAAAAACTTTTATCTTCTGTCCTAGTAACAACTCTAAGACAGAAGAGTAATAAGGGCTAGGCAAAAGTGACTTGTCCAGGATCACACAAAACCCTCCTTAGGGCTTCCTGTCTGATAAGGGGCTAGGGATCAGGATTTCTCCCTTTCACAGTCAGGCCAGTCTCCTCCAGGGCCCCTGCTCTGCAGATCATCTTGGTACCAAATGTTTCCTCTGGGATCTCACAGCTAAGAAGTATCTGAGGCCAGATTTGAAGCCAGGACTTTCCAACTCTAGGCCTGGCACTCTATTCACAATGCCACTTAGTTGCTCCAAGATCATGGATTTAAATCTGGAGGGAACTTAAGAGGCCACATGGCACAGCCCTCTTATTTCACAGATAAAGACACTAAGGACTATGGAGGTTAAATGACTGGCCCAAGATCATAGAACCAGTAAATATCCAAGGTGGCATTGGAAAGCAGGTTCTCTGACTCCATGGTCAGTAGTCACTGGGCATCTCCCTGGCATCTTGCTCTATCCTCCCTTTTTGGCTGGGAAAGTTGGTCCAGGGAAGCAATAGATTTGGTCATGAGCTTTCATTAATAGAGTTAATTAATATAGTATAAAATAAAATAATATATAATAATATTATATAGTAATATACTATATTATAATTATAAATAATTATAAAAGAATAGTTAATTAATAATTGACACACTAGCATTTACTGCATTCCCAGTGTGTGCAAAGCTCTTTATTAGGGCCTGGGGGAGAAAACCCTCCTAGGGCTTCCTGTCCGATAAGGGTTCAGGATCAGGATTTCTCCCTTGCACAGTCCAGGCCCCCCAGCTCTGCAGATAATCTTGGTGCCAAACGTTTCCTCTGGGATCCCACAGGGCACGTTATCTCTATTTCCTCCTCGCTAATGGCCTTATCACCTAGGGTTGGTGCCTTCCTTTCAAGAGGTCACTTCTGATGCCTCCTCATGATGTTGGAATGTCCCCTGGAAGACTGGAGAGTTGGCCAGGGGAACACAAGCTCTAGCAGGGGCTTCCCAGCCAGGAAGACTGGCTAGGTTAGAGATGATAAATCTGCGAGGTGAGGATAAGTGGTCCATCCCTCCCTCCTTCCCTCCCTCCCTCCCTCCCTCCTTCTCTGTTTCTGGATTTCTTTGGCAGAGTTACCTTCTTTAAACCAATAGCTATGTGTATTAGCCCTAGAACTGTGATGCTTCTGAGCCAGGCTTTGGGTGCTCTAGAGTAGAAGCCCCTTGGCGGGGTGCTGGTTTCCCCTGTAATTATCTCCTCAGAGTTAGTAGATTTGAAGCATGTTTCATGGAAGAGAGTTGAGACTTATCCTGCTCAGCTCCAAGAGAGAATGGCAGAAATGGAAATTACAGAGCCAGGGATTATAGTTCCAGGGAAGGACAAGAAGAGGGTGTGGATCTACTCCCTCTACCAATAAAGACAGCCACCTTTATGGCATTCTGTAGTTGTAGGGAGGTGACAAAGATATTTAGGGACTGGGACCTGCCCCAGGGACAATGTCAGTGTGTGCCAGAGTCCAGACTTGAGGTTGGGTCATCCTGGCTCCTAGAATGGCTCACCAGTTACTACAATACCTGGTCTCCCTCAAGAGCAGGAAAAAACCTCTAAGAATTTAGAGTCATCCTGAAGCAGAATAGACCACCTAGGAAAGGGATGGGTTCCTTCTTAATGGAGGTCTTGGAGGGAGAGTGAGCAATCCCTTATCATGGATACTGAAAAGTTGACAGGAAGGAAGGAAGGAAGGAAGGAAGGAAGGAAGGAAGGAAGGAAGGAAGGAAGGAAGGAAGGAAGGAAGGAAGGAAGGAAGGAAGGAAGGAAGGAAGGAAGGAAGGAAGGAAGGAAGGAAGGAAGGAAGGAAGGAAGGAAGAAAATTTTGTGAAATATTAAAGGTGTTCTAGGAACTTGAACAAATACTGCTTGTAGTAAAAATGGTGATAGAAGAAAGTAGTAGGATGTGGGGGATGGAGGTACAGCCATGCAATTAGGAGAACCTCTAGAAAAGAAGAAAGTCTGGGAGCTCTCGTGTTTTGACTCTGGTTCTGGCCATAGGTTAACCCCTTAGTATATGTAAGTGTCTCTTTTAGAGTATAAGTTAGAGATGATGTGATGGGGAGTTTCTTTACTGGGAGTTCCCTTCACTGTTCCAGACCCTAATATTAAAAATAATACATAATATGCCTATGATAAAAAAGGACGAAAGATAGACTTTGAATCCAGGTTTCCCATCCACAAGCCTGAGGCTCTTTCTACAAAGAAATGTTTGAACCTTTGGGAGGCATTGATCAGACACATACGCAGACAATATTGTTCCCCAAACCACATTATATAAGATCATCTATTCAAAATATCAGTCATCTACTCTAGTCTCCCTCCTTTTACAGGTGAGGAAACTGAGGCCCAAGGAGACTTGAGTGCCTTGTCTAAGGTTACTCAGGCAGGAAGGATCAGAGGCAGGATTTGAATATTGGTTCTCTGATTATGAGGTTCTTTCTCCTGTTGCCTACCATTCTGGGACCAGCCCTCAGGACAGAGAGTCAGAACCAGGATCGAAAATTTCTTCTCATCTAGAGGTTCTTAATGTTGGTTCTGTGAATTCTTAAAAATATTTTGATAAATACTTTAATAACAATTGTTTTTCTCCATAACCCTATATATTTTATTTCATACATTTAAAAAACATCAATCTGAGCCCAAGTCTATACATTTTCCCCCAATTGCCAAAGTGGTTTATTGTACAAAAATTCCTCCCTTCTAGCTTACTTCTGTCTCCACCTCTTCCTTCCTCCCTTCCTCCCTCCCTTCCTTCCTTCCTTCCTTCCTTCCTTCCTTCCTTCCTTCCTTCCTTCCTTCCTCCCTCCCTCCTTCCCTTCCTTCCTTCCTTCCTCCCTCCCTCCCTCCTTCCCTTCCTTCCTTCCTTCCTTCCTTCCTTCCTTCCTTCCTTCCTCTCTCTGTCTCTCTGTCTCTGTCTCTGACTCTCTCTCTCTCTCTCTGTCTCTCTCTCTGTCTCTGTCTCTGTCTCTCTGTCTCTGTCTCTCTTTCTTCTTTCTATCTCTCTTCCATTAACTTCTGTCTTAGAATCAATACCATGTATTTGTGCCAAGACAGAAGAGCAGCAAGGGCTAGGCAACTGGGATTAAGTGACTTGTCCAGAGTCACAGAACTAGGAAATGTCTCAAGTCATCTCTCACCTTTTCTCCAGCCTGACTCTCCTTGGGACTCCTCAGCAGCTCACGCTCCCTACCTGGAGTCATCAGCTTTATTGAGTGTGCCAGTCCTTGAAGCAGACAGCAGGTGGCACTGCCTGAACATGGCAGCTCCATCCAGAACTGGGAAGAGGGTCAAGCCTAGGAAGACCCTGAGCCCCATCCCTTTCAGTGTCCAGAGCCGTCTTTAGGGTAGCAATGCCCTAGTTTCAAGAAGCACTACAATCCCGGCTTTTCACTCAACCAAACATTAGAGACTGCAGAAAGAACCCCGGCCCAATCCTTTAGCTTTCCTGCCTGGTGCCCACACTGTCCACTAGATGGCTATGCATGGCTGTCAGATGGGGACTGGGGCAGCCAGCCAACAGCCTCACTGGTGCCTCTGACAAAGTGCAGCCCTCCTCTGGCTTCATATACCTTCAGTGTTTCCGTGAGAGAGGAGTGGGAGAGGGTCCCTCCACCATGCCTGAGCCTTTATTGGGGTACTTTTTGGTTTGGTTCCTGGATGCCCAACCTTTAGATGAAGCATCTACAGGATGAGGCAGCCCGGAATAATGGACAGAGCACTGGCCTTGCGAGTTCACACCCCATCCCTGACATACACCGTCCCTGTGACCCAGTGCTCTGAGCAGCAATCGGGACTAAAAATGGCAGAACACCGCTGATCTTTATCAGCAGAGCAAAGGGGGCTTCCTTGCAGGGAATTCTTTTTTACTAAGATAATCCTGAGCCTTGACCAAAAACAAAATGAGATAAATCTTTGTATTTCATCACTATGAAAAACCTTCACATTTCTAGAGAGCTCTAAGGTTTAAAAAACATCTCCCCCCCCCCAAACATCCAGTGAGGTAAGTAGTTCACAGCTGAGTGTGGTGTGGAAGATAAAATGCTGGACTTAAATAGTTAGGAAGGCTCCAGTCCAAATTCTGCTGCTGATACTAAGTGGACAAAGCCCTTAACTTGAGTCTAAGTCTTCTTGTCTGTAAAATGGGAATAGTAATATCTGAATTAAGATAGTATGATTGTAGTAAGAGTTCTGGATCTTTTTTCTTCCTCATTGTCAAATGTACGGTACTGTCCTTTGTCGTGGAGAATCCTGGCCCAATACTAGAGGGAGCAAAGGGAAACTCTCTCCCTGTCTCTGTCTCTCTCTGTCTCTGTCTCTCTGTCTCTATCCCTCCATCTCTCTCTTTCTCTAACTCTCTCTAACACACACTCTCTAACTCTCTGTCTCTAACACTCTCTGTTTCTTTCTCTGTCTCTGTCTCTGTCTCTCTGTCTCTGTCTCTCTGTCTCTGTCTCTCTGTCTCCCTCTCTCTCTTTCTCTCTCCCTCTCATCACTGCCGAGGACCTAACCCAAAGAATGGCTGGGAGGCTCAGAGTGCTTTACAAACTTATTTGAATGTGATTGATCATTCCCATTTTACAGAGGAGGAGCTTGAGCTTCAGACAGGTTAGGTAACTTGCCAGAGGTCACACAGTTAATAAGACAAAGCAGAAATTGGAAACCAGGTCCATTCCTCCATGAGGCCTTGGGTGGTCACCCAATACTTCTGGGGAAGGAAGAGGCAGAGGGCAGTTGGTTGGCCCCTGGGGGAGTGGACAGACCCCTGGGCATCAGTGGACCAGCACAATACTTACATTTTCTCTGAAGATGAAGGCCAGGATGGCTGCTGAGAGCTCCGCCAGGAATATTAACAAAATGAACAGGAAAAACTGGAAAGACAAGAGAAAAAAGCCATGTGAGCTGTCCCTGGGAAGGCTGTTGCCTGAGCATGGCCGATGATGAGGGATGGAGGGAGGCCCAAAGCAATGGTAAATGATACAGATGGCGCTTCTTCACTAGCTGTTCCCCAGGTCTGGAATGGTCTCCTTCCTTTTTGCTTCCTGGACTCTCTGGCTTCCTTCGCATCTCAGATAAAGTCCCACCTTCTGCAGGCAGTCTTCACCCCAACTTCCCCTTAATTTTAGCGTCTTCTCCCTGTTGACAATCTCCCATTTATTCTGTCTAAAGTATGTTTGCACACTGTGGGAGGCAAGCTGTCTCCCCACTGGAAGTAAGCTCCTTGAGGGCAAGACTTGTTTTGCCTTTCCTTGCATCCTCAGTGGTTGGCATAGTGCCTGGCCCTTAAAAATGCTAGCTGACTGCTTGGTTAATACTTAGGGCTAGAAGGGACCTCAGAAGTCCTTGAGTCCAACCTCGCCTGATTTTGCAGGTAAGGAAACTGAGGCCCAGAAATGCCCTATGTTCTTTGCCTAAGGTCACAAAACTGGCAGTCAGGATTATGCAAGCCCATGGCCACTCATCAAAGATGTCAGCGTTTTTCGGGTCCCCTCCCAGGTCTGATATTTTGGAAGTTATTGATTCAGAAGGAGCAGCAGAGCTGGAGCGACAGGCATCTCTCCTTTCAGAGTGGTGAAAAGAGGGGCAAGCTAGGTTGCTCAGTGGGTAGAGGCAGACCTGGAGATGGAGGAGTAGTTAAGAGGTCAAGTGGTTTTGCCTACTTGCTTTTCTTCCCAAGAAAAGGGATCTCTCAGTAATTTTCACTGAAGGGAAGGCACAGGAGAAAGATCTCAAAAGATAGAGAAAATTACTGAGAGATCTTTTGCTTGGGAAGAAAAGCAAGTACTCAAGACCACTTGACCTCTTACACTGGCATACTATGTCTCCCCTAAAATATGAGGGTTGCCAGTTTTTGGTCCCTTTGCTTTGGATCCAGAACAGAAGTGACTATCAAGAAAGCTCCTGCCCTTCCTGGAGCAAAGCAACATTTGAAGACAAAGTGAAAATTCAGAAGCTTCTAAAACAGATTCCTGGTAGCTCACTGTGTCTTTAGCTGTGCCACATGGAAGGCAGATGCCATTGGCTGATGTCCCTCTGGTTTGGTGTCCAGAATAATCACTTCCAGCTTTTTTGGTCCCATGCAAGGAGTTCTGAGGCTGACCATGCCGTATCTAGAGCCTGAGGATCTGGGGCTGCGAGGTCTAGAGCTGCTGTGCTGTCCAAGTCCATCAATTCTTGGCCCTGTCAACAGCTGGATTGATGTTGTTGTACCTATACTCTTAGAAAGTTCTTAGAAAGCAGGATGGCATGGTGGATGGAGCCCTAGGCATAGAATTAGGAAGGTCTGGGTTCAAATCAAACCTCAGACAGTGATGGATCCCTGGAAAAGTGATTGATTAACTTTTCTCCTCAACCTCCTCAGCTGTAAAATGGAGATAAGAATAGGACCTCCTTCACAGGATGGTTTTGAAGATCAAATTAGATAATGCAGGACTAATAGTGTTGGAAGTTTGCTGGATTTGGCACTAGAAGTCAGGAGATCTTGGTTCTAATTTCCAGAGTAGCTAGCTGGACGACCATGGACAAGTCATTTCCTTTCTCTGGACCTCAGTTTCCTCATCTGTAAAATAAGACGGTCTGGCAAGATATCCTCTAAGGTTCCTACAACTCTAATGTTTTTTCATTCTTTGATTCTGGTGTCTTTACTAGGTAGGTTCTAATGGATAAAGAGCTAGCTTTAGAGTCAGAAAAAATTGGGTTCAAGTCTTTTTGATATATAATTCCGGCTTTGTGACTCAGGGCTACTATAACTTGGATCAGTGCTAGCTAGACTGGAAGAGAGGTGCCTGCTGACCTTCCTGAACACACCATTATCCAGTAATGATGTTTTGGGTGTTTTTAATCAGATGACACCATGCCAGACTTCTTCCTCTTTCCAAGTGTGGGAGATGCTCTTTGGTTGGGACCCAGAGAAGAGCTGCCATAACCTTACTCAGTTCTCCTCTGCTGACACTGATTGAATCTCCCAGGAAGTTCTCATGGCACCCCCACTTCTTTCTTGATGTATTACCAATATATCTGATTGTGCAGAGTATGGGTATTGTTTTAGGTCCACTCTGCTCAGATGTTGGCGAATGCTTGAAGGACATTGGCCAAGAGAGGTTTTACGAGCTCTTAGCCATCTAAAAGGGTTCTCTCTTCCCCACTGGCTAAACTGAGGAGTGATTCCAAGACTGTACCCAAGCACAACATCCATCAGTGCCTCTTGAAGCATGGAGTGGTGCCTCCAGGGCTGCAGAGGCGGCACCCGATCAAAATCAAGGGGCTTCATTCCAGCGTCTTTCTCCCTAATCTCCCTCTGTTTCTGAGCCCAATTGCTCAGGTTTATTTATCAAAGAATTCAATTATTGATATATATGTTATTCAATTAATTTGTGCAATATAGTAGAAAGAATATTTGGAAGTTGAAAGATGCAAGGTTCGAGTTTCCATTCTAACAGTGATGTGGGGAAATCATTCCATTTACAAAATGGGAATAATACTTGCTTTACCTAAGAGGTATGTCCTAGTGGACAGAGAACTAACCTTTGAATCAAGAAGATCTGAGTTCAAGTGGCCCTGGGCAAGTCACATGACTTCTCAATGCTTTAGCTAACTCTAAGACTACAAATTCTAGAGTAGGTGGCCATCTGCATTGGTAGAGGGAGTTTTTAGAGTTAGAAGAGACCTTAGTCCAATGGCTTCGTTTTATAGACAAGGTAGTGGAGATGCAGGGAGACCACAGGACTTGCTCTAGGACACCCAAGGTGGGATGGAGACTGGACATTAGGTTCTCTGACTTCCAGTTCAAGGGTGCAGCCCGGAGCTCCAGCTGGCTCGGTGCCGTAGCCATGGCCCCAGTCAGCTGTCTTACTGATGTGGGCTCTCACCAACCAAAAGAACCTTTGGAAGAGTTCACCTTCAAACACAGACTTTCACCCTCCTTGGTGAGGGATGGAAGGGGGAAAGCAGACCTCAGAGTCCTCCACGGAGCCCAGTGCCATCCAAGGCAGCCGTGGAGCAAAGTCATGGCAACCCAACCTCTACCGATGAAGATGAACTCCAGAATGAGAAGTCGTTTCCCCAAGTTCACCTGGTAAGTCAGAGGCAGACACTGGGGGGGGGGGGCGGCTCCTGCTCTGCCAGGGCTTCCCTTTGGCTAACAAGTACCTGGACATGGAGAAGAAGATCTGGGGAGAGGGTAGCAGGGCATGTACTATACTTACGAAGAGCAGCAAGCACTTGTTTTCCCGGATGGCTCCACAGCAGCCTAGGAAACCGAGGAGGAAAAGCAGGGCCCCCATGGCCAGCAGGATGTAGGCACCCGTGAAGAGGAGAGGGTTAGCAGCCACAATCTCTCGAAACCCAGTGGGGTCCACCATGACCCAGATCCCGACGCCCAGGAGGCAGGCACCCCCCAGCTGTTCAGAGAATGGAAAGGGGCAGGGCAGGGATGGAGGTAAAAAGGGGGTGAGGAGAGAAGAAGAGAACAGTTTAAACATTCTGCTCGTGACTCCTAGGACCATGCTTTCCTGCTAGGAAGCCAGATGGGTTAGTTAGCAAGAGGGGCCCACATCCTGAGCAGCAGATAAATTAGGAACATGGTTTATTAGGCAGAAATTCAATTTGCACCATGAGTCGATTTCCCCAAGGTGTACTCTATTACTTTCTTTTCTTTTTTCCTTTTTTTCAAAATAGTTACCATAATTGGGGACTTTTAACACCTTCCTCGAATAAAGCACCTTCCCTTGGAATGCAACCTGTGGCCTGTGACTTCCTCCCTCAGCCCCGCTTTCTCCTCTAAATGACTCTGCACTGGGATGACTCTGAGTCTACGTTATGGAACGAGAGCACTAGGGAGAGCTAGATGGTGGCTCCCTTCTTCTGGGAGGCTGGTGGAGGGCTACAATCTAATTGTCTTAGGGAGCTCTTAGTCTTAAAACTACCCACGTAGACTGTCACATACTCCACATCTTCGAATCCCAGAGAGTCTCCTGGAAGCGTGGAGAGATCGTGACTTGCCTGGAGTCACACAACCATCATCTATCAGAGGCACAATTTCAACCCAGATCTGGTCAACTCCCTATTCGCTGAGCCATAGATGCCTCCTTGTCTTTTTAAATTCAATTCAGGAGTGGTTAAAATACCTACTGTGTGTGGGGTCCTGTGACATGTCAAGAATACAAACAATCTCCACAACACATAGTCTCTATATTCTATTGGGGACAAGAATGGGAAGTGGTATGACATGAGAAACAAATTGAATACCAGGCTGGGAGCGATGGGGGAAAGGGAGACGTTCAGAGTCCTCAAGCATAGTTTGGGGAGGGAGAGGTCACTTGTAGCTGAAGGGATCAAGGAAGGCTTCTTGGAAGAGATGGAGGAATTACAAAGAGCAGAGAGCATGAAGTGTGTTTTTTCACCTACAGCTGCCATCTCTCATTCTCTGCAGTGATGGGAATACCTTCCAGCCCTCCTAGTTTCTCCCAAGGTTCGGCTCAAGCACTCCCTTCTACATAGTCTTACTTGTTCTCCCCAGGGTTGGAATACCAGACTCACATGTATATTTTTTACTCTGAAGGCAATGGGTGGTAGGGCAGAGAAGATTTCAGATGAAGAGTTGGACTTGTGCCTTAGGAAGAACATTTTGGCATCTGTGCAAAAGTGGACTGGTAACAGTTAACAGATTGGTAAACCAAGTCCTCATTTGTGGAAGGGAAGGGAAAGGAAGGGAAGGGAAGGCAAGGCAAGGGAAGGGAAGGGAAGGGAAGGGAAGGGAAGGCAAGGGAAGGCAAAGCAAGGGAAGGCAAAGCAAGGGAAGGCAAGGGAAGGGAAGGCAAGGGAAGGGAAGGCAAGGGAAGGCAAGGGAAGGGAAGGGAAGGCAAAGCAAGGCAAGGGAAGGGAAGGGAAGGCAAGGGAAGGGAAGGCAAGGGAAGGCAAGGGAAGGGAAGGGAAGGCAAGGGAAGGCAAGGGAAGGGAAGGCAAGGGAAGGGAAGGCAAGGGAAGGGAAGAGAAGGGAAGGGAAGGCAAGGGAAGGGAAGAGAAGGGAAGGGAAGGCAAGGGAAGGGAAGAAAAAGAGCTCACCAAGGTATACATCTAGAACTCAGATCTTTGCTCTCTTGAATATTTTCTCCACTAGACTATAATACTAGTGCCTATCCCTCCCTTCAGAACTGCTCCTTTCTTCTTGAAGACAGTCTGGAATCCCCGTCCTGATGGCTTGAGGATTTCTATTTGTTGTTTACCTGCCTAGTTCTTAGATAAGGAGGACCTAGGTTTGAATACCAACTCTGCTGCTAAGGATAACAGCATCATCGACTTAGAAGAGCCCTTACTGGCCTGGTCCAACTCTCATTTATAGCTGTGGAACCTGAGGTCAAGGAAAGTATGTTGACTTATTCAAGGTTGCTTTTTTGACTAAGCTTATCTGTGTAACTTTGGGCATATTACATGACTTCCTTGGGCATCAGTTTTGCCATCTGTAAAATGGAGCAGTTGGACTAGATGAATTCTGTGATCCTTTTGGGATCTCAGTCTATGACCCTATTATCTGCCTACAGTTTGGACACTCCTTGTCCTTTGGCCCCTTTGGCCCCCACCACTGAGGATAAAAAGAAACCCATTTTCTTCAAGCATGAATATTTCAAGAGAATCGCTTGTTTTGAAAGCCTGGCAGAGGCAGAGGGGAACTGACAAAGGGAGAGGGTTCCTGGAATACTTACAAATATGAAGAAATTGAAAACAAACATCAGATACTTCATGCAGCTCAAGCAGTCGCCCTCCATGGTGTTCCTCTGTCTGCAAAACATCAAGGTAGCTCCTGTGGTTCTGGGCATCTGTATCTGCTCCAGCTCCCTCTCCCTTCCCTCCTCCCTGATGCCCTCAGAGGAGAGAGGAGAACAGGGGTCGGTTTTGACCTTGAACTTGGAAGGCAGGGAAAGGCCTCCCAAAGGAAAGATTATGAGAGCTAAAAGGGACCTTAAGAATAACAGAACATGGAATGTTCTAGCTGGAAGGAAGCTTAGAAGACCCTACTACGACCTAGCCTGCATTTCCCATCCATTATTTCATCTGGTTACCAAAATAAATCTTTGGGGTGAGTGCTACTATTATTCCCATTTTACATATGAGGAAACTGAGGCTCTATAATAAGTGACTTGGGGCGGGTCCCATAGCTAGTACCAAGAGTCAAACCCAGATCTTCCTAACTCTAAAAAGGCCAGGCATGTCAATGTAAGAGGGACCTTATATTGGAAATCATCGGGTCTGTGTCCCTCACCCCTATTTTACAACTGTGGAAACTCTGACATTCTTACCAGGATCTCGACTTACCCTTCTGTGGCCCTATCAGTGGCACTCTCCAAGCCCAGGGGGCAAGTCCTATGCACCCACCACGTGCACGTGCACGCACGCACACACACACACACACACACACACACACACACACACACACACACACACACGGGCTGCACATTCCTAATGAAAAAGCAGCATGGGGTATACACTCCTCCATCCCTCTCCCCTCCCTTCAGCGATGTTTCCCACCCCAGACTGCATCCAATTACATGCTAAATTAAGGGGAGGGAAAATCTGCACTTGATTCTTTTGGAAGCCAAACTCCGATTCTAGGCAGCAGCATCCCAGTGGACGTTTCCCAGGCCGGGGGATTGATCCTCTCTGTCTTCCCCTCATTGTTTCTCCTAATGCGCTGGGTGCCTGTCCAGCCATCCTCCGGGGCTGCCCGTGGCCATGGCAACCGGTCGCTTTTCTTGATGCCGCCAGGCTGCCCCGCTCTTCAGAAAGCCACTTGGGGGGGGGGGGGAGTGGTTGAATCAGGTGAACACACCATGCTCTAATTTGGGGGTTGGTCCGTTGCACGGCAACCCCGGGCCTGGATGCCTATTTCATTCTCCTTTTCTCAATGAACCTTTCCTGCCTTTATGTTTTCCCCTCAGAAATAAAGGCTGGTGGGAAAGGGAGGGGAGCAGAGGGGAGGGACACAAGAGCTCGGGCATCTTGGATGTGGGGCTCAGAGACCTCCAAAAGGAGGGGAGGCATTGAATCCAAGCGTTCTGACTCTGGGAACGATGTTCTCTTCATTAGATCATGTGCAAACATCTAGTCTTAACCCTTTTCAAGGACCATTTCAATGCTTGTTTTGGCTATGGAGCTCTTCCCAGCTGAGCCACTTATTGCCTAGAGAGGGCAATTCATCCCTGACTCCTCTCGGCATTGGTTTACACATCTGTAAAATGAGAGGGTTGGCCTTAGCTCTTTTCCTGATCTAAAATCATATAGTCCAACTGATATGGCCAAAGGGATACTGGTCCATGGGGTCTAGTCCCAGGAGTATAGAAGCAGAGGACCTGCACGGATGCTTGTTGAGGCCATGAGGATGGAGAATGGAGGGGACCAGCTCTGTACTCTTGAGGAGCCAAGAAGGTCTCCTGGGACTGCTTCCTGTCCACTTAGTGCATGGCAAAGAGGAGACCTTTAGTTGTTGGCTGAGCCAAAGACAAGATCACATACAAAAGGCTTCAGGAACTTGTTAAGGCAAACTCTGAACTGGAAGGCCACTTGGGGCAGGGGGACCCATTTCTCCAAAGGCTGGACTGGGAGCATCTGGCTGCCTAGGTTGGCCAGTGTCCACCAGGGGAATGTCTCCTCTTTGGGGCTCCTTTCCCTTGGTTCAGAGACTCATGACACTTGTTAAGGAAATGAAGTCCATGAGAGAGTGTGTGGGCAGTAGTGAGCCCAGAAGATGCCACGTCCTACAGCAAGGGAGCCCCTTCAGCCAACAGCTATGCCTCATTCAGAGGTGAACTTGGTGGGATGGTTGATTTTAGTTTGAACACACCATCTGGCCTAGGAGTTCCCTACCATAATACACCTGACAAGGGGTTGCCACTAGAACTGACCCTATGATCTTCCTCAGATCATCTGGTTCATCCTTCTGCAGGACAGAAAAAACTACCTGGAAGTGAGTAGCATCTGGTCCCACGACCACCTAAAGTGGCCCCAGTTCATTGATCCTGGCTAGGCAGAGAGGCTGCGACTCCTAGAGCTCTGCCATCTTTGAGAGCAAGTATTGCATGAGAAAAAGCTGAATATCATCCACTGGTGGAGGTGTGCAAAGAGATCTTTATGGGCAAGAGCCCATCAGCCACTGACAGTGTCAGTCTTGTCAGTGGCTGTTCACTAGGGGATAAAAATGGTGGCCACTGGGAAAGGCTCTCACTGATGGGTATAAAACCAGTAAAGAAATGGATTTTCATACTTCTAAACCTGGTTAAAAAGTAGTGATAAGCTGGATAGTGTGCAGAGAAGAGCAATCAGGATGGCTAAAGGATTTGTGATGAGGTCAAATGGATAGGAGGGACAGTTAGATGGTGCAGTGGATAGAGTACTTGAAGTCAGGTAGACTCATCTTCACGAGTTCAAATCCTGTCTCAAGGACATACTAGCTGTTTGACCCTAGGAAAGTCACTTCACCCTGTTTGCCTCAATTTCATCATCTATAAAATGAAGTGGAGAAGGAAATGACAAACCACTCCAATGTCCTTGCCAAGAACAAACCAAATAAAGTCACAAAAAGTTAGATACAACTGAAATGACTAAACAACAGCAACATATGAGTATAAGTTTAAGCAACTGGGAATGGGGAGGCAGCTAGGTGGCTCAGTGGATTGAGAGCCAGGCCTAGAGATGGGAGGTCCAAATCTGGCCTCAGACACTTCCTGACTGTGTGACCCTGGGCAAGTCACTTGACCCACATTGCCTAGCCCTTACCACTCTTCTGCCTTGGAACCAACACATAGTATTGATTCTAAGACAGAAGGTAAGGGTTTAAAAAACAAAACGAAACAAAAAACAACTGGGAATGTCTCACCTGGATAAGAAAAGAGACCCAAGGAAGGCAGAATAGTTACCTTCAAGGGTCTAAAGGGATGCTTTACAGAAGTGAGATTAGCTTGTTCTGCTTGGCCTCTGAGGGGAGAACTAGGAACAAGGACAGGAAGATGGAGAAGGGCAAGTTTAGGATTGCAGTAAGAACAAACTTCCTAAGAAGAAGAGCTGTCACAAAGTAGGACCAGCTGCTGCAATAAAGGTGGTGGGGTGTAGGAAGGAGAGGAAGAGATAGAGACAGAGACAGGGAGAAAGAGAAGGTTCTCCATGACTACAGATCTTTGGCTCATGAGTAAAGGACCACTTGCCTAGGATGTTATAGAGGGGACTTTTATTCAGGGGCAGTTTGTATTCAATGACAGCTGAGGTCTCCATTCTACTCTCAGATTCTGAGGTTCTGGGCCTCTTACCTAAGTACCTAGCCCTGGAAATTCACCTGTCCATCCATCCATCCATCCATCCAACCATCCATCCAACCATCCATCCATCCATCCATCCATCCATCCATCCATCCATCTATCCACCCTAGTTAGGGTCTTTATCATGTCTTCTCTTGACTGTTGTAATAGTTTCCTAATTGGTCTCACTGTATCCATTGTCTCCCTTTTCCAATCCATCCTCCACATACCAGCCAAAGTTATATTCCTAAAACAGAAATCTGAACATGTTACCCTTATTCAAGTGGTTTCAATGGCTCCCTGTGGGCTCTAGGATCAAATATAAAAATTATGGTTGGCATTTAAACCTCTTCACAAACTGACTCTGGCCTCCCTTTTCAGAGTTATCACATTTTGTTGTTCAGTCGTTTCAGTCATGTCCAACTCTTCATGACCCCATTTGGGTCTTTCTTGACAAAGATATTGGAGTAGTTTGCCATTTCTGTCTTTTAGTCCATTTTACAGATGAGAAAACTGAGGCCAACAAGGTAAATGATTTGCCCAGGGTCACACAGCTGGTGTTTGAGGATGGATTTGAACTCGGAAAGATGAGTCTTCCTAACTTTAGGCCAGCACTCTACCCCTTACTCCATCTAGCTGCCTCAATGACACATTACCCCGTTTCAGACACCCAGCCAAGCAATCCAGCTAACCTGAGCTTCCTGCTATATTCCATCTCTCATCTCCAGGTCTTTGCTCAGGTAGTCCACCAAGTCTGAAACATACTTGTTTTCCATCTCTCCTTCTTAGAATGCCTTTGTTCAGTCATGTCTGACTCTTTGTGACCCCATTTGGGATTTTCATGGCAAAGACACTGGAGTGAGTTACTATTCCCTTCCCCATCTCATTAATAGAGGAAAAAACTGAGGTCAACTGGGTTAAGTGACTTGACCAGGGTCACATAGCTAGTCAGTCTGAGGCTGGATCTGAACTCAAGACAATGAGTCTTCCTGACTGTAGGTCTTGCACTCTCTCCACTGTGCCAGCTAGCTACCCCTTAGAATGCTTAGCTTCCTTTTAAATCCAACATAAATGCTGCTTGCTACAAGATACACCTTCGGATCTCTTGCCTTCTCCCATAATAGCTGCCAGTGTCTCTTCCTCATTTACTTTGCATATATATTTTATGTACTTACACGTATAAACCTTGTCTTTCCTTTTAGAATATAAGTTCCTTGAGGGCAGGTCCTGTGTTCCCTTTTATAATGATATTTTCAGAGCCCAGGATAATATGTGGCATATAGTAGGTGCTTAGTTAATGCTTTTCGATTGATTGAGCTATCTATCATTGAAGGCATATTTGTTCCTGGCTTACTAGGTGCCACGTACTCTACAAGATCCAGGACAGAGGTACAAGGATGAATAAGGTATGCTTCCTGCCCTCAGAGAGTTTACCTTCTATGGCAGATATAAGCTATGGACACAGATGAATCACTTGGAACCAAAGTTCTGTGTGAATCAATTTGGAATAGAAAAATGTGCTCCCATCAGCCTCAGGAAAGTTGTCCCTGAAGGTTCCATGCCACTTTGCTTGGCTCTTTTATCTGTGCCACTGAAAAGAGCCAGGGCTCAGTCTACCTGCCCAATGGATGTGTGCTACTGGGTCATCCTGGTAGGCATATAGTGTTTCTGAAAAAGAGATCAATTAATTAAAAGTATTTATTAAGCACCTGGGCACCAGGTACTGTGCATGGCACTGCAGATACAGAGATGAGAATCCCCCAACCCTCCCTGCCCTCATGGAGTTTACATTCTTTTAGGGAAAATGATCATTTTTAGTGGGGATGAGAGGGGTAAGAGGGAAGGGAGAACTCTGATTCTCAGCAAGAGAAGACTGTAGTTTCACTTGGATAATGTTCCCTTGGCGTTAACCCAATAATGCAGGAATTCTGGGTGGCCAGGGCTGGAGGGTAGGGGGGAAAGGGAGGGACATCTGGAAGTACTATATTTGAGGTCCCAAATTATTTTTACTAAACCTTTCCTGTAGAGTGACTGGGTCACCCCACCCTTCACCCCATAACTGATCAGGCAAACATGGGGTAGCTTAGGTTGGGGACCCGTTGGCATCTGCTTTAGATCTTGCAAGAGGGACCTTCTCTATCCTTAAAAAGTTTTGTTTTCTAGAAGGCTGTGTGTGTGTGTGTGTGTGTGTGTGTGTGTGTGTGTGTGTGTGTGTGTGTGTGTGTGTTTTGCTTTGGGTCTTAGCTCAGTGTAGAGTCAGGAGCTGAGAGCTTTGTCCTCCTTGGTGGGAATTACAAGTTCCCTTCTTTCCCGTCCCTTCCCTTGGTTTTAAGTAACCCTGGACCCTGCAGCTATTGCCAGAGAATTAAAGGCCATTTAATGCTCCCTCTTTAAATAAATCCTGGCAGCCTTTATTTTTCCCTTTTCTAAAAATAAAAGGATATGAGTCCTGTGGGGAGAAGAGGAAAGGAAGGAGAGGGGCTCAGATATACAAGAGAGGCAGAGCTTTAAGAAGGAGGTCCAGAGACTTGAAATGGGGATGGCCATCCTCATGTCTTCTAGTCTACCTCTTTGCCCTTGGAAAACACATCAAACCCAGTGAGAATGGATAAAGGATGGGTATAAGTTTTACGAACTTTTGCCTAAAGTGATGTGAATTGGCATTTAAAACCATTCTGGGTAAGAAGGATGGGCTGGCCATTTCCCAGTTCACTTTGTTATTGTTATTGTTCAGTTGTTTCAGACATATCCAACTCTTCATGACTCCATTTGGGGTTTTCATGGCAGATACTAGAGAAAGGAAACTGAGGCAAATAAGATTAAGTGGCTTGCCCAGGGTCACACAGCTAGTAAAGGTCTGAGGCCAGGTTTGAAACTCATGAAGATGAGTCTTCCTGACCCCAGGGCTGGCACTCAATTCCACTGCACCACCTAGCTGCCCTACAAGTTCTCTTCAAATAGCATCAATCCCTTCCTTCCATATGTCCATTTCTTTCAGACTCAGAATCAAACCACCAGTATTTTAGAGTTTCTCTTGCTAGAAAATGGTACCTGGAAAAGAATGTTGGACTTGGAGACAGTGGACATGGGTTTGAATCCCAACTTGGACAAGCCTTAGTTTCCTTATCTATAAAAGGAGGGAGTAGGACAAGTTGATCTGAAAGACACTGGCATACTAAGACCTCTTCCAGCTCTGAAATTCCGGGCTCCTCCACACAGCTGCCAACCAATATTCCCTTAAAGCCTAGATCTAGCTTGTCACTCCCCTGCGCAAGAAGATTTCATTGGCTCCTTGCTTGCCTCTATGATCAAATACAAATACCTTTCAGACATGTGAAGCCCTTTACAACTTGGTCCCATCCTGTCTTTCAAGATTTATTTCCCATTCTCTTTCTTCCCATCTCTGACTCACACGTCCTATCCAAATCAGTCTATTTGTTGTCTTCTTACATAGAACATTGTGTCTGCCATCTCTATACTGTCCCTCCCTCTCTCTACCTCTCAGAACCTCTAATTTTCTTTGGGATCTCAGCCCAAGTGCCCATTCCTCCTTTCTAGATCTCCTAGAGCTGATGCCCCCTCTCAAAGTCACCCAACATTTTATATCCTAATCACGTTGAGTCCTTGACTAGAAAGTAAGCCCCATGAGGCCAAAGACTGCCTTGTTTTACTCTTTGTAGACTCAGTGCTAGGCACAGAAGATGTAGGTGCTTGAATAAACGCTCCCTGATTTTAGGCAAATTAAATGTCCTCCAAGTAGTGTTCTCACTGAGGTCCATCCACAGGATGGATGATCTGTTCCCCAGCAGGCTCAGTGAAATGAATGAGACACTGGCTGGGGTATCTTGCTAGCTCAGGCCAAACCACTGTGTGAAATTACTTCTCCCTCTCCCAAACACTTAACAATTGAAAGGCATAAACACAGAGGGAGCCGTATAAATCTATTGCACGTATTTATTATGTATTGCACTTAGGAGAGGGGCCGCTTCCTTTTGAGCATCTGGGCTCACTGACAGAGGCAATAAAAGATCTCACATAGAATCCTTTTATGTATCAAAGGAAAGTGGGATGGATGGGTGGAAGACCTGGTCCAATGGGCAGGTAGATGATAAAGATGAGTGCCTGGGCTCTTATGGGAACTTTCAGAGCCTTGGTTTTGTCATCTTGAAAATGGGTCTGCTAAGTTATCCTTATCTCTCAATCTGCTAAGGTGTACACTGGGAGAAGATTGTAAGGAAACAGAATAAATATTCCAAAGGTCTTTGATAAAAGGGACTTAGGAAGGGGGAAGGCTTGGCTACCTAAAGAGGAGAGGCACCATCTTCCAGACCAGAAAAACAAGTCATTTCTAGGTTTCCTCTCTTCTACCTTGACTTCATAGAACCAGAAAAGAGACCAATCATAGGCTGTCTCCAAAGCTTAGGCTGGGATCTTTTATGGAGAGTAGGGGGAAGGTGGGACGTATTTAAGAGGACAATGGGAATCTGTGATTAGATTATAGGATGTCAGAGTGGGCAGGGAACTCTCTGTGTTATTTAGTTATGTTTCAATTCATGCCTCTTCTTTTTACTTCCCATTCATTTCTGGATATCTTCTTCCCCAAGTCTTTTGGGGATGCCTGAAAGCAAAGTTTAGAGTACAGAATGCCAGACCTTGGGAAGGATCTTAAAATTCAGAATGTGGAATGTCAGAGGTGGAAGGATCTTAAGAATTTAGGATAGGATTATAAGAGATCTTAGTAACATATAAAATCAAGCTGAAAGGGACCTTGGAACAGAATATCAGAACCAGAAGAGATTTGAAAATACAGAATATCAAAGCTATACGGGGCTTTAGGATATAGGATGTTAGAACTCAAAAGGATTTTAGGATATAAAACATAGAATGCCAGAGCTAGAAGAGACTAAGTCAAAATAGCCTTCATGTTATTGAACATCGAATGTCAGACCTGGAATAAACTTTAGAACATAAAAATTTAAACTACTGGAGTTGGGTAGGGCTTTAGAATATAGATTATCAGAGTTGAGAAATTCCTTAGGACCTAGAATGTCAGGGCTGGGACTAACCCTAGAATGTAGAATCATCAGAGCTGGGAAGCCCTTTAGAACACAGAACATAGAATGTCAGAGCAAGGACAGATTCTAGAAAATAGAATATAGAACTTCAAAGGTGGGACAGATTTTAGAACCCAAAATACACACTATTGGATCTAGGAAGAACCTTAGGATATAGACCATCAGAGGTGGGGAACTCTTTAGAACAAAGAATGTTAGTACTAAGACAGACTTTAGAAAATAATGTGTAGAACACCAGGGCTAGGACAGGCTTGAAAACATACTATATAGATGATGAGAGCTGAGTGGAGCTCTAGCACACAGAATCTCAAGGCTAGAAGGAATTTTGGAACCCAGAACATAACAAGGATCATCAGAGTTAGAAATGAAACCCATCTGTTTGATTCTTAGGTCAATATTCTTCTATCATGGTGAGGGAAGGGAAAAAAAACCAACTAAATAAAGCTAGGCAAAAAAAAAAAATCAGGGACTCACCTGTATAGCTCTTGAGACTTCAATGAGACACCTGATTTTGAAGGGTTTAAGAGATCTCAGTCTCCTTGTATTGCTGACCAAGCTTGACCTAGGAGAGAAAATATTCAATTGTGACACAAGTCAATAAAAAGTTATTTCAATCAACATCCTGTTTATGGAAATCTCCATTGGCCACAATAAAAAGCTTTCAGCACCTGGGGGAGTTCCAATGGCCCAGGAGCCTGTCATTTTAGGCTAGGTGCTGATATTCTATGCCATCATGTGGAGACTTGGGGCATCATGGAAAAAATATAATCTGTTCTAACAAGATTATGCAAAATAGACAAAAGAGGAAGAAGAGAGAGGACTCCAGGAGGTAAGGGTCTTGGTTTTCAGACATGCAAGGGATCCAAGGCAAGACTGAGGCAAGACTAAGATTGCTACATAAAACCAGGACCCCAAGTCCAGGACCAAGAGAGTTTCAGGCATCAGCCTCTTGCTTACTGATGCAATTAAAGTAGGTCCCATATTTTTAGCTTTTAGCAAACCTCTCTAGCTCAGGTGAACTCCTTTGTATTTATCTCCTAAGTCCTAGACTGGTCGTGTGATATGTGTTATTCTATGTAGGGTCCTGCAGGGATTGTGGAGTCCACTAGGCTATGAGATCATAGACATATCATGTATCATTCCCGTGGTGTTGTTTAATAAATCAAATGGCTATAGCATGGTAGAAGGAACACTAGATTTGGACCCAGTAACTCTTCTTCATGGGAATAACAACTGACATTTGCATATTGTTAGGATCAAGAGAGAGAAGGGATGTAAAATGCTTTGTAACAGGATGGAACAGTTAAGTAGTACAGTGCTAAGCCTGGAGTTGGAAGATCCTGGGTTCAAATTTGGCCTCGGATGCATCCTAACTGTGTGACCCTGAGCAAACCACCTAACTTCAATCATCTAGACCTTACTGCACTTCTGCCATGGAACTAATACTTGGTATCAGTGCTAAGGCAGAAGGTAAGCATTGTTTTGTGTTGTTTTTTAATTGATACTAAGAAGGTGAGAGTTAAAAAATAATCAAACTATTTAAGGACTTTAAATGTTATTTATTCTGGTGATTGGTGAGGTCTATTCCTGGAAGTCCAATCCAGGATTCTTTCTTTAGGATCTCTGAGAAGTTTCTATTCTTCCTCTGTCCTCTTACTCATTCCACTCCTCTTCCTCTTCTGACCTGCTCCCTTATTTCCCCTGTCCTTGCAGTAACACCCTCTCCCAAGACCAGATGCCTGGATTCATTTTGTTCATCACAAGAGGAGGAGGCAGCAATATCCAGGTCTCTCCACAGTGGGGCAGAGGTGGTCTCCCCTCCTCTTTATACAAGTCACAGCCTCCATTAGCTAGGGCACAGAAAGAAGGGGCTATAGAAACATCACTGTTTCATCTCTATACCAAGGGGGCAAAGGGAGAGGCAGGCAGTGGCTGTGGAGAAAGATAAAGGGCAGGAATGCCGGATGGGCTTAGAAGAGATTGAATTTTTCCACCATACTCCCTCTCAGACTTATTACAAACAAACCCAGGTCTGATTCACTCAGCAAACATTTCTTGGCACAGTCCTCTGTTCAGAGCACTGTGCCACACTAGAGGAGATAAAAGTTCAGATAAAATAAGGTTGCTAATAAATAATAATGATGATGAAGTGCCTTACAAATATTATCTTGATCCTCCCAACAACCCCAGGAAGTGGATCATATTTTTATTCTCATTTTACAGAGTAGGAAATTGAGGCAAAGGGAAATCAAGTGACTGACTTGTCCAGGGCCATAGAGCTAGTGAGTGTCTGAGGCAAGACTTGAACTTGGATCTTCCTGACTTCAAGTCTGGCACTCTCCATACTGTACCACCTAAGCTGCCTACAGGAATTCAGTCAAGCAGAGGGTCAGGACAAGAATATAGATCATCTACTGAACAATATTATATGATATTGGCGTTATGGATGGTTGAATGAAGGTGTGTGGTCAATACTGAAGAATAATAGACAATACGCTAGATTTGAAGAAAGATCTGGACTCAAGGTCCAAGCAGATCTAAGTTTCCTCATCTGTAAAATGTCTACAATAACACTAGAGTCCCTACCTCATCGGGTTGTCATCAGGCTGAATGAGATAATGTTGCCCAAGGCTCTGTCCTGGACCCTCTTCTCTTCCCCATCTACACTACTTCACTTGGTGATCTCATCTGCTCCTAAGGATTCAATTATCATCTCTAAGCTGATGAACTCAAATGGATTTCTCCAGCTCTAACCTCTCTTCTCTGCCGACCTCCAGTCTGGCATATCCAACAACTGTCTGCTGGACATCTTGAGCCAGATGTTGCATAACTATCTCAAATTCAGCATGTCTAAAACGGAACTCATTCTCTTGCCTCTTCAGACTCCTTCTGTTCATGGCTTCCCTCTTGTTGTCCCATCATCCTCTCAGGCACTCAGGCACGCAAGCTAGGTATCACCCTAGACTCTTCTCTTTTGTCTTCCATATCCAATTGGTTACCAAATCCTGTTAATTCAAACTTCCCAGCTTTCACATATACTACATCCCATCCTCTGACATTGCCACCACCTCAGTGCAGTGTCATTCCTTTATGCCTGGACTACTGCCAGCTGGTTGGTGGCTCTGCCTGCCTCAAGTGTCTCCCAACTCCAGTTCAACCTCTACTTAGCTGACAAATCAAATTAATCTTCCTTACGAATGGGTCTGACTATATAACTCCACCCCATTCAATGAACCTGCTATCCCCTCGAGGATCAAATACAAATCCTCTGATTGGACTGGAAACCTCCCATAATGTGGTTCTATCCTGCCTTTCCAGTCTTCTTATGCCTTGCTTCCTTCCTCTCACTCTTGGATCCTGTATCGATGATCTCTTTGTTCCTTCCACAAGATCATACATCTCACAACTCCAGGCATTTTGACTGGCCATGTCCCCAAACTGGAACTTTCTCCTTCTTCCTCTTTATCTCTTAGCTTCCTCCAAATCTCAGCTAGAGTCCCACCTTCTAGAAAAAAGCTTTTTTTGTACCCTCCTTGACATTCGTGCCTTCCCTCTCTGTGTGTATGTATGTGTATATATACATATATGTGTATGTATGTATGCATGACAGCCAGGTGTCAAAGTGGATAGAGAGCTGGACCCAGTGGCATCAGGAAGAGCTGAATTCAAATTTGGCCTCAGATATTTACTAGCTGTATGACCCTAGACAAGTCACTTGCCTCTGTTTGCCTCAGTTTCCTTATCTGTACAATGAACTTGGGAAATGGCGAGCCACTCTGGTATCTTTGCCAAGAAAATAAAAAATGGGGGATGACTGAATGCAACATCATACACACACACACACACACACACACACACACACACACACAATAATACATTGTTATTTGCATGGTGTCTCACTCATTTGACTGTGAACTCTTTGAGAGCAGGGATTATTATCTTTCTGTCCCTAGCACTTAGCACAGTGTCTAGCATCAGTTATTATTACCATTGTTATGGTGGGGAGATAGATAGATAGATAGATAGATAGATAGATAGATAGATAGATAGATAGATAGAGATATTGATAGATGGATAGATGGAGGGATGGATGGATAGATAGATGATGGATGGACAGAAGACAGATGGAAAGACAGATGAGAGATAGATGGATGGATGGATGGATGGATGGACAGATGGACAGATGGATAGATAGAGATATTGATAGATGGATAGATGGAGGGATGGATGGATAGATAGATGATGGATGGACAGAAGACAGATGGAAAGACAGATGAGAGATAGATGGATGGATGGATGGATGGACAGATGGATAGATGGATAGATAGATAGAGATATTGATAGATGGATAGATGGAGGGATGGATGGATAGATAGATGATGGATGGACAGAAGACAGATGGAAAGACAGATGAGAGATAGATGGATGGATGGATGGATGGATGGATGGATGGATGGACAGATAGATGGATAGATAGATAGAGATATTGATAGATGGATAGATGGAGGGATGGATGGATAGATAGATGATGGATGGACAGAAGACAGATGGAAAGACAGATGAGAGATGGATGGATGGATGGATGGATGGATGGATGGATGGACAGACATAGACAGATAGATATATGGATGGATAGATAAATAGAAAGCTGGGCTCAGAACCACTGAGTTCAAGTTCTGACTTGGATACATAATAGCAGCATGATTCAGGGTAAGTCAACCTCTCTCTGTTCTAGGAATCTCTCCAAAACTATAAGTTGTCGAGGAAATTCCTCCCCTGAAAGTTCCCTTTTCCCTTGAAATCCCAGGTCTAGTTCTGTTACTTACTCTGGTTATTCCATGAAGTCTGAGAGGAATGTCATTTCTGACGTGCTCAGTACCTCCTACTTAACAAACGAGGGGACTATGCTTGATGGCAGGCAATGCAGGGAAGTCAAGGTTTTTGATGATTGCCTCCAGAGGAGGGTAAAAGGCTATTGAAAGGAAGCCTGCATGCAGGCTGAGGCCATGGGAAAAGAGGAAGCTCTCCCATCCTAGTGGAACAGCCAACAAGTCTGTGCTCTGAGCAGGTGGAATTAGTTCCATCATATGTTCCACCATCTAGAGTCAAGCATGAAGAGTGTCAGAGCTAGAAAGGAATTTAGAACATCGAAGGTCAGAGCAGGAAAGGACCTTAGAACACAGAACTTCACAGCTGTGAGAGCCCTTAGAACATAGGATGTCAGAGTTGGGAGGGATCTTAGAACACAGAATATCAGTACTGAGAGGGATCTTAGAACATACAATGTCAGAGCTAGAAGGGACCTTGGAGCATAGATGTCAGAATTGGGAGGAAACTTAGAAACACAGAATGTCAGAGCGGGGAGAGAGCTTAGAACAAAGAATGTTAGAACAATAAAGGGAATTATAGTACAGACTGTGAAAGGTAGGAGAACCCTGAGAATACAGAATATGAAACATCAGAATTAGAAGGAACATTAAAAGCAAGAATGTCAGAGGTGGGAGGAATCTTTGGATATGGAATATCACAGAAAGGAGGAAAATCAAAGATACGCTAGCCCAGGTGCCACAGATCCAAACCTGGGCTCTGTTTGGACTAGTTGGGCTATCTTTTTCAAGTCGCTTAAATTCTTAGAGCCTCAGTGGCTCCATCTGTAAAATGAAGGGTTTGAACTCCACACTCTCCGAGAACCTGCTGGCTCAATAAATGTTCTGTCCATTCAGGGCCCAAGAGGCAAGAGGCCATGCCCAGGTCACACAGGGAGTTCCCAGGGATTGTCCCAGCAGGAGCCTTTGACAGCTTTATTCATCTCACCTCCTCCCTTCCTCTCTGGCCCCATCTGCAGTGCACTGGGGAGGAGAGGCACAGGAGGAGTCCTTTGATTAAGATGACACAGCTAAGCTCATAAATCACCCCCTTTTATTTCTCTTTCCCCTCCCAGATCCCCCGCAGGACCCTTTTTTTTGCAGAAAGCCAAAGAAAAAGAGGCAGGTGGAACTAGGATGGGGGAGGAGACAGGGAGAAGGCCATGTTTGGGGGGGCTACAATTAAAGGCAGTCAGTTTTTGGTCAGACCTGGGGAGCTAGAAGCATCCAGTAGAGGAAAGCAAAAAGCTCCTGGAGAAATAAGGCCTGGGTAGAGTTACAGCTGGGCAGCCCAACCTCCCATGCCAGCCAGCTAGTGGGAAAAGGGCAGTACATGGGCAGCAGGGTTATCCCCAAGCAGGGAGCCTTGCCAGTGGAGAGGCCCAGACCTTATCTTGTGAGAGGCAGGAACATGAACAGACTATTCCCCCCACCTCCCCCAAGTCCTACCGCGCAGACATGGTGACATGGCCACATGCCTGCATGGTAGAAAAATCCCAATTAGGTTCCTGAGGAGTTAGCATCCAGGGACGGAGACACGGCGGGCGAAGGAAGCTGAAGGGGCTCCACTTGTGTGTGTAATAAGATCCCAAATTGCATCTTCATTCCCTCCTGGTCTCATGGAAATGGTAATGCCATGGAACGACCAGCTGCCAGTCTGAAGTTTCCCATGGAAGCTGCAGTCTCATGGAGTGGACGCTTACCTGGGCTGGGGGAGACTCAGCTTTCACGAGCTCTGGTAACCTTCCTGGTCTTGGGGGCATCGAAGGGATGATGGTTTTCAATTCATGCCTCACCAAATGTCTTCCATAGTCCCACTGCCTAGCAGAGGGATGGACGCCTAGTAGGTTCTTACTAAATATCTGGATTGGGTTGAATTGAATAGAACTGTGGAGGTGGTGGGGACCTTAAAACACATACCATGTGGGGGGCAGCTAGGTGGCTCAGTGGATGGAGAGACAGGCCAAGAAACTGGAGGTTCTGAGTTCAAATAT
The DNA here is from genome assembly GCF_027887165.1 of Monodelphis domestica. Taxonomy (NCBI): domain Eukaryota; kingdom Metazoa; phylum Chordata; class Mammalia; order Didelphimorphia; family Didelphidae; genus Monodelphis; species Monodelphis domestica. The sequence continues at coordinate 30,536,469 of NC_077232.1, forward strand.
GGCCCCAGACACTTCCTAGAAGTATGACCTTGAGCAAGTCACTTTGACACTATCGCCAACCCTTCCTGCTCTTCTGCCTTGGAACCAATATACAGTATCAATTCTAAGATGGAAGGTGAGGGTTTAAAACACACACACACACACACACACACACACACACACACACACGCACAGAGAGAGAGAGAGAGAGAGAGAGAGAGAGAGAGAGAGAGAGAGAGAGAGAGAGATCATGTGGGGTGGCATAGAATACACAGTATTGGAGCTGGGAAGGACCTAATAGAATTCTTAAAGTCCAAGCTAGAAGCTGTTTTAGAATTTAAATACAGCGTGTTAAATCTTGGAAGGACAATGTAACAAAGAACATAAACTATTTGGGCTTAAATGGACCTTAGAAGCTAGAAGGGAGAATATCAGAGATGGAAGGATTCTTGGAAGATTAAAATGTTAAAGATGAGGGGACCTTAGGGAAGAGATGGAGTGGGAAAGGACTTACAACAAAGAACAAAGAATATTAGCAGAATTGGCAGAGACTTTGGACATAAATACAGGATGTTAGAGCTGGAATAAACCTTAGAACATAGGCAACAGTTTAGACCTAGAAGGGATCTTAGAACAGAACATTGAATGTCAGAGCTCAGAAGGACCCAGACTGTCAGAGCTGCAAGGGTCTTTAGAACCCAGATTGTCAGAGCTCAGAAGGACCTTAGAACCCAGACTGTCAGAGATGGAATGGCCTTTAGAACTCAAAATATCAGAGCTGGAAGGGCCTTTAGAACCCAGACTGTCAGAGCTGCAAGGGCCTTGAGAACCCAGAAGGTCAGAGCTGGAAGGAGCTTAGAACCCAGACTGTCAGAACTAGAAGGGCCTTTAGAACCCAGACTGTCAGAGCTGGAAGGACCTTTAGAACCCAGACTGTCAGAGCTGGAAGGAGCTTAGAACCCAGACTGTCAGAGCTGGAAGGACCTTTAGAACCCAGACTGTCAGAGCTGGAAGGACCTTTAGAACCCAGACTGTCAGAGCTGGAAGGACCTTTAGAACCCAGACTGTCAGAGCTGGAAGGACCTTTAGAACTCAGACTGTCAGAGCTGGAAGGACCTTTAGAATGCAGACTGTCAGAGCTGGAAGGACTTTTAGAACCCAGACTGTCAGAGCTGGAAGGGACTTTAGAACCCAGACTGTCAGAGCTGGAAGGACCTTTAGAACTCAGACTGTCAGAGCTGGAAGGACCTTTAGAACCCAGACTGTCAGAGCTGGAAGGACTTTTAGAACCCAGACTGTCAGAGCTGGAAGGGACTTTAGAACCCAGACTGTCAGAGCTGGAAGGACCTTTAGAACCCAGAATGTCAGAACTGGAAGGGACTTTAGAACCCAGACTATCAGAGCTGGAAGGACCTTTAGAACTCAGACTGTCAGAACTGGAAGGGACTTTAGAACCCAGACTGTCAGAGCTGGAAGGACCTTTAGAACCCAGAATGTCAGAACTGGAAGGGACTTTAGAACCCAGACTGTCAGAGCTGGAAGGACATTTAGAACCCAGAATGTCAGAACTGGAAGGGACTTTAGAACCCAGACTGTCAGAGCTGGAAGGACCTTTAGAACCCAGAATGTCAGAACTGGAAGGGACTTTAGAACCCAGACTGTCAGAGCTGGAAGGACCTTTAGAACCCAGAATGTCAGAACTGGAAGGGACTTTAGAACCCAGAATGTCAGAACTCAGAGGAACCTTGGATCAAAGACGGTCAGAGCTGGGAGAGCCTTTAGGAGTGAGCTGGTTACATGTGGAGCCCATGGTGGCTACTCAACAGTGCTGGCAACCAAGGAATGGTTTGTTTTGTGATTTTGTAATTTTGGTCACAGCAGCTCATGCAGAGTAGTGGGTTGGAGTCTGTGTCAGCTGAGGAAGCAGATAAAATCACAGACCCCTCAAGTCTGAGAACAAGTGTGAACCACTAGCTACATCTACGCTCTTTTACAGGTGATGCTCTAAAGTCCAAAGATTATACTGGAGAACAATATAGAATTATAGAGTTGGAGTAGAGGGAGCAGCTATCGTTATCATTAGAACAGTCTAAAGGTGTAATAAAGGGCACTGGGATGGCACTCTGCCAGGCCTGGATTCAGAAAGACTCCTTTTCCTGAGTTCAAATCTGGTCTCAGACACTTACTAGTTATGTGACCCTGGGCAAGTCACAACCTTGTTTGCCTCATTTTCCTCATCTGTAAAATGAGCTAAAGAAGGGAATGACTATTCCATTATCTCTGTCAAGAAAACCCCCATGGGGGCAGGTAGGTGGCTCAGTGGATTGAGAGCCAGGCCCAGAGGTCCTGGGTTCAAATTTGACCCCAAACACTTCCTAGCTCTGTGACCCTGGGCAAGTCACTTACCTAGCTTCACCACTCTTCAGTCTTGGAACTAATACATGGTATTGATTCTAAGAAGGAAGGTAAGGATTTAAAAAAAGAAACCCCCAAGGAAGGTCATGGAGAGTCAGGCACAAGTGCAATAATTGAAAAACAAAGATGCCCTCCACAATATTTCACTTGACATCATATTTTTGGAAGCCAATTAAAGCGAGTTGAGTGTACCCCTTTGGACTCAGTAGTACTTTAGTAGGCTGGAAAAATAATGTAATCAACTCTGTGGAAAGTCTTTGGGGAAATTTGGCTCGGCTATTAACTTGCTATGTGACCTAAGGAAAAATCATTTCCCCTGCAGAAGAGGGAGTTGGACTACCTCTGACCTTCTCGGTTCTCTATTTTAAGCCAAGGCCCTTTACAATTCTAACATTCTATGCTCTATGCTCTAAGGACCCCTTCTGTGGCCTGTGGTCAGGGGTGTGCTGGTAAATGTCTAGCAACTGGCTCTCAAGAAAATGTGTGCAGGACACTTTGGCAGTTTAATCTGCATCATTAACATTTTCTCCATCTCTTTGTTTATCTTGTTTTAACTCTTATTTCTGTCTTAGCAACAAGTCTAAGACAGAAGAGCTAGGCAAATGGGGCCAAGCGATCTGCCCAAAAAACTAGAAAGAGTCTGGGGTTAGATTTGAACCCAGGTTCTCCTGAGCCCAAGCCTGGCATTCTATCTACTGTGCCACCTAGCTTGTCCCTCTCCATCACTTTATTTCCCCCCCAAAACCCTTACCTTCCATCTTAAAATCAATATTGTATATTGGTTCCAGAAAATGGTAAGGAATAGGCAATTGGAGGGGTTAAGAAACTTGTCTAGGGTCACACAGCTAGAAAGTATCTGAGATCAAATTTGAACCCAGGACCATCCTGTCTCTAGGTCTGGCTCTCAATGTCCTGAGTCACCTAAGTTTACTTTTAGACAGTCAATAAAACAATAAATAAAGTCCTGACTTATAGTTTGCCAATATCCAAAAATTTAACAATCAGCTCTTACAAAACTGGTCAGAGCTGGCTCCAGCATGCCCCTATCTCTGTTATAAAGCTGTTTCTAGCTCTAATCCACACCCTACATTCTAGGGTCCTTTATAGTTTAGACCATCTATTTTCTAAGAGCCTTTCTAACTTGGACCTTTGTTCCATGTTCCAAGATCTCTCCCAGCTCGAGCATCCTCTGATTTCCTTATCCTTTAAGAGCTGCTCCATCTAGCTTCGGCCATGATTCATCCCCCTCTTGACCTAGAACAACTGTGGAGCCCCTAAGCTGCTGCTGCTCCATGAGCCTGTGTGAAAGGTTCAATAATCCGTCCTAAAATATGTGAGGCTGTTACCGTGGCAACTTTGCCCACCACAGACCATGGATTTAAATATTTAATGACTTTATGGATATTAGCTGGAGTCTGGAAAGGGATGGTGGGTAGAAGAGGGGGAAAGGACACTTGTCTTTTTGGCAGAAGGCTCTGGGCTAGGCTTTCCACTAGCTCTCTGCCCGTGGAGCTCTGTTGGCCCCATCAGTGGGCAGAAGTCCAGGACTGATGGGGCTGCAGGTGAAGAAGGAGGCTTCCTCAGGTACACAGAGCTGCTTTCTAGAAGGAAGACTGAGCACGGAAGGACGGCTACTTCCTTGTGATGGATCCCAGGGCTGTGAGAGCATCCAGGATTTTGTTTCTATCCTAAATATTTTACTTGGGATGACAGGGACAAAGATAGCAGAATTAACGCTAGAACCAATGTCAGAGATAATCCAGGCTGCACCCTCCTCCAGTTTATTTTATGTGTTTTTAGTCTTGTATTGAGATGATTGTTTAACATCACCTTCCTTTCTAAATATGCCCGTCTTTGCTCTCTAATGCAGTAAGCCAGCCCTCATGATTGAGATCTTAAAAACATTTTTGCAAAAGCAACCAATGCATCAACTGTGTCTGCCAGTCCATGCACCATTGCGCCCTAAAAAGAATGAGGAAAGTCGTAGCATCATAGATCTTAGTTTGGAAATGGGTTGGGTTTAATCATCTCATACTCAGGATGGGAAAGCAAGGAAATTGAAGAACTTGCCCAAGATCACAAAGTCAGTAGGTTTGAGGCAGCATTTGAACCTAGATCCCTTGACTTGAGAAGCCACCCTTGTCCCACTCTACCGATTATTGTAACAAAGAATAAAAAAGGGAAAACACTAGTCGTTTGGCTAAAGTAAGCAACACCTCCAGAGAGCTTAGTTAGAGCACCATGCTTGGCTTCCACTGCACAGAAGGGAATAAGAGAGGGGCATTTCCTCCTCCAAGACTGATCATTGTCCGTCCAGCCTTCAGTCTTTTTTTCTTTTCGTTTATTTTTTTCTTTGCTGTTTGCTATTATCGTTGCTGTGGCTGACTTTCCATTGGCATGGTGGTAGTCATTGTGTGTCACACTTCCTTCCATTTGCATCTGTGCAAATGTGGCTTCTGGTGCTTCTCTACATTGATCCTACTTATTGTTTCTTCCAAGGTAATAATACTCCATTGCATTCCTGTGTAGACTTTGTTTAGCCATTGCCTAATCTCAGAATTCTGTAACTCTGAGAGTTGGAAGGGACCTCAGGGGCCATCTAGTGAACCACCCACCTGAAAGAAATTCCAATGAGTGGTCATCAGCCTCTGCCTCTAAGGCTGCCATGTACTGCTTCATTGGGCAGTCCATTTCATGTAGGGAAAGCTATCATTGGGTGGAATTTTTGCCTAAAATAAACCCTAATTTGCCTCTCTGCAATTTCTATCCATTGTTGTAACTCTTTGGGGCCAGACATAACAAGCCTAGTCCTTCTTCCATGTGTTGACCCTTCAAATTCTTGAAGTTATCTATCATTTCCTCTATGAGTCTTCTTCAGAAAATGGTACCAGGACCAGCTGGGTATCTCAGTGGATTGAGAGCCAGGCCTAGAGATGGGAGATCCTGGGTTCAAATCTGGCCTCAGGTGCTTCCTAGCTGTGTGACCCTGGGCAAGTCACTTGACCCCCATTGCCTAGCTCTTACCACTCTTCTGCCTTGGAACCAATACACAGTATTGATTCCAAGATGGAAGATGAGGGCTTAAAAAAAAAGAAAAGAAAATGGTACCATGATACCCTTTTCTTTAACTGATCCTTATATAGCATACTTGTCACTACACACACACACACACACACACACACAGGGATCTGTGGGTCAAAAGGACCTCCATTATTCCTACCTGCTGGAGGAGTGTAAGTGTTCATCAACACCTTCTAAATGTCAGTGCCCTGGAGCAAATCCCAGATGGCTTCACCTTAGTTATTTCCCTATAAAGATCTCATGTGCTTCCAATTCATTGGGTATAGTAGAAAGAACACTGGCTTTAGAATCAGAGAATCTGAATTTAAATTCTTTCTCTCTGACTATATAGTACTAATATCTCTATATTTGTCTTTCTAAATATAGATATATTTCTTATAGTAATATATTATACTACAATTATTATACACAAAAATTATAATTATATATAATAATAAAGTAATTATATTATAGTAATATAATATATTACAACAATATATCAAAGTGGTTATTAATTATGTATTAAATCTATGTCTCATTTTACAGAAGAGAAAACTGAGGCCCAGGAAGAAGTCTGCTTTCATTTGTGTCTCTACTGTCTCTGAGAGGAGCAGTGGATCAAGAGCCAGAATGACCTGAATTTGAGTCCCACTTCATGATTTTGGGCAAGCCACCAAACATCTAAGTTGTCTAGGCAGCTCTCTTAAGACCATAGCTTGTAGAAAAGGTGCCAACTTGCAATGAAACTGGGAGAATTTGTACACCAATAAAATCACAAATCTAGTCCCTATCCCCTGTGCCTGGCACAGGCCTAGGCACCGATAAGTCCTTTACAAACTCCTTTTGAACTGAATTCAAATGCCCAGTGTCACAGATAGGAAATAGCAGGGTGAAGATCTGAACCCAGGATTTGTGATTTAAGGACAGTTCTCTTTCTACTATGTCATGATTGATGTAATAGAATCTTCCTTCTCTTAAAAATAATAACTCCAGCTTATGGGATTGCCCCAGCATCCTCCCAGAGGGAACATTTCTTCATTGGGTTTCTCTCTCTTTCAGGATTTATTTTCACCCCTGGAGGAGGCAGAGGTGGTTCTTCAGCTTGGAAATTTATCCAAGTCCCACTGAACAGTCTAGAAATAGAAGTGCCCATTTCCCAGAGACTGAGTAATGATGAATAAGCCCAAGATTCAGGCTCAATATTCCCCACTGGAGTGGCTACTCTGGATTCAGTCTGAGTGGGACATGGGTCATCTTTAGGCCACCCCCAATCAGTCACTCACCTGCCTTTACTGCCCTCTCTGACAAGAAACCTGGATTTGATTCCCCTGCTTTGAACCTCTTTTCCTCTTGACTCTCTCGCTTGCCCATTTCCCACTTGGAGCTCTGATAGATGCTTGACCTTGCAAATCCTTGAAAAATGTTCTTAGTCCCAGCTCCCCATCTGACTCCCACAATTCCCTTCTGACCCCATCTTGGTACAATGATGCTATTTCACCTCTTCCAGATTGTCAGAGTTGGAAGAGGTTTTAGAATATTGAAAGTTAGAGCCAGGGGGAACTTAGAACATAAAATGTCAGAGGAAGAAGCTTTTAGAACATAGAACATTAAAATAGAAAGGGGTCTTGGAACATAGAAAATCAGAGCTGGGATGGGTCTAAAAACATAGGATGGGAGAGACCTTGGAACCAAGATGTCAGAGTCAGGAGGGTCCTTAGAACATAAGAGGTCAGAGTGTGAAATCTGGAGTGCCCACCTTTCAACTCCCTCACTTTTGAGAGGTCCAGAGAGGTTGTGGCTTGCCCTAGTTTGCTACAGGGCTGGACTTGAACCCCAGACTCTTCATGCCTAATCTTGAGTTATTTTGATGTCATAACCCAGAGACCTTCGCCAGCAGATTCCTCAGCGCATGGCAGAACAGAAACCATGTGGGGCTGCCTGAAGCAGGCTTTGCCTTTCTTAGACAGCCAGCAGGGCTCCAGAGCAATCGGTGTTTCCAGAATGAGCTCCAAGTCCATCAGCCAGGAACAAACGGCTGCTTAGGAGGAAGTGAGGAGGTCTGAAGAGTGATGGGGAATGCCCACGGTGCCACAGACAAAGAGCAAGCATGGAGGTCTGCCAAGAGGGTACGTGAGTGGGAAGCAGGGAGAAGGGCATTGGGGTGAAGTCTGAGAGGCAGCCTAATCAATGAAACAGTCAGTCAATCAAGAAATGTTTATCAAACACCTATGCCTACAGTAGGGCACAGAGCACTGGTGCTAGAATCCCAGGGTTTGAATCCAGACCTGCGGAGGACTAGCTGTGTTTCCTTGGGCAAGTCACTTTTCCAATTGGAAAAAGGAGGAGGTTAGACAAGATGTGATCTCTAAACCTAGGACCCCAGGATTACAGCTAGAAGGACCTCAGAGACCATTAGTCAAACACCTTCACTTTACAGAAAAGGAAACTTTAAATATGTGTATATATATATATATATATATATATATATTATATGTAAGTAATAATATATAAAGCACATTATATTTAATACATAATTAATAACCACTTTGATATATTGTTATAATATATTATATTACTATAATATAATTACTTTATTATTATATATTATTATAATTATTGTGTATAATAATTGTAGTATAATATATTACTATAAGAAATATATCTATATTTAGAAAGACAAATATAGAGATATTAGTACTATATAGTCAGAGAGAAAGAATTTAAATTCAGATTCTCTGATTCTATAGCCAGTGTTCTTTCTACTATACCCAATGAATTGGAAGCACATGAGATCTTTATAGAGAAATAACTAAGGTGAAGCCATCTGGGATTTGCTCCAGGGCACTGACATTTAGAAGGTGTTGATGAACACTTACACTCCTCCAGCAGGTAGGAATAATGGAGGTTGGCAGTTAATTAGCAATAAGCTCAGGGATGCCGAGTGAAACGAGCAGAACCAAGAGAATGTTGTATATGGTAACAGCAATATTGTTTGAAGAGAAACTGTGAATAACTAAACATTTCTGAATAATATGAATATTCAAATGAACTACGCAAGACTGATAAAGGAAGATGCTATCCAACTCAAGAGAAAGAACTGTTATACGGCATTGTTATATCTATAACAAATGTTGGATTTCTTTATTGTGGGGCTGGGAGAGAGGGAGGCAACTCAGAACTCAAAATGTAACAAAAATAAATTAAATAAATGCTTTTTCTCAAAGAAAAAAAATACAATTTTAGGGAAAAGGGCTGGGAGGGGGGAGGAACCAATTCTGATTTCATCTGTAGAGTCCCTACGTGGTCTACACTGTAGGCTACTCCCAAGGAGGTACCTTCCTCCAGGGATGCCAATGGATATCTGGTTTGCAATGCCTGGGGGTGCAGAGGTTGAGAATAATTTCTTAGTATGGGAAGCACCTCCCCAGCCTCTCCCCACTAATTACGTCACCCTAGTGAGGCTCTTCTGGCAAGAGCAACGTTCTGGGGTCTCTTTCTCGTGAGAGTCCACACTAAGCCCCAGCTGTTTTGTTTTACAATCTTGATTTACTGCCTGCCCTGGACTTGGCCTTGGGGCCAGTGTGACTAGTTATAGCCCTACTTGCCTAAAGAGAGGAGCCCCCAAATCTCCCCTCTGCTCCCCCAATCTGGAGTTATCAAACCGGTCCATCAGCGGCTCGATCCACCAGATCTGGGGGCTGGGAAAAGTGCATTCTGAGGCCACCAGATCTAGTATCTCCAGACGTCTCTGTTCTTGACGTTCCTCAACAGCTTGATGTTCATAATAAACTCTGGGGAAGGAGCACCTCCAATCCACGATGAAGAAGGAAGTGCTTGACATCTTCCAGAGTTCCCATTGGCTTTGCGTCCCCTCCACATCCATCCATTCCTGTTTCTACTCAAAAGTCCAGTAAGCACGGTGTGGGGACAGAGGACTTCCAATGCTTAGACATCCCCCCGGTCACTGTTTTTATTCAATTCTTATTTTCTTCTTCCTCTTATTTTCTTTTTAAAAATTTGTGATTTAAATTTAAAATAAGCTTATTTAAAACACAATTTACATATATTTAGCTTGTTAAATATATTTAATATTTAAAATATAGCTTTCACCCCCTGGAAATGCTTTTCCTTTTCTTTCAGGAAGAATCATAACAGATAAATTTTAATCATTTAATTAACATTAAGATTAATACAAATATTTAAATTTCCAAATTTTCAATTCTGTTATTCAGGAGGGCTCGCTCTCGCTGAGGAGCGGGGAGGAGGGACCCAGGGAGAAATCTGGGCGTTGTGACAAGATAGCAATGAAAATCTGGGGGTTTGCTTTGGGTGTTTTTGTCTCTTCAACACTGGCTAGTCTCCTCTTCCATGAGGATCAGATGTGAATGATGCCACCTGCAATCAGCCCTCAGGCCCCAGAAGCTCCGGAGTCTGGAAGAGTCTTGGAAGATCTGATCCAAGCTTTTCATTTTACAAAAGAGGAAGCTGAGATCCAGGAGTCCGTGACGTGGCGTGGCTGGCTCCCAGATAGACAGATAGACAGACAGAGAGAAAGGAGCAGAGCCGAGCATGACGCCCAGATCCTCTGGCTCCAGATGTCTCTTCCCACCCCACCAAGTTGCTGCTTCTTCAGCTCCCACTGAAATAAATCCTGCTCATCCCGAAGACCATCCATCATGGGTAGGAAGCTGGAAGGTGCCTTAGAGGTCATGCAGGGAGATCCTCTTATTGCCCATGCAAGGAAGCTCCAGCTCACAAAGCATGTTTTACACCATGTCCCCATTAAAGCTCACAATGACTGGAGGGAGGTAGGAGGTGTCTCATGATCCTTATGTTAGAAATGAGTAAACTGAGGTTCAGAAAGGGCAAGGGGCTGGTCCAAGGTCCTCCAGAGAGCCGGAGCTTTGGGTACCATCCCTCTGTGTCCCCCATCTCTGTCACACTGGAGCCCCACTGCTAAGAGAGCTGGAGAATGTGGGCATTGGGCAGGGTTCAGGAATTCAGTGCCCTTTAGAGTAGGAGCTCTTTGAGGACAAGGACTAGATATGATCTTTCTTTTTATTGCTAGGAGTTAGCACAGCACCTGGCACTTGTGAACTGACTAACACTTCGGAGGGTTCTCTATGCCTCCATCGTCTGGCGGGCAACCCTGGCACCCAAGATCTAAAGATATAGGTCTTGTCAACAAGCCTAACCTCATCTGGTCTTGGAAGCTAAGAGGGGGTAGCCCTGTTTGGGACGCAAGCGAGAGATCCACCTGGGAATGTTGAGGGCTCTCTATTTTGAGAGACGGTGTAGCCTAGTGGAGGACAGCTAGGTGGTACCATATGGTGCACAGAGCACCTTAGCCTGGAAAAACTCATCTTCCTGAGTTCAAATCTGGCTTCAGACACTTATTAGCTATGTGACCTTGGACAAGTCACTTCACCATATTTGCCTCAGTTCCCTCATCTATAAACTGAGCTGGAAAAGGAAATGGCAAACTAGCTGTGTGACCCTGGGCAAAACACTTTACCCTGTTTGCCTTGGTTTCCCCATCTGTAAATGAGCTGGAGAAGGAAATGGCAAACCATTCCACTATCTTAGCTGTGTGACTTTGGGCAAGTCATTTCAGCCTGTTTGCCTCAGTTCCCTCATCTGTAAATGAGCTAGAGAAGGAAATGGCAAACTAGCTATGCATGCGACTCTAGGCAAGTCACTTCACCCTGTTTGCCTCAGTTCCCTCATCTGTAAATGAGCTAGAGAAGGAAATGGCAAACTGGCTATGTGACTCTAGGCAAGTCACTTCACCCTGTTTGCCTCAGTTCCCTCATCTATAAAATGAGCTAGAGAAGGAAATGGCAAACCATTCTACTCTCTTAGCTGTGTGACCCTGAGCAAGTCACTGAACCCTGTTTGCCTCAGTTCCCTCATCTGTAAAATGAGCTGGAAAAGGAAATGGCAAACTAGCTGTGTGACCCTGGGCAAAACACTTTACCCTGTTTGCCTTGGTTTCCCCATCTGTAAATGAGCTGGAGAAGGAAATGGCAAACCATTCCACTATCTTAGCTGTGTGACTTTGGGCAAGTCATTTCAGCCTGTTTGCCTCAGTTCCCTCATCTGTAAATGAGCTAGAGAAGGAAATGGCAAACTGGCTATGTGATTCTAGGCAAGTCACTTCACCCTGTTTGCCTCAGTTCCCTCATCTGTAAAGTGAGCTAGAGAAGGAAATGGCAAACCATTCTACTCTCTTAGCTGTGTGACCCTGGGCAAGTCACTGAACCCTGTTTGCCTCAGTTCCCTCATCTGTAAAATGAGCTGGAGAAGAAAATGGCAAACCATTCCACTCTCTTAGCTGTGTGACTCTGGGCAAGTCACTTCATCCTGTTTGCTTCAGTTTCCCCATCTGTAAAATAAGCTGCAGAAGGACATGGTAAACCCTTCCAGTATCTTTGCCAAGAAAACCCCAAATGGGATCATGAAGAGATGGACATGACTGAAACAAGTGGCATAGTAGATAGGCTGCTGGACTTGGTGTCAGACATTCAGGAGTTCAAATCCCTCCTCAGACACCAGCGTGTGACCCTGAGCGAGTTGCTTCTCTAGGTCTCGGTTTCCTCCTCTTGGAAATGATGACATCTCAGGTCCATTCCCCCTTTAAATCTATTGTCCTCTGATTCAAGCCTCAAACACAAATCTGCCACAAAATAGACAAGGGGAGATTACCGCCCCCCCCCCATTCCTCCTCTCTGATCCCTTAAATTTGCTTCGTAATAAATATTAGAGACAAAAGGTTTGGAGGGGCAACTGCAATTGATTCTTGGCACCTGGGCTGAATTAGCCAAGGCCACAACCCTGTCCCAGAAGAGAATTTACTGCAGCTCAGGGAGGATAAATAAGAAAAGAGATAACCATTCCCGGAGTCCCCAGCACAGCCCTCAAAAATCCTTCAAGGCAAATGATTGGAGGAAGAATGCTGAGCCCCTGAGCCGAGAGGACTGGGAGAAGCGAGCCAAGCCCATAGAAACAGAGCTGGCCCACAACATCTGACCGGGGGGCAGGGGGGGTTCAAAGGGAGGCAGGCAGTCCATCAGAGGGGAAGCCGGGCAAGCCCCACTTCTGGGGAAGTATCAGTTGTGAATCCCCTGAATTTTTAGACAGAAAGCTGGAATGGGAGTTGGAGAACTGAGTTTGAGTCCTCAGTCTTCCAATGACGAGCTGTGTGGCTGTGGGTGAGATACTTGGCGTCTCTGATTATTACAGTTTCCCCCTGAATAATGACCTGATTGGATGAGATGACTCCAGAGGTCTGACATTCTATATTCTGAAGTCCTCGTGGCTCTGACATTCTAGATCCTGAGGTTCCTTCTAGCTGTCACATTCTCTGTTTTAGGGTCCCTTCAAGTGATGATGATAATGGTGATGCCATTTTTAAGGTTTTCCAAAGTATTTTATAAATATTATCTAATTTTATCCTCTCCACAACCCTGGGAAGCATCCCCATTTTACAGATAGGGAAACTGAGGCTGATAAAAAGACAAAGTGACTTGCCCAGGGTTACCCAACTAGTAAATGTCTGAGGCTAGATTCTAAATTTATTGATCTACCTATCTATACTGGGGAGAAAAGAGTGGCATAATGGATAAGTCAATGGTCTTGGATTCAGTGAGACCTGAGTTTGAATGCCACCTTAGATAGCGTAGCCATCAACTAGGAAGGCAGTATACAGTGAAAGGAGTCCTAACTCTGGAATCAGAGGACCTGGGTTCAAATCTCACCTCTCATGCTTACTGCCTATGTGACAAGCAAGTCTCTTAACCTCCCCACGCTTCAGTTTCTTCATCTGTACACTAAGAAGATTGGACTACATGGCTTCTGAGGTCCTACCCAGCTCTAAATTTATGATCCTATGACTCTAGCTGTATGACTTTAGGTAAGTCACTTAACCTCCTTCAGAAAATGGGGTTAATAACAACACCAAGTTACAAAGTTATTGGGAGGATTCAGTGAAATAAAATTTTTAAGTGCTTCACTAGCCATAAAGTACTATATACATGTAAGCTATTATTACTATTATTGCTGTTGTTGTTAGAACAATTGGGGTTCACTACTATAAATCTTCATTCTAGTGATATGAAAATGGTGGATCATTCTCTCACGCAAACTTGGACAGGTTGACTGAGATACAAGGGAGGGAATGGAGGCTCTATATGCCCCAGGATGGTTGTGTGGGGAGCAAGAGGTGGGCTTTTTGCCCCTACAGAGAAAACAACAAGATTAGGGGAACCGGCAAGGTATAATGAAACAGTCACTGGTCTTGATCCAGGGACCTGGGTTCAAGTATCAGCTCTAAAGCTTAATGGCTACAAGACCCTGAGGAAGTCATTTAACTCACCCTGAGCCTCACTGTCCTCATCTATAAATTTATTTGCATGACCCACCTAGTGGGACACTTTATGGGACATTTATAAATTCATTTGCATGCCCCCCTATGGGACACTATAGCGAAAAGTTCTTAGTGACCACTAAAGAGCTTTGTGAAATGGGAGTTATTATTGAATGGCCAAAACTCTTAATTCTGCCATGGTGGAGAAGAACTCTCCACCCACACAAATTATGGCCCTTCTACGACATAAGAGCCAGGGTGGTGTGATAGAGAGAGACTTGGCTTTGGAATCAGGAAGACCTATGTTTGAGACCTTTGATGGATGCCTGCTCTGACCCTGGACAACCTCAGTGTCCTAAGCCACTCTCCAAGATTGGTACTTACAAAGAAGTTCCCAACAGGCACTGGTGAAGGGAGTTTCTTCCTCTGGGAGTTCCCTCTGCCAACAGAATCACACTGGTCTAGTCCAGAACCTTAACCTATGCCTTAGCAGATAAATCCTAAGGAAATGACAGAGACTCCTGTCAGTTTTTCTAGGAGGAAGGGGATCCCCATCTTTCTGCACTGGCTACACCACTGTAGAAAGCTTTTCCTCTTCAATTCCTTCCAGGCTTAGAGCATCTCAAGGACCACCATCTGCATGGAGCCTTTCCCAATCCTCCCTAAAAGAACTACAACAATTCTATTTTGTATCTATTCTGCATAGAGCTCTTCAGGCAGCTGCTTCTCTCCCCCCAATAAAATGGAAGCTTTTTGAAAACTGGGATGATGCCCCCAGATCCCAGAATACAGGGAGAGAGAGGAAGTGCTCCCATTGGGCTGCTGGGCTATAAGGGGTGGGTGATGTGAAAATGTCTTCTGACACAGTGGAGAGGGGGAGAGAAGCAGCTCTGCCTGGGTCCCTCTGCCTTTCTAGCAACAAACTTGGGGTGGGGGGATGACCAGCATGCTTACAGAGAGCACTCTGCATGCCAAATTTGGCACCTGTGCCATAGGCTCACCATCACTGACCTAGAACAGAATCTAGACCTCTAGAGAAACAGACCCTTGTTCAGTTCTTTTTATTCCTGATATGAAGAGAAGCCTGCTAGTTCTGCTCAAGAACTGCCAGGCGTAGAGATTTGAGTGGAAGGTAACTGTCCCTGGCTTGAGGGGACATAGTATGTGCTCCTGAGTTGAGGACATGAAAACATAATGGGATTGTGAAATGAGTCCTGTTTTTCCCTGGTACTCCTGCTGCCGGTGAACATCCTGATGGTTTCTCAGTCCCTATCCCCTTCTCTTCTCTATTGTTCATTCCCTCTCTGAAGTCATAATAATTAAAAATGAACCCATTCATATTAAAACCTAGGAAGGAGGCTCGTGACTGCTATATTGTTCCCAGAAGCCTCTCTCCAATGGGAACTGGGATGGTCCGATGGCCTTGAAGATATATTGGAAGTTTGGAGATCAGGAGAATGGAGGAGAAAAGGTATTTTGGGCCCCCTAAAGTTCTGTAGTATGTTGTAATGCAGAGTTGTAGGATTTGGGTGCAAATCTTAGCTATATCCTCTTCTGTTTGGTCTAAACCTTAGTTTCCTCATCTGTGAAATGAGGGGTTTGGACTCAAGTTCTGTTCTCCATAAAGAGTCATGGATTCTATCATTCATTTTGAGAGACCGTGTGGAGAAGTTGGTAGAAAACTGGACTTGGGATCAGGAAGACCTGGGTTCAAATCCTAACTCAAACCAGTTGTTTGGCCCTAGGAGAGTCACTTAACCTGTCTGAATTTTGATTTCCTCAATTATAAAATGAATGGCCTGTGGTGACTGCCTGTCTTTTACAGAATACTCTTTCAAGAAAGCCCACTCCATGTTTTATTTCACAACTCTCTGGCCAGCTAATGAAGCCAGTGACATATATAACAAGCATTTAAAAGCTTTCATCCATTTATCCACCTATACATCCACCTAGCAGCCATATTACCTGACTGTGAGATCTTGCTGAATTCCTTACTAGTTGGACAACTTTTATGCAATTCACATGTGAGCCTCAGTTTGCCCCCCTGTGAAATGAAGTAATTAAAAGATCTCTAAAGCTGGTTGCTTCCACTTCTATATCCTGTTGTCCTATGATTTATGGTGTAAGCTAGACTTCAGATGAGTGCCGTTAAAGGACCTGTGACTTGGATGGATAG
Source organism: Monodelphis domestica (assembly GCF_027887165.1). Taxonomy (NCBI): domain Eukaryota; kingdom Metazoa; phylum Chordata; class Mammalia; order Didelphimorphia; family Didelphidae; genus Monodelphis; species Monodelphis domestica. The sequence continues at coordinate 30,552,464 of NC_077232.1, forward strand.
ACTACCTGGCTTGGAATCAGGAAGACTCATCTTCCAGAGTTCAAATCCTGCCTTAAGACACTTACTAGAGCTATGTGTCCCTAGACATGTCATTTCACGGTTTACCTCAGTTTCCCCATATGTCAAATAAGCTGGAGAAGGAAATGACTAATCTAGGAGAAGGAAAAGATACTCTAGTGGAAAACCCCCAAATGACATCATGAAGAGTCCACCACAAGAGCTGGACACAGCTGACCAAGAGAAAGTGCATGTCATGGCTGATGGTATTCTGTGATCTGCTTAAGAATCTCTAATATCTCTGCTCATCACTTGATTATATAAGGAGGGATTAAATGATTCTGAAAATCAATAGGGATTATTATGCAGTTGAGGCAAGATTTGAACTCAGGTCTTCCTAGTTCCAAGTACAGCACTGTATCTTCTATGCTGCTTAGGAGTCTAAAAGGCTTACTAGTACAGAAATCCCTCTTTAAAGTACTTTGTAAACCTTATAGTACTATGTATCTGTTACTGTTGTTATCCTCTTCCTCATCTTTTAGCAAGGTCCATTTCATTTCTAGATGTGTACTAGATTGAATCCAGAAAGCAATGCCCTAGAATATCTACAGTCATCCATTAGAACATCTGAGCTCTACTGCATCCATTTCTTTCTTTTCTGTCTTAGAGGTCATTACTACTTATTGATTCCAAGGCAGAGGAGTAGTAAGATCTAGGCAATAAGGGTTAAGTGACTTGCCCAGGGTCACACAGCTAGTGAGGCCAGACTGGAACCCAGGACCTCTTGTTTCTAGGTCCAGCTCTCTCTCCACTGAGCTCCCTAGATGCCCTGCACCCAGTTCTGATTAATAAGGACTTGGGTACTCTATTTCTGTAATCTAAATGCAAGCACACAGTCTAAAGAGTTAACAAAAAAGACCGGTTTTTTAGTTGTTTTCCCCTGAAAGAAAGGAGCGGGAGCGAAACCTAACACCGTACACCGCTGAATAAAAAGGGTCACAGTGAAATGAAAGGGTCAGAAGCTTAAGAGCTCTCCAATGAATAGAGAGTTCCAGAAAAACCAGGAGCAGGGCTTCTTCCTTACTCTCTTGAATGCCAAATCACAGGTATTGTCAGATTCTAATAATGGAGGGCGGCTCGCTGTCATTGCAGTGAATGGCAATTAAGGTAACACACACATGATCCGCTGGGTTCTGGCTTCAGAGGACACAATGGAGGGGTGTTGGACTGGGAGTCTCTGATGGCCCTTTCAGCCTGAAACCTCAGGAACCCACATAATATAATAATGATGCTTATTGTCTGGGAGATGGATAGCTGTGAGTCAGTCACAGAAGGCTGGGATCTCTCAAGGACTTCCTCTAGCGCTCATCCCAGGTGCTCAGTGGGCATGTGCAGGCTACAGAACATCCCAAACAAGGGCCATTAAATAAAAGTATGCTGGCAGCTAAGTAGTTCAGTGGATAGAAAGCCAAGTCCTGGGTTCAAATCTGGCCTCAGATACTTTCTAGCTGTGTGCTCCTGAGCAAGCTACTTAACAACCCCAATTGCCTAGCCCTGCCTACTTTTCTGCCTTGGAACCTATATTTGGTCTAGACAGAAGTTAAGTGTTTAAAAAAAGTATAAATAATAATAACAATAAAGTACAAGTAATAATAAAGAAAATACAATTTTAAAATGATAAGTGAATGTATAAATGAAAGTGATGTTGGGCTGACTGCAAAGGAAGAATTAGGGATTCCCTGTCGTTATGGTGGGATTGTTTGTTTATTATTATATTTATGTATATGTTTACTACACTGTGGACAATTAGGATCTGTATGTATGATATCAGGAAAGTCCCAGAGTACCGACTGGATTCCCCTGGGAGGAACTTATCCAAGATGTAATGGACAGACTATTGGACTTGGGAGTCAGAAGGAGCTCAGTTTGAATCCTACTCAGAAAATTCCTGGCTATAGGACCATAAAGGCAACTAGGTGGCTCAGTGGAGTCTGGAAGACCTGAGTTCAGAAACTTACTTGTTGAGTGTGTTACCCTGAGAAAGACCTATAATCCCTGTGTGACTCAGTTTTCTCATTTGTCAAATGAACGGAAGAAGGAAATGGCAAGCCAATCCAGAATCTCTACCAAGAAAACCCAAATGGGATCACAAAGAGTCAGACAGGACTGAAATGCCTCAGTAACAACAAATCAGTAATAGAGATTTCCACAAGGGGAGTCCCTCTCCCCAGTGAGATCATGGCTCCGCAGCCCTTAAATGTACTTTGGTGTTTGTTGTCTTCCCTCCCAGTGTCAGTTTTATTTGGGGACAGGGTGAGAGGAGTAGCCCCTCTCCACCCCAACAAGAAGGATGGAAAGGTCCATGTTTCAGAATAAAACCCAAACTCACATAAAGGCTATCTCTGCCCTGACCCAGGCCCCCACACCATGGGGAGGCCCCATCTCTTCCTTTCTGCCTCCCAAACTGATTTGATACAAACCAGCCAAATCCAAACGTGATCGGAACAAACTCTGTCATGGCTGAAAAGCAGAAGAGAAAACACAAAGAGCTTCTGGGACTACCTCTACCCTGCCCTTCTCCTTCCCCACTCTGGTAGGAAATTCATCTGGATGACAGGGAAACCAGAAGGCAGTCACCTTGGCAGAGAGGGAGCAGAGGGAGGTCCAGTCACCGGTGATCAAGAGAAACAACAGCATTTTAAGAATTTTTTCTTCCTGTGAAAAATATTTGCCCCAATCCTTTTCTCTGAACCCAGAGAGCAATCCCACAAGAAGCATTCTCTGCAATTTAGATAGGTCTCATAATACAAAGCCGGTAAGGACCTCTGAGGCCATTTAGTCCGATCTGAGAGTGGAGAAAAACTGCATTTCAGCAAAGTATGCCAGAGGGCAGGGAGCAAAGAATCTTGGTGACATACAGGACCTCATCTCATCAGAGATCATCTCATTTAAGCTGGCCATTTTACAGAGGAGAAAAACTGAGTCTCAGGGAAGTATACCAGAGGGCAAGGAGCATAGAATCTCAGAGACAGATGGGACCTCATCTCATCAGAGATCATCTCATTTAAGCTGGCCATTTTACAGAGGAGAAAAACTGAGTCTCAGGGAAGTATACAAGAAGGCAAGGGGCAGAGAATCTCAGAGACAGATGGGACCTCATCTCATCAGAAATCATCTCATTTAAGCTGGCCATTTTACAGAGGAGAAAAACTGAGTCTCAGGAAAGCATACCAGAGGGCAAGGGGCAGAGAATCTCAGTGACAGATGGGACCTCATCTCATCAGAGATCATCTCATTTAAGCTGGCCATTTTACAGAGGAGAAAAACTGAGTCTCAGGGAAGTATACCAGAGGGCAAGGAGCATAGAATCTCAGAGACAGATGGGACCTCATCTCATCAGAGATCATCTCATTTAAGCTGGCCATTTTACAGAGGAGAAAAACTGAGTCTCAGGGAAGTATACAAGAAGGCAAGGGGCAGAGAATCTCAGTGACAGATGGGACCTCATCTCATCAGAGATCATCTCATTTAAGCTGGCCATTTTACAGAGGAGAAAAATTGAGTCTCAGGGAAGTATACAAGAAGGCAAGGGGCAGAGAATCTCAGTGACAGATGGGACCTCATCTCATCAGAGATCATCAGAGATCATCTGGTCCAATCTGTCCATTTTACAGCAGAGTAAAATGAGGCTCTGAGGGGCTTTGCATAGGACATGGATTAGAGTCTGTGTTAGAAGGAACCTCATCTAGTCTAAACCACAACTGAAGTCACTTGTTTGACAACAGTTCAAAAGGGGGGCCATCTCACCTTTTCTGGGACAGTTGGATTGAGGAAGAATTTACTGCCTAGGGGAGACTACTCATGGATCTTTTGGTTGGCCAAATTTAAGTCCATGGAGAGACTTGCCCAAGATCATTGATCCTAGATAGACAGGAGGATAGGATAGAGATATTGAATATCTCTAGGATAGAAGGCATTTCAGAGCCCTCAGAAGCTAGATTCAAACTCAGGTCCTGTGATTCCATATCTTCATATTTCTGTTGGGGAGAAGGGAAAAAGAAAGGAATAGGAAGGTAGTATGAATTTTTAAAAAAATGGCTCTGGATTCAAATCCTATCTTTGACATGCACTTTGCTACTTTGAGGAAGTCACTTAACTTCCCCAGCCTTCAGTTTTCTCAATGAAGGGATTCTGTTAAGAGCAAATGAAATGTTTGTAGAGCACTTGGCACAGTGCCTGACAGATGAACAAATGCTTGTTGACTTCCCTTCCCTCTACATGACCCTTCCCAATTGAGAGCTGATAGCTGAAGTCCCAGATTGAGAGTCTGATCTTTGCTACTCATTTGCTAAATGACGTTGGACAAGTCAAATCAACACACATTGAAACTGCTGCCGATCCTAAGTCACTTCAATTTCGAGGGGCCTCCGTTTTGTTATCTGTAAAATAAAGGGGTTGAACAAGCTGGCCTCTGTGAGGCTCCTTCCAGCTCTGGTTCCCCTGGTCTTATTATATCCACCTGCACCCTTGGCCAGACTTCTGAGCCAACCAGGCTTATTTAGGTGGTTGGCTTTTGTCAACATGCCTCTCCTGGATCCTGCGCACGGCAATCAGAGGCATTAAAAACTGGAGAGGAGGAAGAAAGCTGGGAGCCCCTTCCATTGCAGACCTTCCCACCGTAGACAAAGGATGCTATCTAGGGCCAATTAGAGCGCTGTTTGCTCCTTTAGCAAAGAGTTTAGAAATCATTTCCCAGATTTTATCAATGGAGGCAAAATGAAATCCCATCTGATTGTAATTCCAACGTGGTGTGGCCTCAGATCTGGAGTTGTGGAGAAAGGAGGGAGAGGGGCCTCAGACAGGATGTAAATCTGTTCTTAGTAGCCCTCAGGACAGTCAACAGAAGCTGTGAGCCAAGGGGAGGCTTCCTGGGCACAGGAAGGAGCACTGGACTTGGAGTTAGAAAGTCTTGGTTCTTTAGACTTTCTGTGTGGGTTTGGGCAAGTTCCTTGGGCCTCTGTTTTCTCCCCTGCAAAATGAACAAACTAGACTAGACGGGTTCTAAGATTCCTGCTAGTCTAGAGAGCCCTGGAGAACTTGGTCCTACCAATTCTGATGCCCTGGAGAACTTGGTCCTTCCAGTTCTGACTGTCTCTGTTCTATATTCTAAAATCTTTCCCACCTTTGATTTCTAACTTCCAAAATGTCTTTCAGCTCTGAAATCCTATGTTCTATGTTCTAAGGTCTCTTCTAGCTCCAACAACCTATGTGCTAAGATCCTTCTCACCTTTGATCTTCCATGTTCCAAATTCTGTGCTAGTTCTGACTTTATACGACTCTTTTCCCACTCTTTGGCCGCCCCCTCCCATCCCCTTCCAAATTGGAGGTGACTTCTTGGCTCTGCTTGCAGACCCTCAAAGGTGAGTTGCTGTTAGGGCTTTGGGGCTCTCTAGTACCCATTCAGTGGGTCCCGATCATTAGCAGGGATTTCCATGCCTTGAACAGCAGGCGTCTGCTTTGTTGGCAATTATCCAACTGGACAAATCCACTGCAAAGTGGCTTTTGGTCTATTAAATGTGGGGCTGGGATCCTACACCTTCTTGTTATTCTGGGAGAACTGCTTCATAAACATTTGAGTTCATTTAAAGACCACAGGGGTGGGATTGGGGTTTATGAAGCCCGGTTTGAGTGAGCCCCCAAGGCATACTACCAATAACTGCACTGTGGGAAGAGTGAGAGCCCCCTAGATTCACACACACACACACACACACACACACACACACACACACATGCATGCACACACTCACCCCCCCACCAGCCAAGAACAACAGCAACACCAACAAGAGCAATGGAAACTGGGAAACTGGAAGTGGTTTATGGTTACATGGAGTCCAGAGGAGGCTTATAGAGGATGAGTGAATAGCATGGGGCTATGGAAGGAGGGCCGTGGAGGAGAGAGTAGGGAACACCTCAGGGATCTGAATATTTCTCCACTCCCCAGTCATGGAATCTTCTTTCCCTAGCTGTACCACCAGAACTATTGGTAGGTTCTACCAATAGCCATCATGGCACTAAACTCCACTCTAAGTTGAAAGGGACCCTCCAATGATTGGCTGAAAGGGGGAGAGTCAATTCATGGGTTTAGCCACCACAGATCCAATTTCAGAATCCCTCCTCTCTCTGACTGGCCTCTCACAGAGTCAATGGCCCAGAGCTTAGGAACAAGGGAACCAGAATTCTCTAGTCAGTACTCAATAGTTCCCTGCCTAAGATGGGTTCCCCCGCTATTTCTGGGGAGCTGGGGTTCAAGGGGACAATAATAACTATGCATTTAAAGAGCACTTGAGGGTTTACAAAGTCCCCAACCTTAAGCACAGTGCCCAGCACTCAGTAAGACAATTAATAAGTGCCTATTATCTTGGCCACAACCCTGTGAGGTAAATGGTTTAATTATCTCTATTTGGCAAATAAGGAAACTGAGGCACAAAGAATTAAATGACTGGCCCAGGGTCACAAAGCAAATAAGGTAAGGTTCAGACTCAAGTCTTCTGAGTCAGGAAGAATGCTTATGCTACACTGTCTGTAATCATTCAGCTCTGAAATTCTATGTCCTATGTTCTTAAATCTTTTCCAACCCTGATAATTTCTATATGTCATTTTCCAAGGTTCTTTCCACATCTGATATTCTCTGCTCTATTGTTCTAAGGTCCCTTATAGCTCCAATATTCTACATTCTAAGGTTTCTCCTAGCTCAATTAGTCTATATACTAAGTCTATATTTCTTCTGTTCTAAGGTCCCTCTCAGCTCTGACATTCTTTGTTCTAAAGTCTCTTCCAGCTCTGACATCCTCTGTTCTAAGGTCCCTCTCAGCTCTGACATTCTTTGTTCTAAAGTCCCTTCCAGCCCTGACATCCTCTGTTCTAAGGTCCCTCTCAGCTCTGACATTCTTTGTTCTAAAGTCCCTTCCAGCCCTGACATCCTCTGTTCTAAGGTCCCTCTCAGCTCTGACATTCTTTGTTCTAAAGTCCTTCCCAGCTCTGACATCCTCTGTTCTAAGGGCCCTTCCAGCCCTGAGATCCTCTGTTCTAAGGGCCCTCCTGTCTCTGACATTCTGGGTTCTATTTTCAATGGCCCATTTCCCTCAAACTTTGAGAATTTATGTTCCTTCCAGCTCCACCAATCAATAGATAGGATAGGAATATTTTGAAGGGTCTCCTGGGGACCACCTGGGTCAGGTGGTCTAACAGTAGGATGTGAGATGATGCTCTCAGTTTTGGCACACATATAGAGCTCTTCAGTTCTGCTCCCAAATGTTAAATCCACAAGGGAGCATCCCCAGGAAGCTGTAGCACCCCTGCTGGGGCCTCTCCAGATGGCCCTGATGCCAGGTAACCTCGCCTAAGCATGCTGGATCAACACGTCAAGCCTCATTACCATAATACTCCTACTCCCTGAGCCCCAGCTCTTCATGCATTACCCCTCTCGGAGAAATGAGCCCAACTCTATTAGCAGGAATAAAAGGTGCATTAGTACAAGTGCTCAGATGCAGCCCTAGTTTGAACACTTAATGGCTTGTTAATAAAGTCTAATTTGGGGAGCCTGGTGCACAGTCCCTGGAGGGGAGGGCAGGATCTGGTGATATTAATCAGGGGAGCTGGAGTCACTGACTTAAGCTTGCTTGGCCTTTGGTGCTTTCACTGGAAAATGACAACTTAATCCATAACAGAAAGGACAGAGAGCACAGGATGGGGGATGGAAGTGGGATGAGAGTGTAACTGGTACATGCAAGCACAGGATATTAGTGCCGAGCATGTGTGACTGTAAGTGTAGGAAGAAAAATGTATGTAAATGTGTGTGTGTGATTATTTAGAGGAGAATCATAAACTTGAAAGCTGGAAGGGACCTTAAAACACAGAATATAGAATGATAGATGTGGAAGGGACCAAAAAAACAGAGGTTCAGAGTTGGCAAACACTTTAGAACATGGAATGTCAGAGTTGGTAGAGAACAGTGATAGCAAACCTTTTAGAGACCAAGTGCCCAAACTGCATCCTCATGCCATATGTGAGCCTCCCCCTTACCCCAGAAAGGGGAGAGAGGAAGCACTCCCATTGCGCTGCTAAATAGAGGGGCATGTGATGTGAAAAATATCCTCAGGTGTGATGGAGAAGAGGAAGGGAGCAACTCCCTCTGGCACATGTGCCATAGGTTTGCCAACATAGCTAACATTGAATTTCGGAGTTGAGAGAGAAACCTTAGAACACAGAATGTCAGAGCTGGAGAAAGACATTAGAACATTGAATGTTGGAGCTGGGAGAACCTTAGAACATAGAATATAAGAGCTGATAGAAGCTTTAAACCATAGGATTTTAGAGATAGTAGGGATCTTAGAACAAAGGAGTTAAGTATCCAGGATCATAAGACTTTGTTTCATAAGCAACACTATATTTACATACATGTTTCCACATATAGAGTATCAGAACTATATTTATATATATGGTAACATATAGTATACCACAAGGTAATACAATAACATATTACATAAAGAAATTCAACATTTTTGGCTATGGAAGGGGGTGGGAGGAGGGAAGGGAAAGAATATGATTCATGTAACTATGGGAAAATATTCTAAATTAATTAATTAAATAAACTTTAAAAAAGAAATTCAACATTATATATATATTTATATAGAGAGAATAATTTGAATGTAATAGGAAGGAAAAAAGGAAACAAGTATTTTATTAAGTTCCTACCATGTGCCAAGAACTGTGTTAACCACTTCACACGTTTATCTCTCCTTTGATCCTCACAATCCTGGGGGCAAGTCCTGTTATTATCCCCATTTTACAGATGAGGAAACTGAGGCAGAGAGGAAGGAATTATATACCTAGTAAGTGACCAAGTTAGACTAGAACTTCCTCACTCCAGGCCCAGCACTCTCTCCACTGTACCACCTAGCTGCCTCTAACAATGTAGTACAGTATATAACAATGTTATATATGGCAATGGATAGATATTATATTATATTATATTATATTATATTATATTATATTATATTATATTATATTATATTATATTATATTATATTATATTATATTATATTATATTATATTATATTATATTATATTATATTATGCTTTCTCTTAGAAAGCTTCTTCCCATCCTCTACATCAGGATCTATGGGTGAATGATGACAGCCTTTCAGCTACAGACATAAAAACTGGCCTCTCACCCCCAACAGATACATAAGCTCCCCTCCCAAGCCATGGGGCGCTGACTTGGCCCCATGATTCCTCCCAAAGTCCCTATTAAGATGAATCATTTTTCAGTTATCACACTGAGGAATAAACGAGATTACAGTGCTGACTTCAATTACCCTTATTAATGCTATTACCACCCTCCTCCTTCAGCTCCCCTCCCTACTGCTAGGCTGTGTACCATGCTCCCAAACTGGACTGATTTAGAAACCATCACACCTTTAAATCAGAACTGCACAATTGGCCCCTCACTTACTGAGCAGGCCTAATGACTCGCCTTTTCAAGGGACTTCACAGCAATAGGCCCTGAAGGCAGACCCCTTCCCCTCCAGAGGACCCCAGAAGCAAGCAGAACATTTAATCTTCCCCACCCCTCTCTCCCCCTTCTCCCTCAATCCTTGCTTTCTCTCTCTCTCTCTAATCCTCTTCCTCTCACCTTTCTCTTTCTTCCCCCCTCTCCTCTCTTCCTTCCACTCTTTTTCCTCTCCTTTCTCTCTTCCCTGACTTCTTTCCCCACTTCTTTCTCTTCCTTCTCTCACTTTTCTCTTCTCCTTTCTCTCCTTCCTTTCCTCTTTTTCTTTCCCCCTTCTCCCCTCTTCTCTCCTTCCTTCTTTTTCCCTCTCCCTTTTCTCTTCCCCTTCTCTTATCCCCCTTCTTTTTCCTGTCTTTGTCTTCTCTCTCCTCTCTTCCCTCTCTTTCCCTTTTGTCCCTTCTTCCCCCCCTCCTCTCTCTCCTTTCTCTTCCCCTTATGTCCTTCCTCTCCTTTTCTCTGCCCCTTCCTTCCTCTCTTTTCTCTCCTTCCTTCATTTATCTTCTCTTCCCTCTCTTGCTTGGAGTTGAATAGGATTTATGAGACCTCGGGGCACCAGGCCAATAACCCACCATTTCCCCTGTGATGCTCTCAGGACCTGGAGGACTCTGGGCTGTGGAGGCCTGGCCAGCTGTAGGGCTAAGGTGAACCCCAGAGCTGCATTACAGGAAGGCAGATGTGGGCTCAGCGGCAATCAGGAAGGACTTCCTAACCATCAGAGCTGTCCAGAAATGGAATGGGCTGCCTTGGGAGGAAGGGAGCGCCCCATAAATAGAGCTCTCCAAGCAACGTGTCAAGGGACATTATAGAAGGGCCTTCCTGCTTCTGGTAAGGGGCTTACAGGATCACTGTGCCTCAGAGATGGAAGAGATTTTCCAGATCCCCTTATCTAGCCCCATAGCATCTCCTCTATACTTTCCCCCCACAGGTAGATGTTCAACTTTCTCTTACAGACATCTACTGTGGGTGAAGGACTCGTTGTTGTTGTTCTATTGTTCTTCAATTGGGTCAGACTCTTCATGATTCTATTTGGGGGTTTCTTGGCAAAGGTATTGGAGTAGTTCGCCATTTCCTTCTTTGGCTCATTTTATAGACAAAGAAACTGAGGCCCCCCATTTAATTCCCTTTGCACAGGACTGATAACCCTCAGAGTACCTATACATATGTCACTGAATGTGAAAGCCAGGAGGGACCTTGGAACAAAGGACAAAGAATGCCAAAGCTGGAAGGAATGTACATGGACCACAAAATGTCAGATTTGGAAGTTCCTTAGACCATAGAATACCGGAGCCGAGAAAGATCTTAGAAATAATCTAAGGGCAGCTGGGTGGCCCAAGACATAAAGAGTTAGGCCTGGAGACCGGAGGTCCTCAGATACTTCCTAGCAGTGTCCATCCCTGGGAAAATCACTTGAACCCAATTGCCAAGCCCTTACCACTCTGTTGCCTTAGAAACGATACTTAGTATGGATTCTAAGGCAGAAAGAAGATGAGTTTTTTTTCCCCCCAAGAAATAAACTATACCTCATTCCTAGCTCACCTCTAACACATTTAAATATAATTTTACAAATGGAGAAACTGAGGACTCCAAGTGGTGAACAGAACTGCCTGGTCAGGAAAGAAGGGCACCCCAGAAGCAGGATTCAAACTGGAGCCATCTGACCTGGAATCCAGGAGTCGGAGCTCTATACTTTCCAGTCTGAAATAGGGTGGCTCTGGACTACCTTGCTTGGGTCCAGGATCGCCCTGGCTCATGTTCCCTCTGGCAGGACTCAAGTATTCAGTGTCAGCTGGAGCCTGGCCCATTCCCAGACATGGTTGTGTTGACCCGAAGAGCTCTGGCCTCCTTCTTTGTCCTCCCTGAAGGAATGTGCTGGGGCATTTTTCACCCTTCCACCAAGGGCTTAATTTGATTAGTTAAGGATGGAGGAGGGTGGTTCAGGACATGAGGTAACCCATCACACTATAAAAGGAGAATAAGGGACAGGAGGTGGCCAGGGTCCTTCCCTGGTCTGGGTGCTCTGATCCAAATAGCTTTGCCAGATGGGCACTGCTGACATTTATTTATCTAAACCCAGCCTTTGCCTTCACTCTAGGTAGACTAATGCAGTGGGAAAAAATTGGGGAAAAAACCCTTCAATTTGGTATATGGGGCCCTGAGTTCAAATCACAACTTGGTCAAGTATAGAAACTTGGGAAACATTGGGCAAATCTGGGTCTTAGATTTCTCATCCATCAAATGAGAAGCAAGACAAGGCGCATTATACCTCCTATGTGCCAGTACCAAAAAAAGGTGTAAGATAAGAGGAAGCTAAAAAGCATTCCTATCCTCAAAGAGCTCAGTCTGTCAATAAACATTTATTAGGCACCTACTGTGTATCAGTCTCTGGGCTAAGCTCTTGGAATAAAAAAAAAAAGAGGCATAAAGGACTGCCCCTAAGGAGTTCATCATTTTATTGAATTTCCATGCAAACGACGATGAAGAACAAGGCAGGTATATACAGGATAAATGGGGACAGCCAGTCTCAGGGGGAAGACTCTTAGATTTAGGGGGCTTGGGAAGGAATTTTTGCAGAAGGCAGGATTTTGCTGAGAACTGAAGGAAAGACAGGAGGCCATATAGCAAAGGAAGTGGATTAGATCACCGGGGCAACTTAGGGGCACTGTGGATAGAGTGCTGGACCTAGAGTCAGGAAGATTCATCTTCATAAGTTCAAATCTGGCCTCAGACATTTAATAGCTATGTGACCCTGGGCAAGTCACTCGACATTGTTTACCTCAGTTTCCTCATCTATCAAATGAGCAGGAGAAGGAAATGGCAAAACTGCTCCAGAATCTTTTCCAAGAAAGCACCCAATCAGGTCATAAAGAGCCAGATATTACTGAAAAGTGACTCAACAACAACAAAATCCCTTCCGGCTCTCTTCTCTAATTCTATAATCTGTGTATCCCCCAACAAGCCTCAGATCTATCCTTAAATTGGGGCCAAATTATAGCATTTGCCTTAAAAGATTTTGAGGAGAAAATGAGAGAAGTTATAGAAATTATTTGCAAAACCTTCAAACTCTGTAGAAATGGAAGTTATTCTTGTTATCATTTGACTTTCTAGGTCTCCATGTTCCTGGAGAGCCAATTCAGCATTATAGATACAGGACTGACCTTGACATCAAGAACATCAGGGGTCTGGATCCTACCTCTGCTCCTTACAATTTGTTTGGCCACAGGGAAGCTGCTTAGCCTCATAGTCCCTCTTGGCAATTTTCTAACTATTAAATTAAGGAGATAAAGATTGCTGAGCTACGTCAGTGGAGGGGGCTTCCACACATGGAGTTCCCTACACTAATAATGATAGATGTAGGAACTGCTCCCCTCCCTGCCCCAAAAAGCCCATTCCTATTATCTTTCCCTCTTTGGGCACAGCAGACAAGGTGGGAAGAGGAGACACAGTTCTGCTGCTGATTAGCTGTGAGCCCTTTGACAAAGCAGTTCCCTTTTCTGGACCTCAGTTTCCCCATTTGTAAATGAAGGGGTTGGATGAGATCATTGGTTAAGGCTCTTCCACTTTTAAATCCCATGATGCTCTGAACCCTGCCTGATATGGGGTTTAAGTATTATCCTTCCCATTTTCTAGAGGAGATAAGGGCAAAGTGACTTCCCCAAGTTAGACATACAGCCAGGATGTAGTAAACACAGCGATGGGGAATCATATCTTCTGGTTACAAAACCAGAGTTTTTGGAAAAGGGTTCCCATGTTGAAATAGAAAACATTTTATCTGAATATGAATAGCTCATATTTTTAGAATACTCTGAGGTTTACTGAGCACATTTCCCCCAAACTACCCTGGGAGGGAGCATTAGATAAAATCTGTAATTAATATCTAATTCAATATCATCTTTATAATATGTCATTATAGAGAATGCACAATTAATAAGTGTAATTGATATATAATGTAACATGTAATGGGTAATAATATATATTTGAGTATATATTTAGAATCAATATAGATCTGTATACTGTAATTAATGTATATGTATCATAATTACCATATAACAAATATATCATTATGATATGGTTTGGGGTTTTGACAATTGGATTTCTTATCATTAATAACAATAATATTAAATTATTCCTATTGGACAGATGAGACTTGGAGAGATAAAGGGACTTGCCCACTGTCTCACAGTGTCAAGAGCTGCAATCTGAGGAGGAGCATAGGATCATAGATTTAAAGATAAAGACAGGCAGCTGGGTGGCTCAGTAGATGGAGAGCCAGACCTAGAGACGGGAGGTCCTGGGCTCAAATCTGGCCTCAGACACTTCCTAGCTGGGTGACCCTGGACAAGTCACTTGACCCCCATTGCTTAGCCCTTACCACTCTTCTGTCTTGGAACCAATACACAGTAGTGATTCTAACATGGAAGGTAAAGATTTAAAAAGAAAAAAAGAAGAGAGCTTAAGGGACCAGTAAGTTTATCTATCTAATTTTACAGATAAAGAAACTGAGGCAAATAGAGGTTAAGTGACTTGCCAAGGGTCACACAGCTATGTCTGAGGGTGGACTTGAACTCAGGTCTTCCTGACTCCAAGGCCAGTGCCTCTTTACTCCAAATTCAGCACCCTTTCTACTAAGCCTGTCACCTGCTAAGGGACCTTTTTTGCCCCCTCCTCCCAGGCAGACTCCCATCAGCCCCTTGGCATTGTTTAGAGCTCAGTTTCTTGGCTAAATAAGATCTAGTCCAGTGTCAGGCAGTGACCTCTCCACCCTGACCCCCTCCCCATCCCAGCCCCCTCTCTAAATGCACCCTGGAGCAGCTCGATGCTTGGTGGCCTCTGCTGGCCCTCCGGGGCGCCAACAGAGATGAGAGGCTTTCTCTGGGAGATGGACACAAAGCCTCACTTTGTCAGTCCTTCCAGCGGACCGTCTGGCTGCCGACCTCACTGCCATCTTCTGTTAAAAGGCACTCGGTGGGGGAAGGAGAGCCGGGCACAGCATCGGGGGAGGGCTTTGTGTGAGGAAAACCGCCTTGGATGAATTGTGACCTTCCTTGCTCCCCTAAAAGCATCTGCAGAGCCTTCCTCAGGGCCCAGTGCTGGGCGCCACCTCCCCCCTCACCAGGGGTTTGGGGATGCAGAGAAGGCCTGGTATCCAGGCAACAGGTTTGGGAAATGGATCTCCAAACCCACTTAATTCTCATTAGTACAAGTTAGGGCAGATCTCCCTGCAGACCCCAGGAAGGTGGTTAATTTTCAGTTTTCCAGCATGAAATCCAAGTAAATAAAAGAAAAGAAGGCACCGTTACTCCCTTCTCTCTGCAGGCTGTGCATGTGTGTGTGCGCGTGTGCGTGTGCATGTGCGTGTGCGTGTGCGTGTGTGTGCATGAGCTGGGGGCAGGTTAGGCTTTTTCCCGCCCGCTTCTCTTCCTTCCTGATGCCCTCTAAACCCACTTCCCTGGCGGTGACTCTTCCCTTAATACTGGCTTTTCCCAAACAAGCCGGTTTTCCCTCGGGGTGAGCTATGTCTTCCTCCCTGGCCGGCTCCGCAGTAATGACATCATCATTTCTGTTCACAGAGCACTTTGCTCATTTACAAAACACTTCCTGAATAGAAATCCTGTCTGGGCGGTAGGAAAAGTATCAGGATGCCCATTTTATAGATGGAGAAACTGACCCTTCCAGAGGGCAGGGGCTTGCTCTCAGGTCCCACAGCTAGGAAGCGGGAGCACTAGCCTGGAACCCAAGCCTACTGAAGTCAAGTCCAGAGTGCTCACTGTCCAACAGGAATAACTTCTGTCAAGGCGAGCCATCCCCCTGGTGCCTGGCACAGAGCATATTCTTGATGAAGGTGGAGGAGTGGACACAAGTGCCAAATTTGAGGTCAGGAAGACGGGTTCAAGTCCCGCCCTGGACATTTACTAGCTGTGACCCTCAGCAAGTCACTTAAACCCGCTGCCTCAGTTGCCTCATCTGTGAGTTGAAGAGACGACTGTTGATGTCTTTTTCCAGTTCCAAATCTTTGCTCTGAAGTGCCTGCATCAAGTAGCAAGGACTCTTAGGGTTCCTGTGACTAGTAAGAGCCACGTGTGCTCTCAGGGCTGTGGAGCAGACAGAAATTCAAAAGGCTCATTCTTCCCATTTCTCAAGGACCAGTTCTAATTTGGGGGAATCCCTGAGTCGACATCATTTAAGGAGGTGCTAAAAAGGGCTCCTCTGCCAAATCTCCACAGATTCTCCTAAACGACTGAGGTCTAAAAAGCTGGCCACCAGATATTTGCTAGCTGTGTCACTCTGAGTAAATCCCTTAATGACTCGCAGCCTCAGTTTCCTCGTTTGTCAATTTAGAATTAATCCTCGAATCCAATCTTTCTTTTACTGAGCCCCGACTCGAACCCAGGGCCAGGATTCTTTCCATTTTACCATTTGTTTGCTTTTTCCTCAGCCCTGAGATTTAATAGCTGTGGGGAGCTCTGGCGGACAGATGGTTTTTTCTGCCAGAGCAGATCTGTAGCTGCTGGGCAACATCCTGGGCTTTTCAGAGCCACCAGGGAGCCCAAAGAGGCTAAATGATCACCCGGCATCACATAGTCAGAGGCGGGATTTGAACTCATCCCTTTTCTTCCCAGGTCAGCTCTGTCTAATATGTCTCACTGCTCCAGAGAGCCCTCATAAGGGAATAACAACGTTTGCCTCCCTAACTCACAGAGCAGTTGAAAAGAGTGGACACAGAAGAGGGCCAATGACACCGCAGAGTGATGGCTTGACTTACTGCGAATTGGACTTAAGTGAGGCAGTCATCTACTTCTTTCTCTCTATCAGAGTCACAGGAGTCCAATGGGCGATGGTGATGAATGTAGTGGCTGGATGGCCTTGGGGTCATCGACGTCTGACCCAACTCTCACCACTCCACAGAGACTAAAATTCCTCCTGAGTGAGGAGACTCCCTTGACGCACAGAAGTGACCACTTTCTAGTCTTAGGGGGTCGCTCAGCAACCTAGAGGTTGGTGACTTACCCAGGGTCACTCAGTCAGATGGACCGAATTTTTCCTGGCCCTTTTGCTGGTTGTCCGTGGGCTCTACCATGCTGCCCCATTATTTCTGCAAACCTTAAAGTCTCATGGGAAAGCCTCTTGGCAGATCTTTTTGAGGAGGAGAAAGCAAATCTTTGGATTGGACAGATAAGGAAATGGAGGCGAAGTCATTTGCCCAGGCTCACACAGCTGACAAGCAGGAGAGCTCAAGTCCAAACCCAGATCCCCTGGCTCCAGACCCCTGACACTGCTTTTTCCATGACGCTGTGGCCCATCACAGATATCTGAGTTATTTCTCAACTGCTCAGGCCTCTGTGTGATCTCATCTTCATGGGCATTTTAGCCTGTGGTGTGCGGCTAAGCGCCCCCCCCCCCCTTATCTCGGCGTCCTTTGGGACTTCTGCCTCCTTTTTCCTTCTGGTGAGTGTCATCACCATGACCTTTCGATGAAGGAATTCTTGTACTCTGGTCCCCTCTAAGGGAGATGCAAGCATTCCCGGAAGGGGGAGCAGATGATGCTCTCATCAGCTGTTAATCCCCAGTGGAAAGGAGCCAGTCACATTGAAGGGCCGTGAGGAGCAGGAAAAGGCCCAGCAAGTTTGGATTGCGGTGCCTTACGGAGACAGAGGCTGGCAAAGGCGTGATGTTCGGGGCACCGCCTCGGAAGGGGCAGACAGCAGGGGAGGGCGTCCCAAAGGGGACCTCCAGGCGGCTGGAAGGCAGCTCCTGGGGCCAATGGGGAGGGAAGCTCTTTGCTCCCCCAGTTTATCTCTGGAGGAAATGCCCGCCAAGGAAGGGGAGTCAATTCTGATCCACACCAAGAAGCCCCTCGATACAGATGTCCAAATGGAGCTCAGAAATGCCCAGAAACAGGGAGAATGTGTCACATTCACAAATGCCCTGAAAGAGTGGCCTGGAGAACAGGAAGGGGCAGGGGGGCTGGGGGAGGGGGAGGGCGGCCTGACTCAAACCCCACTTTCCATTTCTCATTCCTCGGGGCCTGTGGCTTAAGCGCTGGCATTTCCTTGGGTTTTCCCCTTTCTGTCCCTCTAGCTGTGAGCAAATTAAATGAGCCAGCCTGCTGACATTATTTAAACACTGAGGTTACAAATTCAAACTCCCAGTCCTGGTTGGGGAGGCGCCCGTGGGGGAAAGGGAGGGAGGGAGACTCAGTGGTTTGGGGAGTGAGAGTGAATCATTGATGCTGCCCAGACGCTGGGCTGCCATTAGGTTGCCTCCTCTGTGGATGATTCTGAAAAGGAGTCTGTAAACTTTCCCAGATCACCCAAGGGGTCCAAGGCATCCCTACAGATCCCTGATGAAGAACAATATTCTCACTTTATATACCAGGAAACCAAGGTTCGAGGAGAGTGTAAGTGACTTGACCAAAGTCACACAGCTATTAAGTGGCAGAGACAGGATTTGAACCTGGACCTACCAATTCTTTGTCTTCCTTCCACTCCAAGAGGCTGCTGCTTCTTCCTTTTTTTTTTTTAATCATTACATTCCATCCTGGCACTTTCCCATACTAAGAAATCTAATAGACACATGTATAAAAATGATTCTTTGCTTTACCAAAAGTATCTCATTGAATTACTTTAAAAATTACCTTCCATCTTAGAATCAATACTATGTATTAGTTCCAAGGCAGAAGAGTGGTAAGGACTAGGTAAGGGGAGCTTAAGTGACTTGTCCAGGGTCACGCATATAGGAACTTCTGAAGCCACATTTGACTAAAGAACCTCCTGTCTCTAGGCCTGGCTTTCAATCCACTGAGCCAACTAGTTGTTCCCAAGGCTGCTTCTTAAAAGGTCAATTGGTCAACCAGGCTTGGAGTTAGGAAGACCAAAGTTTGCCTTCCTTTTCAGATATTAGCTCTTTGACTTTGTGTAAGCCTCAGTTTCCCCTCTCTAAAATGGGGTGATCATAAAATAAATACCCACCTTCTAGTGTTGTCCCAAGATTTTGAATATAAAGGGATTTGTGAACTTTAAAGGCATAAATAAACATAAAGTTTGATTGTCATCCTTTCCATTATTATTACCCAAGACAAGCAGGGCACAGATGTGGAGTCCTAGAAAAATCGTTATGACTTCAAGGAGAGCCTGTCGACACAGTTACCCACTTCTAGTAAATATTTTTTTAAAAATTAAATTGAATATTTCATTCTATTATAGGTTTTATATCAGTTTTCTAATGGAGAACACACCTGGGCAAGTGCTAATTGGTCCTTGGTCACAGTCCAGGCCAGAAGGAGAATAAGAACTAGGTGAAAAGGGGAAATGGGAGAAGAGATGGTAATAACCACTTTTTTTTAATATAAAAAAGAATCGGGGGTAGCTGGGTAGCTCAGTGGACTGAGGGCCAGGCCTAGAGATGGGAGGTCCTAGGTTCAAATCTGGCCTCAAACACTTCCCAGCTGTGTGACCCTGGGCAAGTCACTTGACCCCCATTGCCTAGCCCTTACCACTCTTCTGCCTTGGAGTCAATACACAGTATTGACTCCAAGACAGAAGGTAAGGGTTTAAAAAAAAAAAAAAGAATCATGGGGGCAGCTGGGTGGCTCAGTGGATCAAGAGCCAGGCCTGGAGACAGGAGGTCCTGAGTTCCAATCTGGCCTCAGACACTTCCTAGCTGGGTGACCCTGGACAAGTCACTTAACCCCCATTCCCTAGCCCTTACGGCTCTTCTGCCTTGGAGCCAAGAGACAACATTGATTCTAAGATGGAAGGTAAGGAGTTAATATATATATTTATAAATATATAAGTATATTTTATATGTTTATAAAATATATTTATATATTTAAGTAAAATATATATTTTGTCATATATAATATGTAACATAAAATATAATACATATAAATATATAATATATAAAATATAAATATATAAATTGGGTGAGGAGCAGTTAGGTGGCTCAGTGGATAGAGAGCCAGGTATATAATATATAACATAGAATATATAATATATATAAATATATAATATATAAAATAGGTGAGGAGCAGTTAGGTGGCTCAGTGGATAGAGAGCCAGGTATATAATATATAACATAGAATATATAATATATATAAATATATAATATATAAAATAGGTGAGGAGCAGTTAGGTGGCTCAGTGGATAGAGAGCCAGGTATATAATATATAACATAGAATATATAATATATATAAATATATAATATATAAAATAGGTGAGGAGCAGTTAGGTGGCTCAGTGGATAGAGTCAGACCTAGAGATGGGAGGTCCTGGGTTAAAATGTGGCCTCAGACACTTCCTAGCTGGGTGACCCTGGATAAGTCACTTAGCCCCCATTGCCTAGCCACTCTTCTGCCTTGGAACCAATACACAGTATTAATTCTAAGATGTATGGCAAGGGTTTAAAAAAATTATTTTTAAAGAAAAGAGAGAAAAAAAAGAAAGAAAGCAGGAAACTAGAGTGAAATGCACAGCAGGTTTCTCTAATAAAAGCCTTATCTTTCAAAAAAAAAAAAGAAAAGAGAATCAGTGTGGCTTAGGGCTACATCTGGAGTCAGGAGGATATGGGTTCAAATTCCTCCTCCGACACTGACCTGCTGAGTGACCATGGGTATGTTATGTTACTGAAAAGCCTCCCTCTCCTCTCCTGTAAAATAAACATAGGGTCCTGCTCACAGTCAGTCTCCCGTGAGATAACATAGGAAACCTTTTGTAAACCTCAACATTTCTTATTTTAATAAATCTGTCATTGCTCAAAGAAGAAGGAAAATTCTGGCGTCACCTGGTTGCGTGCAATCGTGAACTACAATTCCCTCTTCTACAACGTCCTCCAAGAGCAGTCAATTCTGCCAGAATGAGAATACCTGTAAGGATGGGGAACTCTTTCCCTCACTGGACAATCCATTCATCTCTAATGGGGGGGGGGTATTACAGTAAACTGAGCCCACCCTACCTGCCGCTTCTCTCCTCAGCCTGACCCTAATTCTGAAGGAATTCAGAACCCTAATTCTGGGAACCGCTGAACTAGGTAGCCCATCTATGGCTGCTCAGTCTTGAACGACTCTGTTGGCTTTCAGTCCTCGGATTCTGTGACTTTCACTGCAGTTCCCATCTGGAGGGCCAGACCAGAAACCAGCGGGCTCGGGCATCCCCTCTGCATTCCCTCCGCAAACCACAGACCACTTCTGATGGCTGGTTCCCGCTGAACTTGATACTTTAATACCCACTGTGCGAGGGGCAGGACACAGGAGGAAGCCAAGAGAAAGGACCGGCATTGGGAGGCTGCCATAACTCAATCGTGAATCATGCATCCAGTCAACAAGATCCCGCTGTCTGGACCTCAAGACAACCAGGAATCCATCAGAGGATCTGGAGCTGACAGGGACCTTAGAAGCCATCCAGGCTAGCTGCATCATCTTACTGATGGCAAAGGCAGGGTCAGAAGGTGGAAAGAAGCCACGGACAGACTAAACATCAGACCCAAGACTTAAATTTGCTGTTACTCAGTTGTTTATCACTCTTCAGTGATCCCACTAGGGATGTTCTTGGCAGAGATTCTGGAGGGCTTTTCCATTTCCTTCTGCAGCTCATTTGACAGAGGAGGAAATAGAGGCAACAGAATTCTTTCCCAGAGTCACCCAGCTAGTAAGTTTCTGAGGCCAGATTTGAACTTAGGACAATGAGTCGTCCTGATTCTAGGCCAAGCGCTCTATCCAGCTGCCCTGAGACTTGAACTCAGACCTCAAGATTTCAAAACTTAGGCTACTACAATATTCTTCCTCACTGAGCCTATGCTCTGGCCATTCAGTGTCTGGATTCTCCCTGCTCCACAGGATCACCAAATTCTTTTTTTTTTCATGATTGTTATTGTTGTTAATGCTATTATTATTTTTACATTTTTAAATTTTATTTAATTAGATGATTTAGAATATTTTTCCATGGTTACAAGATTCATGTTCTTTCCCTCCCCTTCCCCCACCCCTTCCCTTATCTGACGCACAATTCTGCTGGGTTTAACATGTGTTATTGATCAAGACCTATTTCCATTTTATTAATATTTGCATAGGGTGAGGATCACCAAATTATAGTGTCATTTAGTACATGCAAAAGAATCACCTCTCCATGAGATAGGTGCTACTGTAGATAGAGCATTGGGTCTAAAGAGTCAGGAAGACCTGAGTTCAAATCTGTGTGACATCAGGCAAATCATTTAAGCTTCTTGCCTCAGTTTCCTCATCTGTAAAATGACCTGGAGAAGGAAATGGCCAACCACTCCAGGATCTCTCCCAAGAAAACCCCACATGGGACCACAAAGAGTCAGACACGACCGAAACAACTCAGCAAAAACAAGTGGCAAGCTCAGACTCTTCCAAAGGAGGACAGCCATGTTGGAATGTTGGATAGAGGACTGAAGATCATGCCATACCAGGGTCAGTGAAGGGAATTGGAGATGTTTAGTCTAGAGAATAGAAGATTTAGAAGGGTAGAGTACACCCATTCTCTGCCCATAACCTCCCTTCCATCCTCATCCACCTCTTACTCTGGGCATAGTAATTAAATTAATGATGTCACCACTATTAGAAAAGACCATCGATTATAGATTTTTGAGCTGGAAGGAACCTTAGAAGCCATTGATTCCAACTTCCTCATTTTACAGATAAAGAAATTGAGGCCCAGAAAAGGTAAGTGACTTGCTCAGGTCACAGAGCTAGGAAGTTCTCCAGACTCCACGTCCAGTGCCCTACCCACCACACCACACTGCCTCTCAATGGCCTGCCTGCCCAATGGGTCAACTTTATTATCCCTGTGACTGCCCACATTCCAACTCTCTTCCCCAGCCCGCCATTTTTCCCTTTAGAAGAAGGTAACTTCCCTCAGGTCAGACACTGCCTCACTTTTATATTTGTCTTCTTGGGGCTTAGCTCAGAGCTTGAGGGCTTAATGAATGCCTTTTCCTTCATCGGTTGATTAATTCATTCAAATGTCTCCCCCTCCGTATTGCGTATTGCCTCTGCTACCAGATTAATCCACACCTCGGTCACCTCAGCAGCTTCCCAGCTGGCCTCTCAGCCTTTAGCCTTCCCTGGCTCCAGTCCATGCTCTACATGGCTACTGACCCAGCCTTCGGAAAACTCTTTCAGAGCCTAAAAGCTCCTAATGACTACTTGCCAGATCCAAGCATGATTCACTCGTTGCGATGACATCCACTCAATTTCATTCTCTAAGTATTTGTCACGTACCTGCCCCGAGCCCCTGGAAAAGTATTGAGGGCTCGTGGCCCATGTCAGTCTCAAAGAAGTCCCCATTCCCATGACCATCCCTAACTCTCTGGCTGTGGTGTAGTAGGCTTCCCCTCTGGGGAAGAGTTCAGAGGTCCCTTTAGACCTGGGCCTCTTCCTCAAGCTGCCTCCCTCTGCCCAGAGGACAGCTAGGACAGTATGAAATCAGACCCACAGAATGGTCAGAGAATCTCAAAAGCTCCAAGCTTTCCAAACTGGAAAAGGAGGAGAGTAGTGGAGAGAGAATGCTGGACCTGGAATTAGGGAGGCCTGGCTGGAAATCTCGCCTCAGAACCAGACAAATAAATCACTTAATTATAATAAAAATCAGTGTTTCTTCTCTATGAAATAATGCGATTGGACTCTATGAACTTTTGAACCCTAAGTCTGTGATTTTATAATCCTGACATACTTGGAGTCAAGAAACCCGAGTTCAAATCCTGACCAATATTTCATGCTTCTTCATCATGGCTGTCCTTTACATACTTAACAGGCAGGTGGCGTAGAAGGAGTTTGGAATTAGTGTGATGAAGTGAAGAGTTCTGGATGTGGAGGCAGAAAGTCCTAGGTTCAAATTCTACCTCAAAGACACTTACTAATTCTGTGACCCTGGGCAAGTCACTTAACCTCCATCTGCCTCAGTTTCTCATTTGCAGTATGGGGACTAACTACTTTTCAGAGTTACTGCAAACCTTAAGGTCTATGGAAAGATGAGTAATTATTAGGATCCTAGATTTAGAACAAGAAGGAATCTTGGGAGCCATCTATATCAACAGCCCTCCGCACCATTTTTCAGATGAGAAAACTAAAGCTGAGAGAGATTTTGTTTTGTCTCTGGTCCCACAGGTAATAAATATCAGAGATGAGATCTGAACCCAGGGCTTCGGACTTCAGAACCTAATATTTTCATTGATTGATTTTTTAACTATACTGCCCTGCCTACCAAATACAAAAATATTTATTCACAGCCAGGTGTCTGGAACCTTCAATCTCACTGAGGATAGACACCCCCAAGGGCATATTAATTCCACTCCAGTTCCTACACATCCAGTCGGCTTATTGTCTGAGTAGATAAACTGAGCACATCCCAGTGTCCTCCCAGGAGGGCACCCTGTCTGTTCCTTGTCTCTACGCACGGCGTGCACATGTGCACAAACACACACACACGCACACCAATCCACACTTCCATTGGCTCTCACCCACTCCCAGGATCCAGCACAGAGCGACCCACAAGAACTCCCGTACAAAGCAATCATGGAAATCATCCTTTATACTTCAAATGATAGATCCTCGTGTCATTAGGCAACCACTGGGGACCCGGACAGAAGGATTCATGTCACAGACCTCATCAAGAGCCTTTCGAGGCCGCACAGTCTACAGAACACCTGACCACCAGCAATTAGCGGCCAGTCCTGTCGCCAGGGCTGGCCCGGGCAGACATCCCTGCTGACAGCAGAGGACTTGGAGGAGTCCTGCTGGGCAGCTTTCTCGGGATGTGTGCAGACTGCAAATGCCGTCGGGGGCGCACACTCGTGTGATGAGCTACCAGAGAGCAAGAAGAGAAACCGAGCCGCCTTTGCTTTTTTGTGTGGCACAGCTCATTGTGAAGGAGACGTGTAGGGCAGCGCCAGCTGATGCTGAAGTCCAGGCCTGTTCAACTGAGTGGGGTGAGCTTTCCAGAGGTGCATGCACTGGCTTTAAGTGTGCCAGGGCCATCCCTAGAGCAAACTGAGTCACGAGGCCACGGGGGGTGGGGGGGGGGGGGCAGCCAGTCTTCCAGTCACAGCTAGTGATAAGGAGAAGACACGTCTCTGCTAATCCGTTTCCCACTCCAGTATCCCAGCAATAACTCTCCAAAGCCACATGGTGGGTTGCTCTCCTCTGTCCAGGGATAACCAAATCCTCCCATCTCCATTTAAATCTTCAGAGGCTTCTCTGGGAGGGTTTCCATTCCCTCCCTGTGGGTCCTACCCATGACCTGGGAAACTCTAAGCCCACCAAAATTCTTGGTGTAATGCGGCTATTTAGCCCCATCTTTGACATATAATTCTAAGGTGACTGACTAGATTGGTGTCATGGAATAAGAGGAAAATGACTTTCAGACACAAGACACTGAACCCAGGTTGGCAGCACAAGAAGAAGGAATGTCAGAGAAGGAGGGGAACCTTTACATTTAAAATGTACAAATGACAAAGCTTGACAGGAACTTAGAACTTGAAAGGAACTTGGATAGAATCATAGAATTTCAGAGTGGGAAGGGACCTCAGCAAACATCGAATCCAGTCCAGACTTCCAGATTTAGCAGCCTCTACTTGAAGATCATCAGAGAGGAGGAACCCTTGACCACCCAGGCTGGCCCTTTACCCCTTGGGATATTAGGAAGTGTTTCCTGCCATCAAATCTCAATTTTGAAAGACTAGTACCCATGGCTTCTGGCTCTGCCCTCTGGAAATGTGAAATATTATTCTTAATTCTGGCTATTTTCAAAGATAGTGGTTCTGGGTTCCAGTCCCAGCTTGGACCACTACTATTTGGATGACCTTGGCCAAAATGAATCCTTCAATTTCCCTATCTGTAGAACAAAGAAAAGGGGGTAGAATTAGATCATCTCTTATGGCCTCTTCTAAATCCTAGGCCACTCAGCAGTCTGGAAGTATTTTGAACTTAGGAGGCAGCATTTTTCAGGTCTTGGCCCACCCTGAAACTCCCCCCCTCACCAAAACTGGTAAACCCCAGAGCGGGGGCTCTGCTGATGTCAACATTTTTATGAGCGGGAAATGAAGAGAGCATGGGCATAGCAGGGGAAACAGTGATGCATGTGATTATACCCAGAGAGCTTATTGGAAACATTTGTGGCAGATCCCATTGCTGCTGGTCCCAGCCTTTCTCCTGGTCTATCATTTAAGGGCTGAACTCAGGGTCTCTCTCAGTAGAGTCTTTTGTCCAGACAGTTACTCAGCAGAGCATAGCAGCCACCTGCCCTTGCTTAGTCTAGCCCACTCTCCTGCCTCTGGTCAGGAGCTACAGAGTAGGCAACTTTGGGCAGTAGACCTGGGAGTACAGAGAGAACCTTAACCTGGAATGAGAAGCCCTGGTTTCTGGCCCAGATTTCTTCACTTCCTAGCCATAAGTCCCTGCACAAGTCACTTCATCCCTCTGAAACTCATTTTTTTGAGCCTTCTCTGTAAAATGGGTGCAATAAGATTTGTGCTGTTAAATGGGGAAAAGTGCTTTGTAAATCTGAATGTGCCATAGGGGAAAGTTGGCTGGCATGCATTCCCTACTCCCATCTCTTAGAATCCTTTTGTTTCTTTCAAAGCCAGTGACTCATAACTACATTGTATTTAC
This sequence comes from Monodelphis domestica, assembly GCF_027887165.1. Lineage (NCBI taxonomy): Eukaryota > Metazoa > Chordata > Mammalia > Didelphimorphia > Didelphidae > Monodelphis > Monodelphis domestica. The sequence goes on from NC_077232.1 coordinate 30,578,654, forward strand.
ATAGTACAAATGTAATTACATTGTATTGGGACAACATAGATACAATGTAAATTATAGTTACAATTACATTGTATTTGTACAACACAGATACAATGCCCAATAGAGTTAGTTACATTGTATTTGTACAACACATACAATGCACAATAGTTACAGTTACGTTGTTTTTGTTCAACACAGATACAATGCACAATAGAGTTAGTTACATTGTATTTGTACAACACAGATACAATGCACAATAGAGTTACAGTTACGCTGTTTTTGTTCAACACAGATACAATGCACAATAGAGTTAGTTACATTGTATTTGTACAACACAGATACAATGCACAATAGAGTTAGTTACATTGTATTTGTATAATACATATACAGTGCACAATAGAATTATAATTACATTGTATTTGTATAATACAGATACAATGCACAATAGTTACAGTTACATTGTATTTGTACAACACAAACACAATGCACAACAGTTATAATTACACTGGACTTGTATCTTATTCATAGAATACAAACATAATTAATTACATTGTATTTTTTGGTATGCATATTATCTCTAACAATGTCCCTACAGTCTTTTGCCACTAGAATGATGGCTAGCATTTTAATATAATAATGATGATGATGCAGCATAATTCTATCATGACATACATTATGGTTTGCAGAACACTTTACACATGTGATCTCACTTGAGATTAGAGCGACTACAAGCCTCTTAGGGACAGGGATTGTTTTGTTTTGATCTGCTTATTCCAAGGACCTAGCAAGTAGCAGGTGCTTAATAAATATTTACTGACTGATGGATTTGGAGTCAGAAGACCATCTTTCCACCTTTGTCCCTTTTTGTTTGTGTGACCATGGGCATGTAATTCAACCTTCCTAAGACTCAGTTTCCTCATTTATGAAATGAGATGGTTACACTAGATAACCTCTGAAGTCCCTTCCAGCAATACATCTACGAGCCTATAGTCTCCTCCAGGCCTTAATTTCCTTGTTTGTCATATGAAGGGCTGGAAGAGAAGAAAATTATCTGGGTTCTTCCAGAGAAAAGAGTCTTGAACTTGTCATGTGGGCTAAGTCTGTATCTCTTCTCTTTTGCTAATGTAACCTTGGATATGCCACTTCACATCCTTGGGCTCATATCTAAAATGTCTCATAGTTGTCTCAAATCTAAAATGAAGGGGTTGGCCTGGATGGTCCCAGAGAGAACTTCCAGCTCTAAACTGGTGATCCTGTGCAATGGGGCTGAGATACTGCCCTCCCCCCCAAGCCCCCTCTCCCTACACTCACCCCTCCCCCCGACTGTGATTTCAGTCCCTGCTGGCCCAAGATCTGAGTTTAGGGATGGGAAAAGGATGCCTGATGAACTTGGCCTTTTGCAGGGCTGAGAGCAGCTGGCTTCTGCCTGCTGCTGCAGGGCCCTTCTATGTCTTCATTATCTTCGAAGGGTGTTGGAAATTAGGGGTGGGGGTGGGGGAGTCTGGTGTGTGAAGGGAGGAAGTCACAGGGGCAGATGTTGCCAGATCAGCAGATGTCACCTCTCAGGCTCTACCATCTTTCCAAAAATAAAAAAAAATCAAATCAAGTCCCCAGACTCCTTTCAGGACACCAATCAGTCAGGCAGTGAAAAAGGGCCTTGAACTAAGAAGGAAACGTGATTTCCCAGTGTTTCTGCCTAGGGGATAAAAAGCAGGCCAAAAAGGAAAACTGGCTTTCCTCTCTAAATCCACTTCATTTGTCTAATTCCCAAGCTCTAGATCCCGTGCTGCCAGGCATTCATGAGTCCTGGTGTGAGGATCCTTTTGTTTTTAAAGCCTTACCTTCTGTATCAGAATCAATCATATGTATTGGTTGTATTGTTCTGATTCTAAGATAGAAGAGTAGTAAGGACTAGGCAATGGGGATTAAATGATTTACCCAGGGTTACATAGCTAGGAAGTTTCTAAGTCCATATTTGAACCCGGGACCTTCTGGCTCTAGGCCTGGCTCTCAATCTACTGAGCCATCCAGCTGTACTCTCCATCCTGTCACTTTTACAAGTTAGACTAATTCATAAATAGTGGCACTTGGGTGGACTAGATGGTGCTTGACCTCAGATCATATCCCCCAGGATGAGAAGGCATAAAAAGGAGGTTCTTAAACATTATGGAAGTGGTTTCAAATAACAGAAAGTTCCAGGATTTGAACCACAGGTCCTGGGTTCAAATCCTCACTCTGCTGCTCCCTATGCAATCTTGGGTAAGTGACTTTACTCTCTAGGTCTCAGTTTCCTTCTGAGTAAAATGAAGTGGTGGGACTAGATGATCTCCAAGGATCCTTCCAGCTTTCAGTTTGGGGTTCCTATAATGGCCTAGGATGAATAAGTCTGGGAAGGATAGTGAAGAACAAAGGGGAGAAGGGGGCCAAGTTCTCCTTGTAGCTCCAGCTGGCACCAGTGAGCCCCTCCCGACGGATGCCTCCTGTCACAGCCCAATAGTGGATAGTGCCAGAGGATCTCAGCCGGCAAACAGAGGCTGGCCCCTAAGTGGCATATGGGTGGGCACAAGAGCTTCTTTATCAATGCCAGGAAGATGAATGGCTGCTCTATGCCCACTAGAGGCCCAGGGACTGAGGTAACATGGGATGCTTGATGTGTGATGCCACTCCCAGGGGTTCTGGGGCCCAGTCAGTCTTCCCTGCTGTCTAGGTTGAATCCCAAAGACCTCTTTTTGGGGATTTTCCCTGTAGATTTTAGACTTGGGATGGAATCGAATTTTTCAATCCCATGGGGATCTAGAAATGACCTAACACAATGCTTTCCTCTAGCGTATACATTGCTTCATCTGAGATTTGTTTGCATGTTCTCTTTCCCCTTAAACTGTGAGTTTCTGTCTTTTGTCTTTCTTTGGATCCCTGGCACTTAGCACAGTGCCTGGCACATAATTGTTGAGGAATGTCTGTCTCTTCATGGCTCCCTTTGAGGTTTGTTTGGCAGAGATAAAGGAGTAGTTTAGCACTGACTTCTCATTTTTCGGTTGAGGAAAGTGAGGCAAATGGGGTAAAGTGATTTGCTCAGGGTCACCTAGCTGGGAAGTATCTTAAGGTCAGATTTGAACTCAGGAAGAGTCTTTTCCACTCCAAGCCTGGTGCTACCTTGCTGCCCTACCAGACACATCAGAAGTGATTAATAAATGCTTACTGAATAATTGACTAACAAAAGAAGGAACAAAAGGCTCAGAAAGCTTAATTGACAAGCAGAGGCATACAGCTAGCAAATCACAAAGATAAGATTCCAGTATTCCAGGACTGTGGACTCCAGGTGACTTTAGTAACCCAAATTCTCCCATTTGACAGATGGAGAGACCAAGTCTCAGGGAAAATAAGCAACTTGCCAGAGGAAATGAGGAGCAAAGATAGAAATTAAATCAAAAGACTTCTTTCCCCTGCCCTGGATCATTGCTTCTACCCGAAGGACATTTGGAAGATTTGGGAAGAGACCCAGAGGGCTGTGCCTCCTCCTGTAATAATCCATTCACTCATTTGGGGAATGAGGATTAGATCTGAAGGACCTGGGTTCAAATCTTGACTCTGGCATTTACTAGCTGCGAGATTTTGGCCAAATCACTCTCTCAAGGAGTGTTTCCTTATCTGTAATATTAAGAAGTTGGGTCAGGTGGCCTTTAAGATACCTTATAGCTCTAACTATATGAGAGAATTGGCAGCTAAGTGGTACAGTGGATAGAGCACCAGCCCTGGTGTCAGGAAGACTCATCTTCCTAAATTCAAATCTGGCCTTAGATACTTACTAGTTGTGTTACCCTGGACAAGTCACTTAACTCTGTTTGCCTCCGTTGTGCTTTCTATAAAATAAGCTGAAGAAGAAAATGACAAACCACTGCAGTATCTCTGCCAAGAAAAGCCCAAAGTGAGTCACGAAGAGTCAAACATGATAAAACTAAGCAACAACAAATGAGAAAATTACCCTCAGTACCCACAACACCAAGGGATTCAATGGCTAGCATCCATCCAACACAATATTTCCCTAGCAGGGAAGAGGGAGAGAGTAGTCCCACACTGTTTAGAGACGGATCAAAATGGAAACATCATGGCACAGATTTCCACTGTTTAGGACAACAGATACGACATTTCTAAAAGGTAACACGTGCCCTTATGGAGGGTAAATTAAATCATATTTCAAAGTAATTCAAAGAAGTATTTCATACAGAGGCAGCGAGGTAGCACAGTGGATAGAGTGCCAGGCCATGGGTTCGAATCTGGCCTCCGAGACTTCCTAGCTGGGCAGTCCTATACAAGGCACTTAACTCCCATTACCTACAGTTCTTCTGTTTTAGAACTGATACTAGGACAGAAAGTAAGAGTTGGAAAAAATTATTTATTGCATCCTAAGAACAATTCTGAGAAACTTGGGACAGTTTCTATGAACTGATGCAGAGCTAAGTAAGCCAAACTAGGAGGATAATGTGTGAAACAACCACAACAATGTAACATCAGATCCCTGAACAATAGAGAGTTCAGTGAACCGATGGGGAGAAGGCATCCCACTTTTTAGCCGAGAGGGGGCAGTCTGCAGTGTGGAGTAAGGCATGCATTGCCAGATGTGGCCAATGTATTAAGTCAGTTTACTTAACTGGACTTTCTTGCTACAAAAGAGCATTTGATAAGGGTTAGGAGGGAGTCTTTGAATAGTGACAGTGATATAAGAGAAACAATAATTTTTTAAAAAGTAATTCAATGATGGGGCAACTGGGTGGCTCAGTAGATTGAGAGCCAGGTCTACAGACAGGAAGTCCTGGGTTCAAATCTGACCTCAGATACTTCCTAGCTGTGTGACCCTGGGCAAGTCACTTCACCCCCATTACCTAGCCCTACCACTCTTCTGACTTAGAGCCAATACATACTATTGATTCTAAGATGGAAGGTCATTTTTAAACTAATGGGATAGTTTTGGTAAAGCAAAGAATCACTTTTATAAATGTGACTATTAGATTTCTTTGTGTGGAAAAGTACCAAATTTGTGGATCTGATGTGGGCGAGTGTCCAGCATTTTGGCCATGACAAATCCCAGAGTCAGATTCGGGCCCTTCCTTACCTCCACAGCCAATGACAGGCTCTAGGTGAAAGGTCGATGCTGTCCCAGGAGCTCGGTTCAGGGATACGCGATCAGTGTGTATCGATCAGGACCTCCCTGGCCATCCAAAGCAAATTCGCCTGTCGGGCGAAAGCAAGCCAACAATGACTCTTCCTCTAGACTGCCAATGGGAATCACAACGTGGCTCCCCCAACCCAACCCAACCCAACCAACTCTTTCCCAGTCTTTTCCATTGACCCTGAAGTTTATGCCACACGAGGATAATTTGTGATGTTGAGCCTAAAGACCAGAAATCACAAGGGCAGAAACCCCAGCTATAAATATCAGCAAGGTCGTCCCCTGAAGATTGCCCATGGAAGACCCCAAAGCCCTGGCTTGAGGTAAAGACATCTAATAATTAAAATATAATAAAATAATAAATAATATAATAGATAATATATAGTATCTATTATATTATTTATTATTTTAGTATATTTTATATAATATACATAATTATAATTATATATATATAAAATAAAATAAAAAATCTAATAAATAAAGCCAACATGGGGTGAGTCGCCTCTCATAGTAGTGAGTTTCCTCTCACTCAGAGTATTCAAGGAGAGACTAAATGACTAACAACTCATCTGCTATTATGTGGTGCGGACATTTGACCAGGGACCCGGTGACTCAGATGGCCATTTCCACCTCGGGGGGTTGATTCTGGGATGCAAACATTTGATGAGTCTGAATCTTGCTTATGTCAATGATTCTCCAACAGCCCTAATTTACCCTGCATCCTGGTGTCCAGCCCACATCTTGGATACGGGGATGGGTGGATGGGTGCTGAGCCAGCAACTACACCAACAGCAAGCTATCAGACACCCCTTGGGTCAAAAGGCCAAGGCACGGACACAAATGCCATTTCCCCACAGACTGTGGGATCCACCCCAGCCTCCAGGAGGCTGCACAAGGTGCTGAAGCAGGGGTACCTGGCTCTGCTTCTCCTACTCCCTTCCCTCCCCCTCTTCTCCCTCCTGGGCTCTGCTCCCTGCAGGGAAGGAGCCAACCCCAGCCAGGCAAGTACTTGTTTCACTAGCCAGCAAAATGCAAATGTCATTAGCGTGCCCAAGCTGGCGGGCGCTAATGTCACGCCAGACGGCACGGAATGAGGATCCTGTCGGCGGGCAGATTGGGGGAAGTATCTCTTCCAGCTCCTAGCTCATCCCCCCGAGAAGTGTGATTTCAGGCTTTTTCTCCCAAAGAGCTAAATAAATAAATAAATAAATGGCTGTATGGAGTTAAGTAGTAAAAACTACGACTGTGTTAACACCACCGTGACTTACAGCTTGACATCCTCCCAGTGCCAGTACTTGAGCTCACTCCCCTCCCCCCCTCCTTAATTCCCCCCTCTCTCCCCCTTGCCCATCTCTTATCTCTGTCTCTATTCATCTTCTCTCTCTTTCCTTCACTCCTCTCTGTCTGTCTCTTCCTCCACGTCTGTCCCTCTATCTCTTTTTCTAAGACTCTCCTCCCCCTCTCTCCCTGTCATTGTCTCTTTGTGTTCCCTCCTTCTTCCCCTTCTTTGGCATGCATTGTTTCATCTGAAGAATCACATTAGGATTAGGGATGCAAAGGCTTGGCAACTCATGTAGTTCAACCCCTTCAATTTACAAGGGGGAAACTGAGGCTCAGTGAGGGTGAAGTCAGCTGCCCAAGTTCGCACAGCTACCAAGTGGCAAGGTCATGATTAGAACTCAGATGTCTGGACTCTAAACACGTCAACGCCTTTGGAGAGCAGACAGAGAGTGGGTAGATCACTGGGGCTAGAATTCTGGTTCTACACTGGGCAAGTCATTTATGTTCTCCAGGACTCAGTTTTCCACATCTGTGGAATAAAAACAGTTGAACTAGATAACTCCCAGCTCTAAATCCTATGATGCCATAATTGTAACAGTAGTTACAATTCCAATTCCATCCCTGATTTGATGCCCCCAGTTCTTCCCAGTGTAGGTCTAGCTATTTGCTCTTGCCCATCAATGACATTCCATCTGTTGCTTTTGTAACTTTGTGCAGGAGGTCTCTCACATCAGGAATGTCCACCTGCCTCACCTTTGCCTCTCAGAATCACTAACTTCCTTCGAAGCTCGCTCTGGGTACCACCCTTCCTGATTCAGAGCTGTTTTCTCCTTCCTTAATACAGAGAGGTAGAGTTCTTTGGCTGGGCTTGGGATGTTGTAAGGCTAGAGGGCTCCAGGTGGGAAACTTCATCTCTTATCAGAGATGGGCACTTAGCATCTCAGAAGGTTGCTTGGGGCCCTGAGGAGGAAAGTGATTTACCCACTGTCTCCCAGTTAGTACATAAGACTATAATTCCATCCTTCCTGACTCTAATAGAAGCCAGTTTTCTATCTATTATGTCTGACCAAACCACTATTACTTTGTATACATTTTATATTGGAGTCTCTGTATATCATCCAGTAGAATGTAAACTCCTTGCAGGCTAGGAGGATTTTGTTTTTGTCTTTGTATCCGCAGCACCTAGCACAGTGTTCCACATAGGAGAGGAGCTTAATAAATGATGAATGAATCTTTAGTTACCAAAAGTCAAAGCAGGTAGGATTTGGGAGACCTTTTATGCTGACTGGCCTAATAGTCATATTCTCTCCACAAAAAGGTAAGATAAGGCGGAGGTTCTGCAAAGAAACAAACCAGTTGATGAGGAACATTCCAGGGTCACAAGAACTCAGTCCAAGAACTCAGACTCGATTAGGAAGGAATGGCTCAAGTCAAAACTCAATCTGGGCACCCTATGGGAACCATAGCCCAGCCTGGGCACTGTCAGAAGGAACATCTTGCCCAGCTTCAGCCCCAAACCCTGCTCTATAACCTGGCAGATTTCTTCACTAGGGAAAGTGTCCCCTGACATTCTGCCTGTGTTTTCCTTGGCTCTATTTTATTCCATTATCTTTCTGGCTCTAAATGAGCTCAAGAGTCAGAATGAGGGGGAGGTCTTGTAGATATATCCAAGCTGGAAGGGAGTTGGCCTTTAAAGCAAACAAACAAACAAACAAACAAACAACTTCAGTGCTTCCGCTAAAGCCCTGATGGAGAAATGATCTGGCTAAGAAAAATAACTTCTATTCCTGGAGAAAGTTAACTGTACAAAGTCTTTTCTCACCACAAGCCTCTGTAGTAAGCAATATGAGGATTATTATTGCCATTCTATAGAGGGGGAAACTGAGGATCAGTTAAGGTTAAGTGATTTTCTGGGAGTCACAGTGCTAGGAAGTATCAGAGGTAGGCCTGAAAACCAGCTTTTCTGGGTCCCAACCCAGCACCGCCACATCCGTCTTCACCACCTTCTTCAATGTGGAGTAAACTAATTCTGTCATTTCATAGCTGTGGACAGCTCCCAGAGAGGGCCTTATTCTCCCAGTCTGAACTGCCCCTTGCAAAGCCTCACTTGGTCCTGGTCAAGTCACCTGTTGACCCCAGTTCTTCATCTATAAAATGAACTAGAGAAGGAAATGACAAACCCCTCCATAATCTCTGGCAAGAAATTCATAAAGGGGATCATGGAAAGTCCCACCCAACTGAACAACATAAGTACTATTATTGTGTACGTTGTGAGTCATAGTCAGGATTTGAATTCAGGTCCTCTACCTCTAAATTCATCATTTGAGGAACTCTCAGCTGACCACTGTTTCCTGAGTGAGCAAGGTCAAGCTTCACAGACCAGGGGGTGGGAGGGATAGAATCATTCAGGCGCCAGGCTTTGAGCCCAGGTCTTAGCAGGATGCAAGATGAAATGCAGGGAAGGAGGTCCTGGCCAAGGCCCACCCCCATCCCCTAGAAGAAGAAAACACAAATCTTTCCTCTAGGGCTGCCATCCTTCCTGGAATCTCTTCTTCTCCTTCTTAGAGATTCACAAGAAAAATGACTCACATTTCTATGGCGTCGGACAGTCACAAAGAGCGCCCTGCTCATTCCTCTCCCTTATGTCTGTCACGGCATAAACATTGAGGGCAGCTGCTAAGAATTCATTGCCGGCATCATCAGTGAAAAGCAGCATACAGGGCACTAAAGGATACTGGGCTGGTTTTCTGGGCCTGGCTCCCCAAGAAGAAAGGCTTCCGGAAGGCCATAGCACCCCCGTCCGTATCTCTCCTGCCTTGCCCCTGCCTCACACTTCCCAGCAGAGGACAAGAATGCCCGTCTCTTAATGCCAGTAAGAAACCTCAGCTTCCATCTATGCTGGGCTCTCCACTCCTGCCCCCAACTGCTGGGGCCTCCTTTCCCTCCTGAGGTCATCATGCATCTATGCTGTAAGTCTCGAGAATATTCCTAGCTGCATACAGGTAGAAGACGAGTTTCTCGAGGGCAGGGGCTGTTTCACTCTTGACATTTTATCCCTGGCACCTGGCACAGTGGCTGGCATATAGAAGTGACTTAATAGATGCTTAGCAGTTGACTGGCTGCCCAGAGTCCCAAACTCCCATGCCAACTCCCAGGAGGCTCTGCTTTAGACCTAAACAATCACAGGATGGAAAAAAGAGAAAGGCATTTTAGGAGATGAAATATCAGGGACAGCTAGACGACAACTATTTGGATAATAGCCAGGCCTAGAGATGGGGGGTCCTGGGTTCAAATTTAGCCTCAAAGACCTCCTAGCTGTGTGACCCTGGGCAAGTCACTTAACCCCCACTCCCTAACCCTTACTACTCTTCTGCCTTAGAACCAATATATAGTATTGATTCTAAGATAGAAGGTAAGGGTTAAAAAAAGGAAGGCGGAATATTAGAACTAGAAAGGACCTTAGAAGTTACATTAGGATATCCGATCCAGACAGGACTTAAGGTCACAGAATGTCAAAGCTAGAACATAGAATGTAGGAGCTTGGAAATACCTCAGACCACATCATTTCAGAGCTAAGAGTAACTCTAGAATACAGAATGAGAACTGGAAGAGACAGCAGAACATGGGATATTAAAACTCAGAATATTAAGGCTGGAAAAAGACCTTAGAACAAAGTTATAAGGTTGGAAGGGAACTCAAGAGCATTGATGATATGAACGCCAGAGCTGGAAGGGACCTTAGAACAGAGAAGGTTGAAGTTTGGAAGATCTTTAGAAGTCATATTTGGAAAGGGCCTTAGAACTATGAATGTCAGAGCTTGGAGAGACCTTAGAACAAATGTCACCACGAGGAGGGACCACAAAACATCTAATGTCAGATGGGAAGGACCTTAGAGCATGTCACCACTGAGAGGGACCTTAGACCATTGAAAGTCAGAGATCAGAAAGATCTTAGAACCTAGGATATTAGAACTTAAGAGTGCTGAGCCTGGGAGGAACCTTAGAACAAAGAATGCTGAAATTGGAAGGGAATTCAGAGCACTGAAAATTGAATCAGTGAAAGTTGAAAGAGACCTTGGGACACCAGAATGTTGGGGCTGGAAGGAGCCTAGAACATAGACTATCAGAGCTGGAAGGGGATTTAGCAATCTCTTTCATTTTAGTGATGGGAGCCCAGGGAGGGAAAGGAAGTTCCTTTCACATAAATATTATGCAGCAAAACCAAGATTCGAACTCATATCCCCAATACCATTTCTGGCTCTATTTCATCCCAGCGCAGTGCCTTATCTTGGAGCCTCTGGGAAGCCAAGACCTTCAGACCATCTCTGTCCCCAGCTTCTGGACCCTCCTGCCCCCAGGGGTCTCCCACTCTGCACCCTGGACTTGGAGTCAAAAGTTTCTGAGCCAAAGTTTCCCCCTGGATATAAGAAAGAGCATAAATCCACACTGCATGCCTAAGAGAACTATTGTGATTGGCAAACTAGAGAAATGTGGAATATAATGACATTTTCATTACTCCTGAGATGTTATAAGGATAAGACAAGGCAAACCAAGGCTGAAGGCAGATTTTCTTCTACAAGAAATGTCATTGATTAAGTGATAGAGGAAAAAAGAAATCAAACAATAAACCAGTCCTTGGGGTGGAGGGGGGTGCAGTGTCATGTAGCTGAGAAATTGGATTTTGGCTTCATTCATAAGACAGCAAGGAGGAAGATGAGAAGAGGGAGAAGGAAGAGGAGGAAAAGAATGGGAAGGACAGGAGGAGGGAGAAGAGGAAGGAAGGAGAAAGGAAGAGGGGGGAGCAGGAGGGAGAGAGGAAGAAGGGAGGGAAGGGGGAAGAAGAGAAGGAAGAAAAGAAGAACAAAAGCAAAAGAAACCCACAGAAGGAAGAGAACAAATCCCCTGGTGACAAACAGAGACTTGGGCAGGATCTAATGGGCTCCCACGTCTGCCTCCAGGGCCAGATGCCCAACTTGGCTCTATCAGCTCTGACAGCTGCCAGGGAAGGGGAACAGCAGGAGGGAGTCTTGGTATTGCCTGGGCTCTGGCCACAGGGGCCATGATGACAGCCCAGGAATCCAGAGGTTGGGGAAGGAGGGTAGATGGAGCCAGGCTTATTCAGTGGGCTTCTGGGAGAAGCTGTGGCGGGGCCAGGGAAATCCCCAGCTGGGTCAGTAATAATTTCTGGGAGTGGGAAGTCATCTGAGGATGATTTATGCTCCTGAGGTCTCTTAGATAGGAGCTGAAGTCCTTCTTTCTAAGTCTTCCTGCCAAGGCCTACTAAAATGTCAGCAACTACTATGATAAAAATGAAGTAAGATAGCCTAGAGGGACAATCCCTGCTTTGGCAGTCAATATATCTAAGTCTAGATCTCTTCCTTACAGCATGACCCTGGGCAGGTCATTGCCTCTTACCCCAGCCCTTGGTTTTCTTATCTGTTCAAAGAAAAGTTTGACCTAGAGATTATTTCTGAGACCATTTCTGATTCTAAATCCTATGATCCCAATTTTTTAAATTATAATTTTTGGAAAGGAAATAAGCATTTACTTGTTATTGAAAAAAACTGAAAATCAAAGCTAAAAGGAACTTGGAAACAGAATATCGGAGCTTGAAAGAGTCTAGAACAGACCACTGGAGCTGGGAGGAAAGCTCGAGGTTCTCCTAGATCAACTCCTTAATACTTACTATTAAGGTAGTAATGTGAAGTAAGGACTGCTATGGCCCTTATGGACATTGTTTAGATGGGTGAAAGACTTTGGGCACAGCTAGGTGCAGGTAGGTAGTTCAGTGGATAGGGCGCAAAGCTTGGAGTCAGGAAGACCTGAGTTTAAATCCAGCTTCAGTAACTGAACAGTTGTACGACCCTGGACAGTTACTGAACCCATTTGCCTCAGTTTTATTTTCTGTATAATAGGGACAATGATATCACCTTCCTCCTAGGGTTTTTATTGAGAAAATGAGATCATTTTGAGCACTCAGCACATAGAAAATGCTCTATAAATGTTGTTATTATCATTATCTTGAGGGCTGATTAGATCCTTCCCTCCACAACCTCTCCAACTCAGATGTTCTCCCCGCTCCCAGTCTATGGATTCCATCCTAACAGCGTGTTACTTGCACTGAGTAGGGATGCAATAAAAGCTTGTTGAATTGATAGTGGAATGGGAAGTGGACATGGAAATAGAAAATGGAAAATCTAAGATGAAGAGAATTTTGTGATTTGCAGAGACCAACAGAGGTTACATGACATCGTACGGAGCAGAAATGGGACTTGGACTCCACTTGGTTTCCATGTGAATTTGAGCAGTGACTTAACCTTCCTGAGCCTCACTACCCTTCTGTTGAAGGTCTCTTCTAGCTCAGAGATTCTATGATCCCATCTTGCCATGATTTCTCCCATGAAAACATACTCCGTGAAGTTGATCACTGTGAATAAGCCCCTGGACAAGGTGTTCCACCCACCCGGCCAGACTCTTAAACCAACACAGAATGCAACTACGGGCTTTTCCTTCCGACCTTTAGCAGCGTGTTAATCCCCATCATAGACTGAGGCTCTCTGCAATCGCACGGCAATGGCAGCACAATGTTATGGCTGCCAAATGGACCCCCAACACCAAACTGTCTGGATGGAAGCTGTGCTGAACCGAAGGGACAGATTACCATCCCCAAGCAAACCCAGACTGCCCAGTGACCCTTCATTTGCAGAGCATCAGCCAAAGACCATGAAGTTCTTTCTATCCTTAATCCACAGCTGCGTGAGATCATCACCCTTTGACATTGGCAGTCAGATAGGGCAAGTAGAAACCAAGGTCAGGGAAAGGAAAGTTCTAGATAAAAGCGATCTTTCTGTCCAGTCTTCCCAGAAGGGCAAGGAACCAGATTCTAGCAGCTCCCAGGAGAGGAAACACTCAGACAGAATCACACTCCTGGAATGGGACCTACTTGACTCTTCAGTCTGTCTCCATTGGGGAAAGCTAATCTGGCATTCCAAGATGGCAGAGGATAAAGGCTGAACTGAACTGAGAGCCCTGGGTTCTAAATTCAAATCCCATAGCTGCCACATATGAGTTGTGTGACCTTGGGCAGGTCCCTTAACTTCCGGTTCTCTCTCTATAAAATGAAGGAGTTAGACTAGACGGACTCTGAGGTTCCTTAAAATCTATGCCCCTCGGGGGCAGCTGGGTAGCTCAGTGGATTGAGAACCAGGCCTAGAGACGGGAGGTCCTAGGTTCAAATCCGGCCTCAGCCACTTCCTAGCTGTGTGACCCTGGGCAAGTCACTTGACCCCCATTGCCTAGCCCTTACCACTCTTCTGCCTTGGAGCCAATACACAGTATTGACTCCAAGATGGAAGGTAAGGGTTTATTTAAAAAAAAAAAATCTATGCCCCTCGGGGGCAGCTGGGTAGCTCAGTGGATTGAGAACCAGGCCTAGAAACGGGAGGTCCTAGGTTCAAATCTGGCCTCAGACACTTCCTAGCTGTGTGACCCTGGGCAAGTCACTTGACCCCCATTGCCTAGCTCTTACCACTCTTCTGCCTTGGAGCCAATACACAGTATTGACTCCAAGACCGAAGGTAAGGGTTATAAAAAAAAAAATCTATGCTCCTCTAAGTGTAGTCCTCTACTTAATATTCCAAATTCCAAATTATTTCCCAGAATAATTGCCAGAATAATAAATAGGGCATTAGCGCTAGCTTTCAGGCTCTCTAGACTCTTCCCACTTCAGGGATGGCTGAGAAGGCAACAGAGACAGGAATATTGGCCGGAAGTGAAAGAAGAAACATAACCCTACAGATGCAGGGTCCTGGTTTATCTCTGTACAGTTCAACCCATCGGGCTGCCTCCTCTGAAACAGACACATGGAAATGAGCTCTATTCACGGGTCATTGCAAGTCTATCCATGTCTGAGCTTCTGGACGCGCATGTTCACCAAGCAGATGCTTAATTATAACCTGGGCATTATTAATCAACACGATTAATACACATAGCCTACCAGGTAATTAGTTTGCAATTACATCGAAGCAAAAGATTTTATTGCCAAGTGTTTGCTAATTAGTCAGGCTTTCCAGAGGACAGGTAAAATTGAAGGCAATTTTTCTTTCTTTCAAAACAAAATACCCCAAACCCTCTTTCCCTGTCCTCTCATTAATCTCCAGGGCCCGTGTTTCCAGTTGAAGGGAGAGCCCAGGGAGCAGCTGGAGGAGGGATTTCCCCAAGGTCCATCTTCTCCCTACCCCCAATCCCACAGATGTGAATTCTAATTGGCTTAGACTCCTATTGGGGGCTTGATGGTAGAAATTTGCATTATGGCTCCTTCATCTCCTCTCTGGTTTCCTTCTATGGGAGATGTTCATTCTTGGCAGTAACAAATGACTCGTACATTCACCCTCATATTAGGAACTTGTCTTGATATGAGGTTGGTCTGGTATATTGGAAACCACCCTGAAGTCAAGAGTCAAAGGACCTGAGTTCAAATCCTAGCATTTGCTATTGACTTTATGATCTTGAGCAAGCCCTGTAACCATTCCTGGCCTTAGTTTCCTCAGCTATTAAATGAGGTTGCTGTAGATGGCCTCTGACAGCTCTCCTAGCTCTAGAACTACCATTGCTCTCTGATTTCCTCCCCCAGAAGAGAGGCCTTTGGATTACAGTGATCCCTCACCTATTGTAGGAGTTACGTTCCAGAGACTCCCTCAAAAGGTGAAAATTTCCCAAGTAGTAGCATTCTATTTATTTTATTATTTATATATTTTTAAGGCTTTATAAACCCTCCCCACTCTCCTATAAACCTTTTCTACAGTCTTATTAACCTTTCCCACTTTCTTATAAACACTGAGCCAATTGGCACCCAGGATATAGAACAGAGTGCTATGGTTGGTCACCTTTAATTCCATCAGTCAATAGTGTGCCAGGTACGATCTCATGTTGGCAAACTTGTGCATATACTAGTAGTGGCATATACTGCATTTCTATTGTTTACACTATAATATTCATCTACAAAATCCCACAATATAGCGAAAACTCCACTATACAGAATTAGATTTTTTTTAAACCTCCAATACAGTGAAGCTGCAATAAGTGGACCACGATATATAGCAAAGGATGGCTGTACATGAATTCTGAGGTTCCTTCTCATTCAAAACACTGTAATCTGTCTTTTTTAAAATTAATTTTATTGATACCATTTGTTTTTATACAAGTTATTGCTGTAATAATAATGATAAAAGAATCCTCTTTTGTAAACAATAGAAAACAGTTAAGAAAAATGTACCAGTCTAGGCAGCAGATGGAACATTCCATGCTTCTTATCCTTCAGTTCTCTGACAAAGGAGATGCTTCCTCATCTTTGATCCAAGGCCAAGACTGGCCATTTCAAGTCCCCAGCCCTCTGCCCTCTGCCTCAGCTTGGTGTTCTTTTCATTTATATATTGTACACAATATGTCTATTGCCTTGCTACTTGAATTCTCTTTGTATCAGTTCTTCTAAGTCTTCTCTGATCTCCTGTTCTCTCCCGTGATGGTGCAGTACCAATAGTAGGAATATTTTTTTAAATACACAAGTCCCACTAATCCATCTTACAAAATCACTAGAAGCACCCCATGTACAGATGGTGCTACCAGCATCTTTGGGGGGAACCAATTGAAGGTCAGAAGAATCAGGAAAGAGAAGGCAGAAAAAAGGGAACAAATATTTATTAAGCACCTACTGTATACTGGGCACTATATCCCCTAGCTATCTTGTCTCGCTTGGTCTTCATGACAACCTTGAGATGAAGGTGCTAATATTAACTCATTTTCCAGATAAGGAAATGGTGACAGAGATAGATTAAGAGATCTGGTCAGCATTAAGTCACTAATGAGAGCCTGAGACCTTATTCTCCCTGACTCCAAGTCCTATACTCTCTTTACCATTATCCTAATCCTCTCCATCCTTTCTTTCCTTCCTTGACCTCTAAGACCTATCAGACCTCAGTTTCTTTGCTTCCCTGCTGGCTCCTAGATCATCTTTTCAGTTTCAG
Source organism: Monodelphis domestica (assembly GCF_027887165.1). Taxonomy (NCBI): domain Eukaryota; kingdom Metazoa; phylum Chordata; class Mammalia; order Didelphimorphia; family Didelphidae; genus Monodelphis; species Monodelphis domestica. Next base: position 30,595,102 of record NC_077232.1, read on the forward strand.
CCATGGTCAATAGGTATACACTTGGCTCTTGTCTTGACTTCCTAGGCCCTTGGGTGGTGCTGGGTTTCTGTCCTGCTGCTTCTTACTATGATACCCCAGCACAACTGTGCCGAAATAGCTGGGTCTGACATATGCTCTTTGGCTTGAGCTCTGATGATCGATGGTATGTGGGCTAGAAAGCTTCAGATCCACAGGAGCATTCTGCAATCTTTCATTTCTCCTCATGCTTCTCTCAGAATATGTGGCTTTCCTCTCAATTTATTTCTTGAATGTCCTTTAGTCCCCCTCCTAGTCAGCCCAGGCATATGCTAGTCTTCACTAAACATTTTCTTTTTTGGAATCATACGATATTTTGGGCTACGATATGTACTTATCATACAGATTAGTTATATACAGCTTTACCAAAAAGTCAGATCGCCAATTGGGTTCTTTTTGAAGATGAGCCAGGAGAAATGGTCTTAGAAATACTCCCTGAGCTGTAAAAGTTGGAGTGGGATCCCATATGCCCATCTCTACCACCCCAACTCTCGTTTTAAAAGCCTACGTGTGAGCAAGCTACAGGAGAACAAAAGGAAAAAGTGGCATCAAGGAATTATATGATAGATGAGCTGGTCAAGTGACTTGTCCAGAATCACAAAGCTAGTATGTGGCAGAGGTAGAACTTGAAATCAGGCTTCGTGACCCTGAGAAGTGGGCGTCCTATTCACTAGATCCCTCACTTGATAAATGCTCACTGAATTGGACTGAATTGAAATGGGTTGAAGATGATTAGATTGAAAGGCAGGGTAGTGTGGTGGACTGAGCACAAATCTGGGAGGTAGGAAGACCTAGATTTGGTTCTTGCCCCAGAAATTTACTAGATTTGCAACACCTGGCAAATCATTTCATTTTCTCATGCCTCAGTTTCCTCGTCTGTAAAATGAAGGGATTGGATGACCTATAAAATCCTTCCTACCTCCAAGTCAATGATCCTTCGGATCAGGTTAAGCTTGGTTGTTAGGCAATACATTGCATTCACCAGCTCACTAAAGCCATGTGAGGTAGGGAGTGAAAATATTGTACTGATGGGGAAACTGAGGCTTGGAAGGAAGAAGTAACTTGGCCAAGGTTACACAACTAAGGGATAAAGCTCAGGTCTCCTGACTCCAAGGGGAATAAATGCTTTCCTTAGGCCACCTGGTCTTCTTCTGTCATCTATTGTTTGCACTAATCAGTGCTCCAAGGGGCTCCATTTAGGATCCCAAAGCTACTTTCTGTGGGTCATGGGAAGCCCCTTGCACTCAGAAAAGAGCCGACCTCTGTTACTTTCCCCGGTATCATTCCTGTTCACATGTTCTTTCCCAGTTCACAGATCACTCTCCATCCATCTGTCTTGGATAGGCTGTTGTCCCCCAAGCCCAGAAGGTACCTCCTGGCTCACTGCTACCCTTTGGGCACTTTGTTTCCTTCAAAGCTTCATTCAGGTCCTACCTTCCACCCAGCTTCCCTAAGTCATGGGACACAAAATCCAAGCACGAGTAAAAAGAGTTCCGTCCCTTTGTCAGGAAGCTTACAGTAGAACTGGAGAGGGGAGGGCCACAGGCACACAAAGACAATCAGTAGGATGCAGTTTGTGTAAGGGGGGATGGCTAGTGACAGAGAGAATCCGCACAGATTTCAAGGAAGGGCTAGCCTCTGAGCTGAGCCTTGAAGGCGGCCATGACTTCTCATAATTCGCCGTCTGGGGAGCCTAAAAGACAAAAGCCCTTTCGAACGTGTCTGCCGGTCCCTCTCGGGAGTACCTTACACATCTGGTGGGATCCTGCTTGGGATGTGAAAAATAATCACTTTATAGAACCAGTGCAAACACTTTCCAGATGAGAGGTCACCTCAGCCGAGGGAGGAAGGTCGAGAACAAATGTCATCACCCATTCTGCCTAACCAGCACAAAATCCTACCTGTTGTCTCAAAGCTGGGGGGATGGGAGGCTTGGAGAAGAGCCATGTGCAATCCTAAAGCAATCCATCCTGCACCTGGCTGCTTCAATCAATCTTCCTAAAGTACAGTTTTCAGCACATTCCACCTCTGCTCAAGAATCTTCAGCGGCTCCCCAGCGCCTATGGGATAAAATCTAAATTCCTCTGCCTAGGATCCAAAGCCTTCTATAGTCTTTTCCAAACTCTAAACAGGGGTGGAGTCTGCTTCTATGCCCTGCCCTGAGAAGAAGTCATGCCACTCCTGTCTCTCCTTATATTAGACCAACCCCAGGAAATCATTAAAACTGACATTTAGTTTGCATTTCAACATTTTGTTTTGTTTTGTTTTAAACCCTTACCTTCCATCTTGGAATCAATACTGTGTATCAGTTCCAAGGCAGAGGAGTGGTAAGGGTTAGTCAATGGGGGTCAAGTGACTTGTCCAGGGTCACATACCTAGGAAGTGTCTGAGGCAACATTTGAATCCAGGACCTCCCATCTCTGGGCCTGACTCTCAATCCACTGAGCTACCCAGCTGCCCTTGCATTTCAAGGTTTTAAAAAAACTTTGCTTACATAAGCTCAATTGAAATTCTCAAGAGTCCTGTGAAGTAGGTAGTGGTGGCAAACCAATGGCACACATACCAGAGAGGGAAACTCAGAGTCCTTTCTGTGGGCATTCTGTTGCCCCAGCACAGAGTTCATTACTAGAAAGACTGGACTGCTCCCCTTCCCCTCTCCACTTTTGCCTGAGGACATTTTTCACTTCATACACCCCTCTGCCTAGCAACATAAAGAGAGAGCTTCCCCCCTCCCTTGTCCCAAACAAGGGTGGGAGGGGCTCACATGTAGTGTGAGGGTTGTAATTTGGGCACTTGGTCTCTAAAGGGTTCACCATCAATGTACTAGGGGAATTCCTTTTTATAGGTGAAGAAACCAAAGCATAGAAGGATCAGCCAAGTATGCCTTGATAGTTCCAAGATAAATAATAGACACTCCCAATTACCCTTGGTTATGTACACTATAAGTGTGTCTATAAATACATACAAGATAAGCATAGCCTCATCATGGGGTAGAGGAACTAGAACTGAGATTTGAGGGAAACTAGGGATTTTAGGAGGACAGGAAGAAGTATTATAATTGTCAGGATTCCCACCCAGGTCATTCTTGACTCAATATCCAGCAACCCTCTTTCTTATGCCAAAGGATTTTACTTTCTGGGTAAATAGAGTCCAGAAGAACTGAGTTCAAATCCAGCCTCAGTCACTTAAATGCTGTGTGACCTTGAGTAAATCACTTTACTCGGTACTTGTTTCCTCATTTACTAAATTACACTAATAATAGACACAGTTGTTGTAAGGAATAAGTGGGATAGTTGTAAAGTGTTTTGCAACCTTAAAGCATTATATAAATACTAGCTCTTATAATCATTATTATCTCCATTTATCTATCAATCAAAGACAACTTGAATCCTGCCTCCCTTTAACTGTACTGGTCCCTGATAATATAAAATCCTCTTCTCTTGTACCATGGTATCATTCAAGGCCATTTTGCCCTTAATCATAGATTGGCCTGCATTATTCTTTCCTCTTCACATAGCAGTATATCTTACCTTCTCCCAACTAGTCTGTAAGATTCTTGAGTGCAGGGACTATATCTTCAAGATTTATTGCATCACAAATTTAGAGCCAGAAGAGACCTCAGGAGTCAGATCCTTGAACCCCTTTCATCTGACAGGAGAGCACAATGAAGCTCAGACAACTCAAATTACTTGCTCCAAATCACACAGGAGGACAGTGGTAGATCAGTGAGTCAAAACTTGGCTCCCAAGTCAAATCCCAAGGTCCTTTTCCACTTTTTTTTTTTTTACCCTTGTATCACACACATAGAGGCACATGATGGATGGATGGATGGATGGATGGATGGAAGGATGGAGGAATGGTTGGATGGGGAATTTCAGCTAGTTTCTTAGCAAGATGGAGGAGGTAACAGATAAGTATAGGGTGACTCAAACTATCAATCAGTTAAACAATAAGTTCCTACTATGTGCCAGATATTGGGAATACAAAGGAAAAACAAAAACAGCATTTGCCCTCAAGAAGTTTACCTTCAAAAGGGAGAGACAACATCCAAATTTATATAGGCATATATTGATAAAAGTTTACCAAAGTATACATTTATATGCATGTATTTATATCTAGGTCCACAATGTACACACATAGGTATGGAGTCATAGGTAGATGATGCACACATTTATATAGATATATATTTATAAATAGTCACATAATGGATACATTCACTATATATGGGTATACAATGTAGGTGTGTATTTATAAAAGGGTATATCATGTATGCACTTATATAGGTATATATTTATCCATAGTTATACCAATGTGGCAGCGGCCACACCCCGGGTAATGGCTTCAACAGGCCGGCTAAACCCTGTGAGGGTAGCCATCAGGTCGTCGACCCCTGGTGAACCAGGGCTTTGCTCACCCAGCATGTGAAGACTGCTTCGGCCAAACAGACGGAAGAAACCAATAAGAAGGTTCAACGGCTGAGAGGGCGACGCAGCAAAGCACTGTGGAGTGCTTAGGGCGTGTTGGAGCACAAAAGACAACACGGCCATCCAATGCAGCTGAGGAAGTCTCCAGGCGTAATGACTTTTCACGCCAATGGACCCAGGCTTCCAACGCCGAGAGAGTGGGACTGTCTCTGTGCATTGACTTTTCCACTTAAATCTCTTTCATGCACAAGTGTCTTTGTGCAAACAAAGACAATCGTCATCCTTGGTTACCGAGAGACTACTACTACTACTACTATACCAATGCACACATTTAATGATAAGACATCCAGGTTGCCTTTGGGGGGCCCCAGGGATGGTGCTGACTGCTTGTAGAATGGGGAGAAGAAGACATCCTGCAGATGATGGAGCCTAAGTCGAGTGAATGAGGAACCCCTGGATTCCTGGACATGCCAATGACCTCATTCTGTAGGGGCTGCTCCCCCAGGAGCACAGAGACGCCCTGCACCCCAGAAAGCTCCCCCACGCTTGGTGTTTCCATTCGCTGAAGTTCTGTGGCCCGGCGCCAGCCTGAACGTTTCACAGCTCCAGACTGATGCCTTTTGTGGTCAGCGGCCTGCGAGGCCTTGCCAAGTACTTAGCAGAAGGGAAGAGCATTCTCCAAGGTGGGCAAGGGAAGAGAAGTGCAGCCACGCCAGGGTTTGTTTTGGATTTGTTTCCACTCAGGGTTGGCCAGAGCCTTCCTGTGGTGGACTCAGATCTAAGACTATATATGGTGAAGGGAACAGAGAAGATAACTTCTCCCTCTTTCCTTTCTTCCCTCCCCCAAAATATGTCCATGAGCTCATGTACAGACCTACAGAGCACACTCTGGTCTAATGAGAAAAAGATCCAGGTATAGAGCACAGAGACCTGGGTTCTAGCTTGGTTTTTCCACTGGCTTTCAGCAGAATCTTGGCTAAGTCAGTTCCCAGCCTCTCTCCCTCCCCTCCAGACCTCAAGCCTTTGTAAAACGAAGAGATGGGATGAGAATAAACAAAATAACATCTGGGTGGTACCTTATAAACTTTAAAGCACAACAGAATTAACTCTCATCATCATCAATTCTGTATGATCTTCAAAGTCCTTTTCAGCTCTAGATGCCTGATTCTATGACTTGCTGCTTATTCCCTGGGTGACCTTATTGTGGGAAAGTCATTTTCCCTTCATATGCCTCAATTTCCTTATCTGTCAAATGAAGGAGGCAACAGAAAGAGAACAGTATTTGGAGTCAGAGGACTTCTTCTACAACCCACCTATGTGACCCTGGGTCAGTCATTTCAGATCTGTGAGCTTCAGTTCCCCCATCCTTAAAATGAATAGGTTGGACTCAATAATTGGGTGCAGTGAAAATGGTTGGCCACCAGGGTAACCAGGACAAATGATGGTTAGATGAGATCTGACCACGTGCTGGGCTGTTTAAAAGTGGGCATAAGGTGTGATTCCCAAAAAGCTGTCTAAGACAATTAAAAAAAAAACCCATCCTTTCCCCCTACTTGGCCCCACATACCTGGAAAGGGACTCATGTTAGCTTCTCATTTAATCAGGGCTGGTTTTGAGGCAGGCTTGGCCTAGGAAGGGAGTACTCCTCTTTTGTCTATACCGCTAGCAGGCCCAGCTTTAAAAGGAAATGTTTCCAGCCCCACTCCACCCAGAGGCAGAAAATTGCTGCAGTAAGCTAGCCAATTCCCCAGGAAACCCACAAGGCTGAACGGACCCCGTCAGGTTCTTGCAGGGGCCAGCAAGGGAGTCGTTGGCATGTTTAATCCCAAAGAGAAGGAGGGTTGGAAACAAGAGAATCCCCAAGTCCTTGGGCAGTATTCCCTGTTAGTTGGGGTTTTCAGAAGTCACCCTGCAGTTCCCAAAGAGGAGCTCACTTGAGCCAATTTAACCAAGTACAAATCTGTCCTGTTCCCAGAATACTAAAACATCATAGAACCAGGCCTGGAAGATTTCAGGGGTCTTGGCCGCCAACTCTCCTATTTTACAGATGAGGAAACTGAGGTCCAAGGAGGTAACTTTCCCAAGCTCACACAGGTAGTCAATATCAAAGACAAGATTAGAATCAAGGTCCTCCAACTCTAGAACTAGTAGTATTTCTACTGTAGTACACTTTCTCCAGGGATGGAAGATTAGACCAGGGTGATAGAGAGAGAGAGAGAGAGAGAGAGAAAGAGAGAGAGAGAGAGAGAGAGAGAGAGAGAGAGAGAGAGAGAGAGAGAGAGAGAGAGAGAGAGAGAGAGACAAGTAGACTGATAGATGGTCTTGAGTCTGTTGCCTGCTGGGTCAGTGCTCTTTCCACCAAGAGCACCAGTTCATAAAAGGATGACAAATCTGGATGCCATCTAATTTAACCTCATTTTACAGACAAAGGAAACTGAAAGTGGGGGTAAAAGATGATGTGACTTGCCCCAGATCAACAGCACTAGGTTTCAATAGCACAGCAGGGTAAGAAGCAAGAAGGATTCGTTCCCCAGCTCCCAAGTATCACCAGCCCAAACCATCACTGCTTCCCCCTTTGAAAGGCATCCCAGGACATCCCAGCATCTAGTAGGGGAAAATGGTACATGAAAGAGAATGGGGAGAAGCAAAGAGAGTGCATCCAGGAGGAAGGAGTTGGAAAGTCTCTTGCTGACCCCCCAGCCCATTCCTCTTTCTTTCCCTCTTCCTACAGTAGCATTTTTGTGGAATCCCTCCAACATTTTCATTCACACAGATCAGAGACTCCTCAAATGGTTTTCATTACCGTTGTTCCCGCACCCACATCCCAGCTCCTCCAATCTTCTCCTTCTCAATTGCAGAGTTTGCAGCTTGGGCCCATGTGAAGAATGGCAAATGAGAAATTTTTTACCTGTTAATTTGGTTTCTGACCCCCTGCTGTCTGCCCAGCCTGAAGCGCCTGCTTACAGGAGAGGTAGGATGGGTGAGAGAGGGGAGGAAGAAGAGAGATGATGGAAAGCGAAGCAGCCAGCAACAAGCTCCCATACATTGGCACTAGGGAGGAACACCCAGGTTATTTGTTGTGGGTGCAGCAGAGGTGCCAGGGTATTGGAGGCTGGAAGATTCAGTACTGATGGAGCAGAGCAGAAGAGCCGCCCAGGCTGCAGCATGAGGCATTGACACTCAACACCTTCACTTCTTCTCCTTTTCATTCTCTCCTTTGTCCTGGGCAATCTGGCTTCCAGGCTCATCATTCAATTCAAACTGCTCTCTCTGAAGTCACCAGTGATCTCTAAATTGCTCTGTCCGATGGCCTTTGCCCAATCCTTATCCTTCTTAGCCTCTCTGCAGCATCTGATGTTTCTGATTGCCCTCTTCTCCTTGATATACCCTCTCTCCTCTCTCAGTTTTGGTGACATTGTTTTTTCTTGCTTCTTCTATTTGTCTGACTGCTCCTTCTCAGGTTCATTTGCTGACTCAATCCAAATTACGAAGATTAAACATGGGCTTAGTTATATCAGCAAGCATTTAGTAAGGACCTACTATGTGCCATGCACTGTGCTAAGAGCTGAGGAGACAGAGAAAGACAAACAAACAATCTCTGCCATAATGGGAGAGACAGCACACAAACAGACATGCACAAACAAGATATGTACAAGAGAAATCGGAGATGTACAACAAAAGGAAGTCACGTGCATGAAGGCGATGTATCCCAAGGCTCTGTCCTGGGCTCTTCTCTACACCTTCTCCCTCAGTGATCTCAAGGAGCACGATTCTCCTCTCCGGACAGGTGATGCCCAAATCTGCTACCTTTTTTATTGTTCTTCATTTTGGGGACACTTTGCAGCTACAGGGTGTTTTGCAAATTGAAGGTCTGTTGCAATCCTGAGTCGAGTGAGTTTATGGGTGCCATTTCCCCAGTGTGTGTCCACATCATGTCTCTGTGTCATTTATTGGTAATTCTCAAAGCATTTCAAACTTTTTCATTATTATTATATCTGTTATGGTGGTCTTCGATCAATGATATTTGATGTTCCCATTGTAACAGTTAGGGACACCATGAACTATGCACATATAAGGCAGAGAACTTAATCGATAGATGTCTACCAACCAGCCATTCCCTGACTCGCACCCTCATCTTGGGTCTCCCTATTCCCTGACACAACAATATTGAAATTAGGCCCATGAATAGCCCTGAAATGGCCGGTAAGTGTTCAAGGGAAAGGAAGAGTCAATGGACGAGGCAAACTTCACCGTGTTCTTATTTTAAGAAATTGCCACAGCCACCCCAGCCATCTGCTACCATCACTCTGCTTTGTCTGCAGCCATCAACATGGAGGCAGGACCCTCCACCCTCCACCAACAAAAAGATTATGACTTGCTAAGGGCTCAGATTATGGTTAGCACTTTTTAGCTATAAAGTCTTTTTAAGGTCTGACCATTGTTTTTTCAGACATAAAACCATTGCACACTTAACCACAGAATAATGTAAACATAACTTGTCTATGTTCTGGGAAACTAAAAAATTCATGTGACTCACCAATGGTGAGAATCATTTTATTGTGGTGGTCTAGGACCATATCCACAATAGCACCCAGGTAAACACCTCTGGGCAGCCTTTAACATCCTTCACAAATGGCTCCTATCTGCCTTTCCAGCCCCACTGGATGTTGTTACCTTTCCTACATTCAGAAATCTAGTCAAACTGGCCTTCTCTGGGTTGCTCACTCATAAGATCCCCATTTCCCATCTCCATGCCTTTGCACTGACCATTCCTCATGTCTGGAATACTCTCTCTCTCCTCATCTCTACCTCCTAAATTCCCTCCTCCTTAAAGATGCACCTAAAGCTCCAGCTTCTTCCTGTAGCCTTTCCCAAGCCCTCCAACTCCTCATATTCTCCCTTCTATATATTATTGTTGTTCAATCATTTTTCATTCATGTTCAACTTTTCATGACTCCAGTGGGGGTTATCTTGGCAGAGATACTGGAGTGGGTTGCCATTTCCTTTTCCAACTCATTTTACAGATGAGGAAACTGAAGCCAGTAGGGCTAAATAACTTGGTAACACACATGGCTAGTAAGTGTCTGAGGTCAGATTTGAACTCATGAAGGCTAGTCTTCCTGACTCCAGCCCTAGAATTCTATCCACCTCATCACCTAGCAGCCCCTTCTGTACTACTTTTGTGTTTAATTATTTTGAATGTATATTGATTAACTTTGGATTTGTACTGTATGTATTTTTATACTTACTTGTTCAATCCCCAACTAGAATGTAAATTCCTTGTGAGTAAAATGCTTCATTCTTTGTCCTTGTATCCTAGAGCCTAGAGCAGGATCTGGCACATAGTAGGTACTTAATAAATACTTAATGATTGATCGATCAGTGTCCAAGGATTATAGGCTATTGCAATGGGATCAAAGCATGAAGGGCTTTAGGAGTAGGTCGTCCTGGCATGCCAGGGGAGATGGAAGCTGGAAAGGTCCCCAGGAATAGGGTTTACCTACCAGGCAGAAAAAGTTCACCTGCCCTCTGCTTAGGTCAGCCCACATCTGGCCTACCGTGTTCAGTCTCAGGTATCAGACCCTTCTTATCTATATAACTTTAGGCAAAGGACTTATCTCCTCTGTGCCTCAGTTTCTTGATCCATAAAAGAAGAGAGTTGTCAGTTTCTTTATCTATAAAATAAAGAAGTTCCGTGTAGTGGCCTTCAAAGTTTAGCTCTAGGTCTATGACCACTAAGCTCCCTTATACCTCTGATGTTCAAATCTCAGATTGCTCTGACATTCTGTAGTCTCAGCTCTCTTCTAGGGCTGGACTGTTTTGTTTTATTAAGGGAGGATACTAGTGAACTGGAAGAAGGCAAACAGAGGGCTAGCTGGGTAGCTAAATGGATAGAGATCCGGGCTTGGAATTGGGAGAACCTGGGTTCAAATCTGGATTCAGACCCGTCCTAGCTGGGTGACCCTGGGTAAGTCATTTAACCCTATTTGCCTAGCCCTTGCCTTTCTATGTTAGAGTTGACAGTAAGACATGAAGTGAAGGTTTTTCTTTAAGGCAACCAGAATGAGATAGATATGATGCTGTAAGGAACTGTAAATGTCTAATGTGGAGAAGAAAAGAATTGCAGATGAGAGAGGAGGCCATCATAGGGATATTCAATGATTTTAAGTCATCAAAGAAAGATTAGATTTGTTTTGCTTAGCTCCAAAACAATGTGGAGAAGTGGCACAATGTGAATGTAAGAAACACCTTCCTAACAGTTCTTTCCCCCATAGTGCCCCCTTCTCTGAAAAATTGATGTCTCTAACTCTCCATCTCCACTCTACATATGAGGAAACTGAGGTACATGGTGGCACTGTGATGACACCACAAGGAGGGCTTGAGATCAGTTCTTCTGGCTTCAAGATCTATTTGTCCTTTCCAGTGTACCACAATGTCTCTGCAATCCCCCTCACTCTGTTTCCTTATCTATAAAATCATTAGGGAGCTAGGTTCAATTCTCCTTCAGGTTCTATCAAGCTGGAAAAATGTAAGACTCTAGTTTTTCTTGAAGAAAATATAATAACCTTTCATATTTGTCAATCAGTTGTCAATAATGACACTTGGTTCTTGCTCAGCCAGTGTAGAGGCAACATGATGCCATGGGAAAGGCACTAACTACATTCTGAATCTGAGGACCTGGGTTCAGATTCTGTAGGTCGCCCAACCTCAGAATCTTTCTCTGTGCCCAATTTCCTTCTCAGCAAAATGATGAAGTTAGATTAGATAGTAGGGTCCACTGGTTCTCAATCCTGGTAACCTAGGTGGGCAAGCGCCTCACAGCTGGAGATGAGGAATGTTTGCTTTATAGCCAGAATCTCTGACTTTAAAAGGACCAGGTGTCTGACCCGGCCAGGATCGGGAGCGGTAATTACTACTAGTGTCACTTCATGTGTCTCCAATTTCTCCTCTGAGGACACCCAAGATCAAGTGTAGCTGACCTCAGCAGTGGGGCTATGCACATGATGTCACAGTGACAGTTGGGATGTGAGCTAAGAGTGGAGGAGGTTGTCCTTGGTGCTGAAGGGAGAGACAAGGCTGATGGGTAGTTTATCCACTGTCAAAACTCAAAGCTACCCTTCTAGAAAGCTGAAGCCATCTTCTGGGAACTTCTAAAACTGTCCTGACGATCTGTGATTTAATAATAATCACTTGTTGATGGTTCTATCATACTTTAAGGGCTGAGAAGGCACTTTATTCAGTGCCTCCTATGTGCCCAGTACTGTGCGAGGCACTAGGAATACAAAGACAAAGTCAAAACAGGTCCTACCCACAAAGAACTGGCATTCTCTGAGGGAAAACAGCAGTGTGGGACTTGGAGTCAGGAGGACCTGGGATTCCATTCTGACTCCCTCGCTTAAAGAGCTGTGTGATGTTGGGCAAGTCACTAAAGCCGTAGTTTACTCATCCATCAATTGGAGACATTGGATGATGGCTTCTAGGGCTTCCGAATCCTCCATCCAAAGGTCTGTGCTAGACAGACATTGTGTGTGCTTAGGGAGGAGAGTGAGGTGGGAGTAGAAATCAAAGTGGATTATGAAATGGGATATAAGAGAGCAGTAGTATTCCCTCCCCCGCCCCATGTAACAGTGTCCTAAATACATAGTCTTGACTGATTCTTACAACAACCCTTATCACAAGCTGTTATGACGAGCCACATTTAATAGATGAGGACAATAAGGCACAAAGAGGGGCCCCGTGTACCTAGAAGTATAAGTGGTGGGATTCGAACCTACATTTTCATGAGTTGAAGTCTGGTAATTTCTTCACTATGCCAGGAAGCCATAGCTTCATCTTCAGTGGGAGGGAAATTCCTCTAGCAGGGGGCTTCCCTCAGGGAGAAAATAATGTGCTAGCCGAGCCTTCATGCTTGGCTTTGTGACTCTGTGTTGTTTATGAATTACTTTCCTGGTTGTTTTTATTAAAAAGGGGGGGGGGGAGCCAGGCAGCCAGCAGGGTGAGTGATTAACATCCGTGGATTTCACTCATAAGGCCCGAGGGCCCCACAACCTGTCTGGAATTGGAGCTGGGCTCTGCCTGGCTGAGTACATAATGTTCCTGTCTATGGGCTGGGTAACTTTTACGAATGCAGAGGGGAGAAAGAAGGCCTCTGGGATCTCCAGGCTCAAGCTCTTTCCCACCTTGGCTCGAAGCTCTGGGAACCGTGCACCTATCTGAGGCTGAGGGCGGCTTACTGACCAAAGCCCTCCGCTTCGAATGCTATGCCTTTGAAATGAGAGAATCTGAAGGCTGAGAAGTATCTGGGAAGGTCTTCCTGTTGTAGCCCCCGTCAATATGGAAGGCCGGCTTGTGAAAGATGGATGAGTCTTGGCCCCAGAGGGCAGAAATAGAGTAATGGGTAGACATTACAGAAAAACCAACATGGGCTCCATGGAAGGGGGTGGGTGGGAATATCCTTCCAAGGAGGGCAGTTCAAAAGGGAAATGGGCTGCCCCGGGAGGCAGCGGGCTTGGCCTCTCCCATTTGAGGTCTTGGGGCCAAGGTCAGATGATCATCTGTCATTTATGGTGTACAGAGGAGGCTGATTCAGGTATTGATTGGATCTGATGGCATTTCAAGCCAAGTCAATCCAAAAAACATAATAATGAATGGAAAGGGGGAAAGGGAATAAGCATTTATTAAACACCTATATTGTGTGTCTATACTATGGGCAGCCAGCTGATACAGTGGATAGAGTACCAGACCTGGATTCAGGGAGAGTTCAAATCTAGTCTGTATGATCTGGGCAAATCATATAATCCTATCTGCCTCAGTTTCCTCATCTGTAAAATGAACTAGAGGAGGAAAATAGCAAGCCACTCTAGTGTCTTTCCTAGGAAAACTCCAAATGGGACTGAACAACACCACTATGTGTCAAGCACAGTGCTAAGCCCTTTATGAATATTCTTTCATTTGGGCCTCACAAGAAGCCTGTGCTTATTAAACAAGGCTCCTCCTCATTTCAGAGATAAAGAGCCTAAAGCTTGCTGCAAGGCCCACCGCTGGAAACTCCTTGAGAGCAGGCACGGGGCTTCTCTCCCCTTCTTTGTATCTACCCCACTAAGCGCAGTGCTGGGCAGGTAACAGACAATCAGCGCTTCAGGACTTGACTTGACTTGAAATGCCATCAGCTCCAATCTGCCTGAATGAGCATCTTTTGGACAACATTAATGACAAATAATTGTGATCCCTTTTGACCAGTTCAGGAAACTCAGGCAGGCAGAGTCACATAGCTAGTAAGTATGTCCAAGGCTGGATTTGAACTTGTCTTTCTTGACTCTAAGTCTACCCTGTCCACCACACTTTGTAGTTGCCTCAATTTTAAAAAAACAAACACTAAAAGTTTAGGATATATAAATGTCAGCTGTTATAAAATTTCCAGAGGCTTCCTACTGCTGCCAGCTCAAGGATAAACTCTCTTTGCTTGGCATTCAAGATCTCAAAGAGCTAAAATGCTGCCTCCTTCAGGAAGCCTCTGTGAGTTGTCCTGTTACAGACCTTACATCGAAGTCTTCCTAGACTTCTCCATTACACTCATCATATAATATTGTCTAAAACAGCTGTAGGTATTTGTATCTCCCCATTCTCCCATCTTCCATCCTCTATTCCATTAGACTGAGGGGTCCTGGTATGTGGGGATGGAAGCCTATCAAAACTGTGTCTAGCTTGTACCAAAATATTCATAGCTGCTCTCTTTGTGGTGGCCAAAAATTGGAAAATGAGGGGATGCCCTTCAATTGGGGAATGGCTGAACAAATTGTGGTATACGTTGGCGATGGAATACTGCTGTGCTCAAAGGAATAATAAAGTGGAGGAATTCCATGGAGACTGGAACAACCTCCAGGAAGTGATGCAGAGTGAGAGGAGCAGAGCAGGAGAACATTGAACACAGAAAGTGAAACATTGTGGCACAATCTAATGTAATGGACTTCTCTACTAGCAGCAATGCAATGATCCAGGACAATTCTGAGGGACTTATGAGAAAGAAGCTATCCATATCCAAAGGAAGAACTGTGGGAGCAGAAACACAGAAGGAAAACAACTGTTTGATCACATGGGTCGATGGGGATATGATTGGGGATGTAGACTCTAAGTGATCACACTAGTGCAGATATTAATAATATGGAAATAGGTCTTGATCAGTGACACATGTAAAACCCAGTGGAATTGTGTGTCAGCTACAGGGGAGGGGGGAGGAGGGGAGGAGGGGAGGGAAAGAACATGAATCATTTAATCATGGAAAAATATTCTAAATCAATTAAATAAATAAAATGTTCAAAAAAATAAAAAGTTAAGAAAAAAACTATGTCTACCTTAGCATAAATTATAGGACTTAGCAGAGAGTGAGCATTTAGCATGCATTTGGTGAACAAATATTGTGTCAAGGTCCATTCCAGAAACTGGACTGAAACATCTCCAGGGAAAGGAGTTCTAGGGTGTCCTGAGGAATTTACTATAGTATGATTTGGAAATCCTTCCTTCCATACTGCCTAAATCTAGATTGCTTTTGTATAAGCTTGGCTCCATTTGTCTTCAGTAGGCTAATTTGCTCTCATTATTATCATTATAGAAGAGAAACATTATATAATATATATTGTATGTTATATTAACAATGTATATAATAGTGATAAATAATCATCATTTTCTGAGCTTGAGAGGCAGCATGTCACAGGACATAAAGAACTAGATTTAAGGGCAGGAAGACCTGGTTTTAACCCCCAACCTCATACCCTTATTGTGTGACCCTGGATAAGTCCTTTCACCACTGTGTACCTCAGCTTCCTCATTTGTAAAGTGAAGGGACTTGACTTGATGGCCCTTCCATCCTTAAATCTATGATGCTGATGACTTCTTTCCAGGCTTACCATGACAACTCATGTCCTCATCACCTATTAAATTTCTATCCTCCCTTTAAAGCACAAACCAAATGCTGCCTAGACCAGGAAGCCTCCCTTGATTGGATGGTACTGGCCTTACCTCTCAGGAGTCACACAGCACTTTGCCTTGTAATTTTAAATGTAGCGATCATACAACTCTGTGTTTTAAAGGCATCTATGTCTGTTTTGTCTTCCTATCAGACAGAGCTCCAGAGGGAGAAGAATTGTGGGAAGTTTGTAGCTCCCCAAGTGCTCAGCACAAAGAAGGTAACAGAAAAACATGAATGAGTGAGATATACACTTTAAAGGTGAAGAAACTGAGTTCAGAGAGGGATGTCAGTTCTGATGGTTCTAAGGGTGACATTCTTCTGGCTACACAATGTGGCCTGGGCACGTACACTCCAACCCAAAGATTCTAGGACAGCTGCTCGTCCCTCAGGAGCCTCACTGATACAGCATTAAGTAAGAGATGGTGGCCCCTCTGTCTACACTGGCAAGCAAGGTCTGTTTGATATTTGTGCTGCAATAGAATGAAAGTGGAATAACTTCATCCCCTGGGAAGACATCTTCAGGCTGCAGTGCTCTGGTCAGACATTACTTGTGGCTTCTGTTCGACAAATACTTGAACCTGACTGGACTAGAACTGATGGGAAGGGACCCAGTGGAGGTAGGGAGGCAGACAGGCAGGCAAGAGCATCAGCAAAGCCTAATGAAGCATGCAAAGCAGACTGATGCCTCTGGAACCAAATAGGCAGGAGGAGGGAGGAGGAAAGGAGAGGTTAGTGAAAAGGATGGGAGAACAAGCTCTGACCACCTGAGTCTAGGATGAATAACAAATATCCACATGAATAATAAACATCCACATAAACACACACACACACACACACACACACACACACGTGTATGTGTGTGAACCATGTCCCAACCCAAGCTGTTTGGCTAAATGTAATCGAATTACATGAAGTCTTAGCCAGGCCCCTGCAGGAGAACACATACTTACAATTCACACCCCCAGACACTCTTCCCACTGGGTCACTGATCAAAGACTCCTTCAGTGGCTGAGTGGTCTCTCAGCTCCTTCTCCAGATTAATTTTAAAGGAAATGGACAGAGCTATTTGGAAACCACACACCCATATTTCATGCTCTGTTCCAAAATCCCAGTGAGCCAAGCCAGGTTCTAGGAAGGAATTCAAAGAGATGAGTGATAGAGAGGGAGAGATTCCTTCACAGAGTCACAGAACTATTTGGAGTTGAAAGGGACCTTGGAGGTCATCTTGTCCAGATTCAAAGAATCAAAAGATAAATCAATTTAAGCTGGAAGGAAATTTAGTCACAGAGTCCAATTCCTACATTTTTAGAAGTGAGTAAACTGAGGCCCATTCAATGTGGTCAAACCACTTGCCTAAGGTCACAAGTGGTAAGTAAAAGAGATCAGATTTGAACTCATTGCCTCAAACACTAGGTTGAGCACCATTTTCCACTCCACCACCCCAATCCATCCCTAAAAAAGACAAATGAACACAAAATCCTCTACAACACTCCCAAGAACAACTCATCATCTTCCAGTCTATTCTTAAAGATTCCAGGAGATAGGAAACTAACTACCTCCAAGGGCAGGTCATCCTACTCTGGGCATATTCAATGGCTAGTGAGTGAGATGGAATTAAGTGTGCTATTCTCAGAATGAGTATTCAGCTCACAAAGACTAGTTGGTTACCCTTTGTTGGTTGAGGACTCCAGGACACACTTAGGAGGGAGACAGATGGAAGACAGAAAGGGCAATGAATGTCTTGGCTGGTCCCCTTACATCACTTGAACTGGGTTAGAAGAAGCTACAATCCAGTCAAAAGTATTTTGATTATTGAGTCAAGGTTGTGTATATATTGCCTGTTTGCTGCCTACTCAGTCGGCACTTCTTAGCCCATCATTGAAGTGCCTTCTTTCATGAAGGGAATAAATTGCCTTTTTTTACTCCTACCTTCTGACTGCAGGTTTGTTTATTTGAGTCAGTCATTTTTATCTCCCACACTAGGAAAATTTTTCTTGACTGGCACTGAAACTTGCCACTCTGTAACTCACCATGTTACTCCAAATTCTGCCCTCCCCCAAAGACCACCACTATCACCATCAATTATAGTATTTTGCCAAGTACTTTCCTATATTCTCATTTGATACCCCTGTGAAGTTGCTATTATTATTCCCATTTTACAGATGAGGAAATGAAGTTGCTAAGAATTTAAGTGACTTGCCCAGTGCTACTTACTTAGTGTCAGAATCTGAATTTGAGCTCAGGTCTTCCTAACTCCACATCTAAAATTCTAGCCACTGAAGCTCTACTTGATAGGAATCCACTTAACAGTATTCTCAATAAATAACATAACAGTCCTTCCTTGAAGCCCTTTAGAACAATAGTTCCCACACTTGGGGGATCTTGGCCCCTGATCAATAAAAAAAATTGTGAGCATACACACTTCTATTTCTACATTTTTGTTGTTGTTCAGTTGCTTTCAGTCATACCTTGATTTTTTTGTGACTCTATTTGGGGCTTTCTTGGCAAAAATACTGGAGTGGTTTGACATTTCCTTCTCCAGCTCATTTTACACATGAGGAAACTGAGGCAAAGAGGGGTAAATGATCTGCCTAGGGTCACAAAGCTAATAAATGAGTTTTAAACTCAGAAAGATGATCTTTCTTGACTTTAGGCCTGCCACTTTATCCACTGTGCCACCTAGTTTCTAGATTTACTAATTGATAAATTATAAACTTGTACTGCTAAAATAATAATCATATATTATAATATTTCAAAAATATTCATAAATTCATAAATTTCATAGAGTATTTTAAAATAACATATTTTATTAACACAAACTTTTTGCTTTCATTAAATTTATTACTAATGATATTTTATGTAAAAGCAATGTGATTGAATATGCTTCATTTTTCAACTTTACTTTAATATATTTGTAATACAGTCATTCCAAGATCTGGTTCTAAGCTCAGTCTATTTTGATCCTTAATGTTAACACCTGTCAAAGCTGAAAAAGATCCCTCACAATCATTTCTAGATGTAGAGAAGCCCATCATCGCTGAACTTGCTAAATCATGGTGCTCATTGGGTTTTTTTTTCTCCAGTCTCTTCCACCAATTATGCAAAAAATTTTGCTGAAATTCAGCTAGTAAATTTTCATCTTCCCCCGTGTCAATCAGTTGTTCTTACCAGCTAATTGGAAGGTGTTAGATTTTTATATTTTTAACAAACAGGTTCAAAACCTACTGAAACTCTTTGTTAGGAAGATTTTAAAAGCAGATTAAAAAATTCTATTTCTAAGGTTCTAAAGTATGCAGATATGATCATTTTTATAGGTGGCACATATTTGTTTTTAAGAACACAGAGAGAAGTTTTCTCCAGGGACCAAAATCTATTGCTTCTTTGTTCTTATGGGGCAATATTGTACCAGGATCAGTAAAGCCTCACTAAGCCCAGTTGCATACACTGAGCTCACGAACTCAGCCCACACATGCCCAGTCCTCTTTCATGGTTGTCGATCAACCTGAAAGTCAATCCAGGGGAAAAACAAAAAATTCAGCTCTGATCTCTGGGGACTGTCCCTGGAGTGAAAGGCAACATCAAAAGTTCGAATATCAATGTTGATGAATAAATGAATGAATGAAAAATCATCTGTTAAGCACTTAGTGTGTTCTACGCAATTCTAGCAACACATCTAGAGAAAAGCAACCTATAAAAGGTAGTGGGGAAAGGGGCAAGGAGGGAGGTTGATTTGGGAAATCCCAAGGATGATGACTAGAACCATAAGATAATTGGCCAATGTGTGTCCTTTCCAAGAAGGTTGGTGTTGGTTTGATCACTGCTTTGATTCTACAAATGAAAAGCAAGAGAAAGCTATTGAAGAGACAGCATGGAGGGGCAGTTAGGTGGTTCAGTGGATTGAGAACCAGGCAGAGACAGGAGGTCCAAGGTTCAGATCTGACTAGGGACACTTCCTAGCTATGTGACCTTGGGCAAGTCATTTAACCCCCACTGCCTTTACCCTTTACCTTTCTTCTATGTGGAACTGAGTCATAATATTGATTCTAAGACTGATGGTAAGGGTTTTGGGGGAGAAAATAAAGAGAGAGAAAGTATAGGATGAAGATGAAGATATCCAGGAAGCACAAGAAGCTGGGGGTGGGTAGATTCTCTGTGAGAATTAGTTATTTATTGTTGTTCAGTCTTTTTCAGTCACATCTGACTCTTAATAACCCCATTTGGGGTTTTCTTGGAAAATATACTAGAGTGGTTTGCCTTTTCCTTTTCCAGTTTATTTTTTTTTGATGCTTAATATTTTTAATTTTTTTATTTTATTCAATTGATTAAGAGAATTTTTCCATGTTTACATGATTTATATTCTTTCCCTCTCCTCCCACCCCCTTCTGTAGCCAACTCTCCAGTTCATTTTACAAATAAGGAAACTGAGGCAAACAGGGTAAAGTGTCTTGCCCAGGGTCACAGAGCTTGTAAGGGTCTGAGGTCAGACTTGAACCACAAAGATGAATCTTCCTTATTCTAAACACAGTGTTCTATTCACTGTGCCACTTAGCTACTGCGAACTAAATATGATGAATGCTTATTAATCAGAAGACCAAGATTTCAGGGTGGGGGCTGGAAGCAGAAGGACTACAGTATGGGGACAAGAAGATGCCCGAGGAACAAGCATGCTGGATTTGGGTCAGGGTTAGATGTGGCAATTCCATTATGGAACGTGGGCAAATCATTACTCTTATAATAAAATTTTAGCACCAGAAATCAGAAACTCTAGGTCCTAATTCTATCAGAGATATTGACTCCCTGTGTGGTCTTGGGCAAGTCTCCTGGAGCCCAGGTTCCCCCTCTGCCTATATCAGAAGTGTGGGGGGTAGCCTGGCCCAGTGTTGTCCAACTCTAGTAGAAAAAGCCCTACTAAACCACATGTAAGGATCCCTGAGGACCACATACTGATTAAGGAAATCCCATAGGAACATTACTCATATTCTATTATATTTTTATTTATTTGGGGAACAATTTCCCAATTACATTTTAATCTGTTTATAGCTAAACTGTGGAGTGGCCACCATATTTGACACTGACCAACATTGAGAAAACCAACTAATAATCAAAATCAAATGAGGTCTTATGTTGGTGTGAGTGCGAAATACATTAAAACAAAACAACAGAGTTAGAGAGACTAGTTAGACCAGAACCAGGCTCTTGACCCAGAGGAATGAGATCCAGACTTCCCCAAAGATTGGCTGAATACCTATTTAGTTTGGAGTAAATTCTCTGGGTTTTAACACTTTCATCAGTCCAAAATAGCCAAGCAATCTAATCTCCTCATTTGACAAAAGAGAAACTGAGGCTTGGAGGAAATGTGTCCTTTGCCCAAAACCATTCAGGCTCCTCAGAACTCTTTCATTCCAAATCCCTCATTTTACAGGTGGACAAACTGAGGTCTAGGATGATTATAACCTGTCCAGTGTCACATGAGTTACGAAGCATAAAAGATGAGATTGGAACTAAGGTGCTATGACCTGATAATCAGTACCTTAAACAACTTGTCACAGAATCATAGATTTAGAACTGAAAAGGATCTTGGAAATTTATCTCCCTTTTCCCTTTTTTAAGAAGTGAATTCAGTCCCAGAGACGTTGACTATCTTGCTCAGGGTCACACAGCAGGTATCTGAGGCCACATTTGAACTCAGGGTTTCCTTACTCTTGATTTAACACTCTACCAGAGTCCCATCAAGCAACTTTTAATCATGAATAGAGCTAAGAATTGAATCCAGGTCATGGGATTCTAGAAAGGAGACCCTGAAGAGCAACTGATCCAAATCCCCACCCAAGCCCACTGCCATTTTGTACAGGAGAAATGTTTATTTGGTCTCTTTTGTGCTGATTCTCTGGATCCATGGAGGTTTGTTGTACCTAGTAGAACATTTGTTCTCCAAAAGGAGGAACTATTGGCGGGTTGGTTGTTTTTGCTCTTTGTTTGTTTGTTTGTTTTGGAGAGGGGTTGGCTTTGAAGCAGAGTGAAAAATACCTGATTGCCTCCCAGCTATTAATGCCTCCCAGGATTACCATCTAATCTACTTATAATTATTTAGATATTGTCTTCCTATTATGTGAGCATATGGAGAGCAGAGTTTGTTTTTGTTATTTGTCCCAGAAATATATGCTTCTTGTTTGATTGACACATAGTAGGTGTTTTTGTCCTTTAAAAAAAATCAAAAAACCTTACTTTTCTGTTCTAATAACAACTCTAAGACAAAAGGGCAATGGCTAGGCAAATGGGGTTAAGTGACTTGCCCTGGGTGGCACAGTTAGGAAGTGTTTGAGGCTACATTTGAACCCCAAACCCTATCTCTAGGTCTGGCTTTCTATCCACTGAGCCACCTAGCTGACCCCTAGAAGATATTTAATAAATGCTTGTGGAGCTGAACTGGAATGGAATGAGGGGATTACAGATTTAGAGGGGGGAAAATGAATCTCAGATATCCAGGTTTTTGGTTTTTTTTCCCTAGGTGAGGAAAACAAGTCCTAGAGAATCCAGGTCATTTGCCCAGCATCATCCAGTGGTCAGTGGGAACCCAGCCAAGCTCCAAGTCCACCCTGGCAAATGCCAAGTCCTGAGCTCCTGCCCCTAAGTGTGATTTCTTCCTCCTCAGCCACAAGAATTTAGCAAAGTCCAGCTCACTGGAGCAGCTGGGAGGGGCTTGGGGGCAGGGTGGGGTGAGTTTGGACAGAAACGTACCTTTAATAGAGGCAAGGCTGAATGAACACACTCCAGGGGCCCTGTGGCTTCCTGAAAGCTAAGAAAAGCAAGACTCATCATTTGCCAAAACCACCCCACAGAGATCTAACCTGCTAGGCTTTTCTCTGGAGCAGAGATCCCTTTCCTTTCTTTTTCTCTTTTCTTCTCTATCTTCCTCCCTTTCTTTCTTTTCCTTCCTCCCTTCTTCCCTCCCTCTCTCCCTTCCCTAACCCTAAGTCCTTCCTTCCTTCCTTCCTTCCTTCCTTCCTTCCTTCCTCCCTCCCTTCCTTCCTTCCCTCCTCCCTCCCTCCCTCCCTCCCTCCCTCCCTCCTTCCTTCCTTCCTTCCTTCCTTCCTTCCTTCCTTCCTTCCTTCCTTCCTTCCCTTCCTTCCTTCCTTCCTTCCTTCCTTCCTTCCTTCCTTCCTTCCTTCCTTCCTTCCTTCCTTCCTTCCTCCCTTCCTTCCTTTCTTCCTCCTTCCTCCTGTCCTCATCTTCCTCAGTGCCCCCCCAAAAAAACAAAAACCATCTGGGTTGCTCTGTCTGCATGGAGCCTATTCTTCCTTCCTCCTCAGGCTCTTGGGCAGTGGTTTATTATTCCCTGCAGGGGGGAGGACCCTAGAGGACTAAGAAGTAGCAGGCATTTCTCTTCTTCCAGAGGGCCTGGCAGTACATATGGGAAAGATGCTAATAACTTACTTCTCCTTGCCCTCCCCCACCTCCTTCTTCTCCCAACTCCCTGTGGGTCTATTTAAGACAGAAAAGAAAATGAATAATAAAAACATACCGGCTTCTTTCATTAATGTCTCTGAAAGCTCACATCCTGCCTGGTCTTTAAAGCATCAAAAAAACCAACCCCAGCTCCTGCCCTCCTGGAGGTCCATCAGTGTGTTGGTGCATGGCGTTGGGGATGTGAAGGGGGCATCTAATTAATTAATTATTTCACAGCCTCCATTATGAATTCCTTTTCAAATGGGATCACCGCACACACATGATATTTAGCTTCCCAGTGGGCTCTCTTTCAGGCAGGTTAATCGGCTCCACATTATACAGATATGAAAAGACGGCACCAGGGTAGCCCACCTAATCCCCCCTGCTTGTAAGGAATTTGTTCCTCTGCCTGGCTGCCTCTTTGTTCTCAGATACAGTCCAATATCCCAGGGCTCCAGGAACTGCTTTGGAAAGGAAAAGAAAATCAAGGCCTCATCACACCCAGCAACTAAATGCAAGAATGAGAGAAGCCAGACAATCTCTCTAGACTCAAAGATCAAGGCCAGACACCAAGAATGGGCATGAACCACCTCTGGGCTGACTCTCTGGGAAGATCTGTGGGATGCCTCGAATAGCTACTTTTGATATACCATGTTCTCGATTCAATTTGTGAAAGATTTATTAAGTACCCTGCCATATGCTAGGTGGCTCAGTGGATGGGATCTTCCCGAGTTCAAATCTGGCCTGACACTTACTATGAGACCCTGGGCAAGTCATTTAACCCCACTTGCCATAGTTTCCCCATCTGGAAAATGAGCTGGAGAAGGAAATGGCAAACTTCTCAAGAAAACCCCTAAATGGGGTCATGAGGCATCAAATCCAACTGAAAAAGGACTGAACAACAACTATGAGCTTAGGCATTGTGCCTAGCCATAGAGAGACTAAAATGAAGCTGGCTGGTTCTGTTCTCAAGGAACTTCCATTCTGTTTCAAGATGCCTTTTAGCACTGATATTCTATGTTCTGAGGGTTCTACCATTCTGTTCTTAGATTTTTCTCAACTCTGACAATCTATATTCTAAGGTCCTTCCCAGCTCTGACATTTGATATTCTAAGATCCTTCCAAGTTCTCATAGTCTACAAATCTATAATTGAATTATTTCCTATTATTTCACAGGCTCTTGACATACTTCACGATGAACATTATGAACTCAAAAGATCACTGGCTTGGAGGGGTCACAAGATTTGGGTTCTAGTCCAAAGTTTTACCATTTTTTTCTGTATGACTTTGGGAAGTTTCTTCACTTCCCTGGGACTCTTTTTCTTACTCCATAAAAAGGGGATAATAACTTATGTAATTACCTTGCCGGGGCATTGCAAAAAACTATAAATGAGGCAACAGATTTGTGAGATTTCTGATCATGAAGCATGCATGGAAGATATTGTTGTGATGATCAATTCCCCATACTATTGAGAGCTTTCACTACCTGGAAAATGAGAAGAGTCACCTTTGGTCACTCACAGGGATCCTGAAAACCTAATGAGCATGTACAGGGAGAGAGGGAGGGAGGGAGGGATGGAGGGAGGGAGGGAAGGATGGAGGGAGGGAGGGAGGAAGGAAGGAAGGAAGGAAGGAAGGAAGGAAGGAAGGAAGGAAGGAAGGAAGGAAGGAAGGAAGGAAGGAAGGAAGGAAGAAGGAAGGAAGGAAGGAAGGAAGGAAGGAAGGAGGGAGGGAGGGAGGGAGGGAGGGAGGGAGGGAGGAAGGGAGGAAGGAAGAAGGAAGGAAGGAAGGAAGGAAGGAAGGAAGGAAGGAAGGAAGGAAGGAAGGAAGGAAGGAAGGAAGGAAGGAAGGAAGGAAGGAAGGAAGGAAGGAAGGAAGGAAGGAAGGAAGGAAGGAAGGAAGGAAGGAAGGAAGGAAGGAAGGAAGGAAGGAAGGAAGAGGAAGGAATGAACAAAGAAGAAAAAGAGTGGGGGGGGAGAGGAATAAAGAAAGATGGCCCTTTGCCATCTTGGGAGATTTAGGAGGGGTGGTGCAGCCCTCTGGGATGTTGGTGACAGGACAGAATGTGTCTACGGCTGCCAGGAAGGATTAATTGGGCCTTTGGCTCACTGTTCTAGAAGGCTCAGGAATGAAACCCTCCTGGGGACCCCCCTCCCAACAAAGAAGGCTGCAGAGGACAAGCCGTCTTTCTTGTGAAGGCAGGAGAGAAGCCTCTGGCTCCACTGAGCCCCTCCAGCACACACTCCAAAGGAAGGGCGGGCAGGGGTAGAAGGAGAGATTATGCAGGAGAATCTAATTTATGCAAAAGGAATGTAAAATTATGCACACACTACAACAGCTCCCCTGACCACAGCTGACATTAGCCCTGCTGCTGGATTGCGCATGCGTGTTTATTTACATGGCGTACGTATGGCATGTACACACAGGCTCTGACACACATGTGCCCAGATACGCTATAAATATGGGAAAGCAAATGGACAGCATATGTTTAAGGGTCAGTGTCCCAATGTACGTAAATCTGCTAACAGGAAACACATAAACACACAAGCAGAGAAACTCTCTGGAAGCCGCCAAGAGTGAAGGAAGCAGGAAAATGATCCAGATAATCATGTAAAGGGAATTGACACTGAAAGACATCAGGATGCCTAATAATGAGGAATTGGGACTTCTGAGGGCTGAGGGAGAGGGAGGAGGAGAGGGAGGAGGGGGGCAGGGGGAGGGGGAGAGGGAGGAGGGGGAGAGGGAGGAGGGGGAGGAGGAGGAGGCAGCTGGGTATCTCCCCACATCTCCCCTCTCTCCTCCCAAGGTGATGGCCAGTAGAGGCATCCATGGCCAGTGATTTGTTTTGCTGAACTCAGATTCTTTCGGAAGGATTAAAAGTGATAGGAGAGGCCCAGAATGGCCAGAAGCTGAAGGCATGAAGAAAGTGAGGTGTCCCAAAGGCAGGACAAATGGGCCCTTTGAGGGAAACTGGAGTGTTCACCCTAGACAAGAGAAGGCTTTGAGGGAGATGCTCTCTGTATTCAAATTCTTCATGACAAATCCAGATTCTAGGGCGGTTTCCAGGGTGCCAGGAAATGACAACGATTTTTTTTTCTAAGAGCATCAATGAAACATTTTTTTTAAACTTCAGAACAAAATGTCTGAGAATCAATAAGAAATTACTTCTCTTAGACTAAGAGGTATAAGTGTTTTGAAACCAAACAATTCCTTTCAACGGTAATTGTTGTCAGGATTCTGATACGGGTTACACGGCAGCCTGAAACCCTTAATGAGAGAACAGTGGCATGGCTGCTGAATTGGACGCCTGGTGGAGATTATCCTCACTTCTTGGGCAGCATGGCGACCGATCATTCCAGAGCTCCCCCCACCCATCCAGAAGGTAAATACCACTCTTGTGAATTTCATTTGGATGCCCATGCTAAACCATGGAAGGGTCCCAATACAGTTCAATCCACTAAGCATTTATTAAGTGATACTACTGGTAAGACACTAGATGCTAGGTGGTTCAGAGCACTGGGCATGGAGTCAGGAAGACCTGAGTTCAAATCCAGCCTCAGACACAAGCTAGGTGTGTGACCCTGGGTAAGTCACTTAAGCGTGTTTGCCATAGTTTTCTCATCTGTAAAATCAGCAGGAGATGAAAATGGCAAACCATTTGTGTATCTTTGCCAAGAAAACCCTAAATGTGGCCAGGAAGAGTCAACTACAAAAAGATGCTGGGATTTGAAGACTTGAAAAATGGCTCCTGTCCTCAAGGAGCTTACATTCTGCCTTAGACTAGCATGGATCTGCTGGAAGGACGAAAGCCCATGGGGACAATTGGGGATGAGGGTTGGGGGAGATGCCCTCCTATACCACCAGAAACTGTACCAGCACAGAGCCTGAAGCCACCATTAAGGACTCATTCTTTGGGATTAAGTAATGTCCTATTTGTTTGAAGTGAAAATGCAGAGACTGCAAGAAGGAGTAACATGACATCATTACCACTTAATAAAAAGAGAGATAAGTTAGAAAGGAAATTAGATAACCCTCCATTCCAAGTCCCTACTGACACAGTATCATAGTCCTGGAGTTCCAGAGCATCTCAGAAGCTCTCTAATGCAATCCCCTCTTCTTACAGCTAAGCAAATGGAGATGAGAGGAAATGAAATGACTTATCCAAGATCACAAAAATAAAAAATAATGGAGACAGTATTTGAACCTAGTTCTTCTGACTCTGGAGCCCAAGTCCTATTTCCACTATATCATGTTTCATCTTCTCCCTAAAGAGAACACCTCCAACCTTTCCTTGAATACCTTCAATGATGAGGAGCTCACTAATTCCAAAGTAACTCATGCCATGGTTTGATGACTTAGAAAATCCTTCTTTCTATTGTAGTAAAACTGGCTTCACTGTTAGCTGAAACAACTAATCCTAATTCTAACTTCTGGGGCCAAGTAGAACAGACCATATATGACCCTTTCATGGACCATCTCTTCCAACATTTGAAGATAATGTTATTCTCTAATCTTCTGCTCAGAGGCTTTATTTTTTTTTCTTTTTCTCTTTTTAAACTGCTGCCTTCTGTCTTAAAATGGACACTGAGTATCCGTTCCAAAGCAGAGAGCAGTAAGGGATAAATAACAGAGGTTAAATGACTTGCCCAGGGTCACCCAACTAGGAAGCATCTGAGGCTGATCCTAGGCTTTCTAACTATTGTTTTTAAGCTTATAGGAGTGACTGACAGCACCAAAGCCACACTTAAGAATTCTTCTAGCAGGAGACCAAAGAGAGAGAGGCAGAGTCTGGCCCTAGCTCTTTGGGGGAACGAGGAGGAAAGCCAGTCCAGGGGGGGGTCCTACAGTAATAAGAATCAAGCATGTGTATGTGTAGAAAGCTGGGAGCAGCTGCACCAGAATACATGGGATGGGAGTGGTGGCTCTTGTAGGCAAGCGGTCCATTTCTCACCTGTTGTCAGCACCCCAGGACAAAGCCCTGGCTGTCCTCTCCTCCCGACATCAAGCAGGTATTACAGAGCAGATCCAAGAGTGGAATGGGAAGAAGCGGAGAGGGGCAAGCCACAAAGAGACTAGAGAATATAAACCTTGTTGTCAAGGAGATTCCAAATGAATCTGGGCACCGAAGACTCTAATGCATGGGAGAAAAACACAGATGGGGCAGCTGAGTACAGGTAGAAACGAAGTCAGGAGAGCCTCACTTGACACAGCAGGTGCCTCCAGAAGGGGTAAAAAGAGAAGGATATGGGAGGTGCAAACTGAATTTCACTGAACTGAATCCACTTCCCAAACCCAATAAGCACCATGTAAGGTAAGATCTCCCTTTTCCTCGGTTTATTCTACAAGCTTTCCTTTGTGGTTAAGTGTGGTCTGGAATAGCACGAAACTGCTTTCTTATAACCACACGAAAACCCAGGGATTCGGGTCCCCAGGAGGGAGTCCAGAAGAAGGCATTTGTTATTCTGACATTTCCGCTCTGTCCAACTCTGTGACTACGTTTGGGGTTTTCTTGGCAAAGATACTGGAGAGGTTTGACATTTCTTTCACCAGCTCATTTTCCAGATGAGAAAACTGAGGTCCACAGGATTAAATGGCTTGCCCAGGAGTGTCTGAGGTCAGATTTGAACTCAAGAAAATGAATCTTCTTGACTTCAGGCCCAGCTCTTTATCCACTGCACACTACCTTGCTGGCCCAGGAGTAGGCATAAGGGGTCGTAAATAATGACAGAGTTCACTGAGTCGCCCAGGGAATGCCAGAGTGGGGAAGAGGCCTTGTGGATTCAGGAGTCCTGCAAATATGCTCCTGGCCCCTTCTTCATTGTGTCCAAACACCCATCAAATAGCTGAAACAATTGGAATAATAAAAGCAACAATCAAAATAATTAGAGCACTCCTTACAGCTGCCTTCCAGGAAATCCTCTGACTGTTTCTACCAAAGGCCCCTCATCGCTGTGGTGTGAAAAGTTGACCAATGACCAGGTCTAGGCTTTATCTTGCTCCTTCCTCCTTCCTCTGATTGTTGCTTCTTCACTTCCTAAGAAATTCTAGCCAAGGGATGGGCTTTGTTATCTTGCTGGGAGAGGCCAAGCTGGTTCACTCAGCCGTACAAGAGTGTAGAGAATGAACCGCTCTTCTCATCTTGGGAGATGAAATATCCCCTTCTGCTCTCTACCAATGGAGCATCCTTCATGCTCCATAAAGCCATAGGCCCTCTCCTCTTCTCCATTTCCCTAATCCCTGTCCAGGGCTTTCTACCAAAGAGGAACAAGGGTTCTCCCCAAAGAAGTCTGCCCACCTACGGGCTAGACATTAACATTGTGAAGCTTCTTCCAAAAGAGAGCAAGAGAGAGGATGGTCTACCCAACAATGAAGCCAGTTGAGTGGGAAGGACAATGAGACATCTGAGCTAAAAGAGGACAGAATTACCCAGGGGCACCACTTGTCTTGGCTCCTGACTTGAAAGAATAACAGAAATGAAATGACTTGGAAGGACAGAAACTCTAAGTCTGTGAATGATGGAAGAGAGCTCAGAACACAGAAAGCCAAGGAGAGATGAAAGAGGCTTTAACAGCACAGCAAAGAGTTGGGCTTAGAATGGAACTTTAGCACTTAGAACACAGGATGGCAGAGCTGGAGTGAATTCATGACAAAGAATCCAAAATGTGAGTCTTCTGTAACATACAGTTTCAAGTGTCATTCATACTCTTAGAACATAAAACAGAATTCTCAGACTCAGAAGTGCCTTCAAAAGATAGAATATCACCACTGAAATGGTGAAATTCTCCCTAATGGAAGGGGACTGAAAGCATAGAAGATCAGAATAAGTATATGGTACACCCAGGGCTGGAGGGAGAAGGAACTCTAGAAATCAACTGGTTCACACCTCTTCTTTTATAAGGAAGGAAACTGAGGCACAGAGGGGGAAAGTGAATTCTCCCAGGTCAGACTTTAGAACCCAGATGCTCTGGCTCCAAAACCATGCCTCTGCAATACAAGCACAATTTTGGTCAAAATCGTGCTATGGCTGCTCATCAAAAGCCAATTTGCCCCACTCCTGTGCTCTTCAGACCACTTCCAGGGTAATAGCTCAGTGCCAAGTTGTCAAAGAAAGAGGTAGAGTAGTACCATAGCTACAGAGCTGGCCTCAAAGTCAACTTAAGTCCAAGTCTCTTAACAAATGACCCTAAGCAAGTCATTGATCTTCTAACTGCCCTGGGAAACTCTCCAAGACTGTTAAGTTGGAGAGAAGATGCCCATCTGCCCTAGAAGATATTTCCTCACCTGGGCATTCTCTGTCCTTGAGAAATTACAGGTCCAGTCAGTCCTTCACCTCATCCCTGCTGATAAATGAAAGATGGGCTGCTAGGTGGCGCCATAATGCATGGAGTGCCAGACTGGGAATCGAGAAGACTCATCTTTATGAGTTCAAATCTGACCTCGGGTAGTTATTATCTCTGTGACTCTGGTCAAGTCACTTCACCCAGATGGCCTCAATTTCCTCATCTGTAAAATTATCTAGAGGAGGAAATAGTAAATCACTCCAGTATCTTTGCCAAGAAAACTCCAAAGGGGGTCATGAAGAATAGCGTATGATTGAAATGACTTAACAATTTGAACGAGGGCAGGTAGGATTCAAGAGGGTTAAAAGCCATTTCATAGAAGAATAATCAGCAAGAACTAAGAGGGGCTCTGTTTGAGAAGGTTCTGAGGAAATATGACCTTTGTATTAAAATATCTGAAGGCTCCTCATCTGGAAGAAAGACTAGTTGAGAGTACAAGGGCTAATATACAGAGGGCAAACCTCAGATCCGTAATAAAGAACACAATTTAAATTGGGGAAAGCATTTAGCATAATGCCTGGCATGGAGCAGGCACTTAATAAATACCTGCTGACATAAATGGGATTCCCTGGTAGGCAGTGAGTTTCTAGTCACTGACAGTCACAGGACTCAGAGCTGGAAGGAATTTTAAGAATTGTAGGGAAATCGATTTTGAGCTAGAAGAGACCCTAAAGTTCATCCAGCCCTTGGAACTTTCATCAGCTGTGGCCTCCTGGGTAAATTACTTAATTTCTCTGGGCTTCAATTTGTTCATCTGTAAAAGGGGTTTTTGACTTGATGACCTACCGCTAAGGTTCTTCTAATCTCTAAATGACTAATCCTTTAATAATTTAGAATATTAATAATAATAGCTAACATTTATATGGTGTTCATTCTGTACCAGACACTGTGCTAAGCTCTTTACTATTTTTTATGTCATTTGATCCTCACAATGACCCTGTGAGGTAGAGGCTATTATTATCCTGATTTTACAAATGAGGAAATTAAAGCAAATAGAGGTTAAGGGTCTTGCCCAGAGTCACAGAGCTCCTGAGTATCCAAGACTGGATTAGAACAATGATTTTCCTGACTTTAGAGCCAGTGTTCTACCTATTGAACCACCCAGCTACTCTCCAATCCTTCATTTTGTAAAGGAAAAAACTGAGGCCAAGCGAGAAATTAGCAGCTTGCTCATGGCCACACAGGTAGCTAGGATTAGAACCCAGGTCCTCTTGATGGCAAAAGGTACACATTTGAACAAAAGAATTTTGTGTTCAGGATTTCCACTTAGGTGGAACGGTTGGGCTGGTAGACCCCAAAGGTTCCATGCTCTTCTGGGACTAGGGGAGATTCCTTCTGTCTCTATCCTAATTTCCACTGCTGTAAGACTTCATTGGGAGGGTGGGGGTTGTCCCCTTCACTAGTTCAACCATTCCTCCCTTCAAACTAGTCCCAGTCAAAGCATTTGAAAACCAAAAGTGAGATCGAGGGGGCCACACTTGGGAATCTGCAGATTGGGGAGAGGAGAAAAAAATGTCCTCTTCTCCCTACTGGGCAATGGCACGAGTCAAGAAATCCCTTTGGAGATAACAAATGGTGGGGAGGGAGAGCAGTCAGGCTTTGATGTTGGGCCTGTGGCTGCAATAACAAGCTCAGAGCCTTCCCACCCCCTTCCAACCTCCCCACAGGGTCCCATCCTCCCTCTTGCCCTCCTCAACCCAGAAGAAACTGGTTTCCTTTCTTCTCTCTCCTTGCCCAAAGTAACCATCATCAATCATGGAGACTCGGCAGTTTAATCCTACTCCGCCTCTGATCTTGAGTCGCAAAAGGTGTCTGCCTGTCCTGAGTACTGGGCAGAGCTGGAGACAATGGTTTCCCATTCATGGCATGAGGAAAGGAGA
Organism: Monodelphis domestica; assembly: GCF_027887165.1. Classification (NCBI taxonomy): domain Eukaryota; kingdom Metazoa; phylum Chordata; class Mammalia; order Didelphimorphia; family Didelphidae; genus Monodelphis; species Monodelphis domestica. Next base: position 30,627,194 of record NC_077232.1, read on the forward strand.
GGAGAGGAAAGTGAGCGGAGGGAGTCCTGAGGCTGGGGGCGTCAGATGCAGGCAGCATGGAAAGAGCAGGGGGGGGACTCATGGCTTCTGGACTATGACATGCCCCCCTGGAGCTCAGGCCAGGTTATTTGGTTTGGGGCTCCTTTGCTTGCTTGTTTACTTTTCCTTCTGGGGACTCTGTTTTCCCATCTGTACAAAGACCAGAGAGCTGAACTCTAGCACTGAGCATCCTTGTCCCACGGTCCTTTCCAGCTCCGACAATCTATCTGCAGCACCCCTAACACCCTACTATCTCTCAACCTCTGTGTGCTCAGACCCCCTCCGGCTCTTACATTCTACACTCCAAGGTCCCCTCCAGGGCTGACACTCAGGCCACCAAGAGCAGCAGCTCAGATGTTCCGCCATCTACCTCCCAGGACCCCCTTCTATCTCTGACCTCTGGAGGACCGATCCTGGGCAGAATGGCAGCCTCAGTCTAAATTCTCTTGCAGCCACCCCAAGAATCTATCCGGATTATTTCTTCAGTGGTGCTGGCAGTCCACTTGGAATAAGCATGCTGTCATCGGGGCTCAGAAATCCTTTTCTTGGTTCTTCCACAGAGATTTCTCCTTACCACATCATTGGCCACCATCGGATTTGCCTGGCGGTTGGGAGCTGCCAACTTTTTAGAAAGGGCAATTTTCCCATCTGTCAGCACTGCCCCTGCTTACTATTTAGGTAAAATGAAAAGTGCCTAACGGAAGGTGGGGGGAGGCGGGGAGAGAAACAAGTCAATTAGAGCATTCCAATTACTTCAGTCGCAGTGCCCCGAGGGCGGCAAGAACATGGCTTAATTAGGAGTTCCATGTTGATGGTGGCCCTTTGACTACTGCCAAGCTGCTAGTGTTTCCAGTAGCAATATTTTTCCCAGAGAGCAAACCTGTGAAAATATTTTCACCCAGACAATTAGCAAATCTAAAACATTTTTCTTTCTTTTTCCCCCCTAAAGCTTCCTGATCCCTTGGCCTCCTTTGTGCGAAGGTTAGCATGGACCAGGAGACTTTTTCATTCTACCAGCCAACATCCTTATCACCCTGAATACGAGCTCCATCCTTCAGTCACATCCCCTACAATTTCAGAGTCATCAACTCGTTCCTTAACACTGACAGCTGTGAAACCCAGAACAAAGACACAATCAAGGATGGTCTTGGCATAGAACTCCTGGACCGAATCTGAAAGGAGCTTCTGGGGAAATAGCTAATCCTTTCATTTATTTTCTCCTCTTCTCAATAACTTTCAATGGCTCCCTGTTACTTATAAAATAGACCTGAAACTCCTTTAATTAGTAATCGGGCTCCAATCCATCTTTCTAGTCTTATTTCATGGGATTAGAACCCAGGTCATCTTGGTGGTAAAGGTTGCCCCTTTGAACAAAGGGATTTGGGGTCAGGATTTCCCACTTAGGTGGAGTGGTTGGGCTGGTAGACCGCAGAGGTCCCATGATCTTCTGAGACTAGAAGAGATTCCCTCTGTCTCTATCCTAATACCCACTGCTATCCAAAAGTCTGCTAAGAATTGTTTCTTAATTTGTTTTTCTGGTTTCCATTGTCAGTTCCCTCTTCTTATCTTACACCCCTAAAAGTCCATCTAGGTGGGGGAATTCTTAACCTATTTCATGTCATGGACTCGCTCCTTTTGTAGTCTAGAGAAGCCTGTGGACCCCTTCTTAAAATCATGTTTTTAAATGTATAAAACAATATACATCAGATCCCAAAGGAAACCAATTATATTGAAACAGAGTAAAATATTTTTAAAAACAAGTTCCTGGACTCTAGGATTAGTGTCCTTGGTCAAACTCAAATAAGGTAGCTCTCAATGTATAGAGAACCAGGCCTGGGTTCAAATATGCCCTCAGATTCTTTCTAGCTGTGTGCTCTTGGGCAAGTCATTTAACCCCATTTGGCTAGCCTTTATCACTCTTCTGCTGTGCAATGGATTCTAAGACAGAACAAAGAGTTTAAAAACAAAACAAAACTCAAATAAGTTGTCTGGTGACTCAGAGAACCACAAATTATCATTATCTACATCAGACTGTAATTTATTTATTTTGTTAAACATTTCCCAATGACATTTTAATCTGGGATAGACACTGGGGAATGCAGCAGAATGAGCAAAACATAACAGGAACCACACATAGCATAAATCAGCCTCCAATCAGGATCCTGAGGCCCAGCAGGAAAATTCTGGGGAGTGAAAGGATTCATTTCTCCAGAGTGTGGTTGCTGTTCTGCTTGGCAAAGCAGGAGAGAAGAAGATGGCGACAGAGGGAGGAAAGTAAAGCGTAGTCACAGCAAGGTCTTGATGCAGTGACAACTGGTTGGTCCCAGAACCAAAGAGGGCAAGACTGGGTTGGAGAGCCTTTGGGAAATGGCCACGTTCTCTTTACCCCACTTCTTCCTGAAATGAAAGCCTGTCTTTTTAAGTGCCCAATACTCTTGTGGCATGGTTCTTAGTCATGGAACATTACTGCAAGCTTTAAAGTATCCAACCAACACAAGCTATGATTAAACTTTATAGCAACTTAGTGGTGGAAAGCATTGTTCCCCCAGAAGCAAGACCAAACCTGGCCTTCCTCTCCCAGCCAAGAGTAGCCAAGAGGCCACCATCGATCCCAAGTAGACTCAAAGGACAAGCATTCTTATAGAACCCAAGCAAGCTTCAGTATGTGGACCTTGAAACGTGGCTGGAAATAATCACAACTTGAAAAAAGTTTGCCTACAAAAAACAAGAGCAGGGAGCCAGGAAATCCTGAGCACTTGTTTCAGGTTGGACAATAAATGGCGCAGCAGCCATGGAGAGAGGAATCGCCCAAAACACAAGGCTCAGGATTGGGAGGCTGGTTTCCTGGAGGATATATAGAAATAGGTCTTGTCTCTTTGGGGAGTGCATCATGCGTCCTATGCCTGGGAGGGAAATGATGTTTTCCTGCCATTTAGCTTTGGTTCATGAATGTTCCAAATCTCAGTTTTTCACAGAATGCTTCAGCAATGTCCTCATTGGAAGGGGCCTTGGAATGAAGATTGCCAAAGCTGGCTGAGGCTTGAGAATACAGGATGGTATTTTGGGGGCAGAAAGAAACAGAAGCCTCTCATTTTACCAATGAGAAAACTGAGGCAAAGCCACTAGGCTGAGGTCACTTAGGGAGGAAGTTTCCAAGGCAGGATACCAAATCAGGTCTCATGACACCAAGTGAAGCATTCATTCTACAAGTTGTATCCTGTTGTCTAACTAACCTCAGTGTTTGAGCCACAAGAGACCATAGAACATGGGCTAAGGAATGCCAAGGTTGGAAGGGAACTTAGAAAATAGAACGTCTAATATCAGAGCTAGAAAGGGCCTTGGAACTGTAATAGATAGTGATTCTGAGGGTGTATATTGATTGATGCTGGATAACTAACAGATCAAGGTTTTGCTTTTTCTCCTCGATAAAGGAGGAAGATTGGAGCTAGAACATAAGATGTTCATGCTAGAAGGTAACTCAGTACAAGTGATTCAGAATGTCAAAACTGGGAAGAACCTTAGAATAAAAGGACATAAAATGTCAGAAAATGTTTAAGGTAGAAAATACCTTATAATATGATTTAGAATGTCAAAGCTGGGAGAGTTCTTAGAACACAGAATATAGAATATCAGAAGTAGAAGGGCCTGAGAACATAAAATGTCTAAGTTAGAAAATAACTAGAATATCAGACTTTAAAGCATAAAATATTCAAGTTGGAAGGGACCTGTGAACTGAGGATTTAGAATGTTAGACAAAGAATCGATCTCAAAACCCAAGATATGGGATATCAGGGATAAAGGGGTCTTAGAACATAAAATGTTTAAGCTTGAAGGGGCCTTAGAAGAGAAGATAGAGAATATCAGAGATGGAAAGGATTTCAGTAGAAGAAAGAAGATCAGAGTTGAAAGAACCTTAGAATAGAGAGCAGAGGATGTCAGGAATACAAGGAAATTTTGGAATGATCACCACAAAAAGAGTAGAACTAGCAGAGGCTTTAGAATAGAAAATGTGCTGAGCTTTATGGGATCTTAGAATCCAGTCCATAGAGAGTCAGGGAAGAAATAATCCTGAGATCTCAGATCATTGACTGGTAGAGGTTGATAAAGATACTCAAGCTTTAAGAGGCTAATTAGTCTTTATTTCCCACCCAAAGGCATATAGAGATCTAGAGACCAAAGCTGGGTCAGAACCCAATTCCCCATCCAATGCTGAGACTATCCTGGAAGCAGTATCCTGAGTGTGACCCCCAAAGCCCATCTTGGAGAGAGGAAAATGAGCTGGTGAGACACTCGCCCCAACTGACAGAAAAAGGCCACTCACAGATCAAGGTAGAGACACCTGCTCCCCCAGCCTTTAATATCTCCATAATTAAACTTTTATTTGATCAACCTTTCCAGATTACACACTCCCTGACAAACAGCGTTAATTGTGGATCTGAGACGAAGGCTTCACAGGTTAAGAAGCTGCCAGTGCCCACGCTTCCCATGTGCAGGGACCGTGTTTGCCACGGGGAGCTCATTCCTGTCTCCTCTTTTCTTTGGATAATTAATTGCAATAAAGATAAATGGGAGCAGGCTGACAAAGCCTTAGAAGAGAGAGACCCAATAGCCTTTCATTGGCTGAGCTGGCTTGTTGTTGTTGTTGTTGTGGTTGTTGTTGTGGTTGTTGTTGTTGCTGTTGCTGAGATTTACCCAAAGGGAGCCACCATGGCCATAGCCAGTCAGGCCATTCCAATAAGTTGAGATTAACTTGTTTTTTGAGGTAAAAGAACTAGAAACAGAGGGGTTTATGGAGATTATGAGGGAACACAAGGAGGCAAGCAATCAGCAATTGATTTCTTGCCTGACTCTTTCCTGAAATGGTCTTACATGAAGGCACAATCTCCAAACATATAGAAAATCAAAGGGAGTAGAAAGTCAAGGCTGGAAGAGGCCATCGATCAGAGAATAATAAAAAGAGGATCCTTGAGGTAGAGAATGTTGGTTCTAGTGGACCCTTAGAACAGAGTGCTGGAAAAAAATAAATTTCAACTTTCTATTGTTGTCTTTTACTCAAGAAACATTATTTTTCACCCCAAAGCCTAGCCTCTTTCCAACTTTCATCAGACACCACCACCTTCTCAATCAGTCAACTTACAACCACAGTCTTGACTTAGAATCCTCACTCACATTCACCAACATATCCAGTCTTTTGTCAAATTTTGTCATTCCCACCTTCCCATCTACTAGAGATGCCCCCCCCCTTCTTTCCATTCGCATAGCTGCTCTGCTAATATAGGCCTTCATCAGCTCTTTCGTGACTATTGCAAAGGCCTTCTGATGGGTCTCCCTGTCCCATTTCAGCCCATCCTTCAGTCAGCTGCCAAAATAATCTTCCTAAATCTCAGGTCTGTCCTTGTTGTTCCCTACTCAATCAACCCCAATCTCATTATCTCCAGAATGATATATAAAGTCATCTATTTGGCATTTAAAGCCCTTCAAACCTATACCTATCGCCCCTTCCATCTCCTTGTATTTTATTCCCCTCTCTACTCATCTCATAGGGCAAATTGGCTTTTGATTAGCAGCAGTCTTGGCTAAAATTATGCTTGTATTTGCAGAGGTATTAGAGATAGGGCATCTGGTTCTAAAGTCCTCCCTCTGCCTCATGACCTTGGGCAAATTCATTTTCCCCCTCTGTGCCTCAATTTCCTTCCTTATAAAAGAAGAGGTATGAACCAGTTATTTTCTTGTATAGATATCCTCAGCACTTTGCATAGTTCCTATAACATAGTAAGCACTTAATGAGTATTTTTCTCTGTCTCTATCTCCCTCTGTTTCTCTGTCCTGCCTTTTCTTTCTTTCTCTGTCTCTGTCTCTGTCTCTCTCTCTCTGTCTCTGTCTTTCTCTCTCTCTTTCCACCTACTTATTGCGAAAGGGAATTCTTTGTTCTCTTTTTTTGAGTTTACACTTGTAAAAGGAAATTCTTTATTTCCTTTGTCTATTTTGAGTTAACAGTTGGTTAAACAATAACTTAAGTACCCCTACTTGGTACTTCACTAGATTGTAAAGACAGGATTAACTCTCCTTTGTCCACTTTTGGGGCAAATCAACAAAAGCTTGAACTAGATGAAGGAGGTAGCAAGTCACTGCAATGGATGACAACTCCAGAAATTTATGAATCCTATAATCAGAGTTGACACCTTCAGAGGCCTTTGATAAGAGTTTATCCCTCCAGAAGATGAGAACTGATTCCCACAAACACTGCCCCTGGGCAGTGCTAGCACCATAAAAGCCATGAATCCTTCAGCTTGAGGGAGTCTTGTGGAGATAGTCTCCTGACTGGAGAGAGTCTTTGAGGGAGCTTCGTTGGAGACTGAGGCTTACATCATACTTGGAGGTTGGCTTCAACTTGTACTCTAACTCCTAAACTAATTTGTGGGGTGAGTAAAAGGCTGACTCCTTTCCTAGTTTCTGGAGAGACTAACTTCCATCTTGGAGAAGGCCACATGGTTACCCACTATTGGCCTTCCTGGTTGAGAGCTAATTAATCTCTGCCTGGATTAAGATAGGAAAGATAACCTCTCTAACCCCCTCACATTTCTCTAGTTTATTGTTTCTTCTCTATTTGTATATATTTGTAAATAATTTCTGACTTGAGATATAATAAATGTTGATGGCCATATAATTTCATAAAATTATTGTCCAACCATTAAATTTAACCCTTACATTACCTGCCCCATTTATCCATTCATACATCTATTCATCCATCCATCCATCTTTCCATCCACCTGTCTATCCAGCTCCCTACCATCTATTCATCCATCACCTATCAATTATCTATCATCCATTTAACAAAAACCTGTCTATCAATCATCTATCTACCTATATACTTATCTACCTATCTACCTGTCTGTCTATCAATAAGTCAATCTGTCTGTCTACCTTCAACCAGAGAACACAGAGTCAGAAGAGACTTGAATTGTTGCCAACTCCAATTCTCTCATTTTGCAGACATATAATCTAAGCTTGGAGTAGGAAAGTGATTTGTGAAAGCAATCCAATAAGTCTGAGACTATAATTTAAGTCCCTGACTCCCTATCCAGTGTGCTCATAACTTTAATCTTTAATCTAAAGCAGACACCTCAGACAAACTATTAGCATCCATCAATAAAACTGTTATTAAAAGTTTCCATTGATATATATTGAAATAGCACAGGATTATCATTCAGCTCAATGGAGATACCTTGAGTCCAATATCTTAAATTAAAACTATACATAGGGGATTTTAGAGCTTCCATCTTTATCTTTCTTCTCTAAAATCCACCAAGGTGGGTACCTAGGTAAGTGCTTGATATCTAGTCAGTGGAGAGTGCATGCATGTTAACTGAATTGGTTTTAGGAGGGGGGGATAAAATGGATCAGACCTGCCTCATTTCTGTCTTTTTGTCCCCAGCATCCAAGCATAATGCCTTTCAAATAGAGACTCTCAAAGTCATTTACTCCAGGTAGACTACATGAAGCTTCCCCATGCTAAACACTGAGCTACAAGGTAAATAGTCCCTGCCCACTTTCTACTCTCCCACTACACATTTCTCTACAAGCTCGCATAACTGTCTTTAATCATCTTCACTTCCTCAGACTTTAGAAGGTACTTTTAAAAAAACTCTCTGGTGCAATTATCATATAATAATTGAAATTAAGAGTTATTTGGGTTTATGATTTAGTCTCCAAGTAGATTCTAAACCCTTGGAGGGTAAGAACTACATCTTCTCTAAACCATGAATCTATTAAGCTTTACCCACAGGAGGCTCTCAGCAAACAGGCACAGCTGCATTGTCCAGAATTCTGCTCTTTTTTGCTCTCTCCTACCCCTAATCTGCAGCTGCAGATGATGAGGAAGACAGCAGCTCATCCCCCAAGATGACTTCTGGTTCAGTGGTCTCTCTCTCTCCTCAATAAACAACCCTTTCCTAACAGAGAGATAGATTAATGAGTAATTTGTGGCATTTCAGCCTCCAGAATTCCCCTTCCACTCATCCCCAAGGATATTTTTGGAGGAAATAGATTTCTTTGAGGGAAAGCCATCTCCTTCTCATAGTCCCAATCCAGCTTGACATTTCCCATAAGCTACAACCCCTTATTTTAAATCCTGAGGGAGAGCACTTTAATGACCCAATGCATCCAAAATTATGAAAAGAATCTCAACTGCTAATTTTCACTCTTCATGTGATATAGTTTGCATCGACCAACAAGAGCAGAAAGGGGTTGGGGTTGTAACAAGCACTACCCTTATTCAGAATTCAATACTAATGGATTAGAAGATCTTAATTTCCATTTTCTTCTACCTAACCGAAGCAACGAGGTGACACAGTGGTAAGAAAACATTGTCTGATTTCTGGAGGGACTTAAGAGAAAGATGCTATCCATATCCAGAGAAAGAACTGTGGGAGCAGAAACACAAAAGAAAAACAACTGCTCGATCACATGGTTCGATGGGGACATGATTGGGGATGTAGACTCTAAATGATCACCCTGGTGCAGATATTAATAATATGGAAATAGGTCTTGATCAATGACATATGTAAAACCCAGTGGAACTGTGCATTGGCTATGGGAGGGGGGTAGGAGGAGGGAAGAGAAAGAACATGAATCATGTAACCATGGAAAAAAATTTTTAATTAATCAATTAAATAAAATTTTAAAAAATTTAATTAAATTTAATTAAATTTTTAAAAAACAGTGTCTGGAATTAAGAATCAATAAACATTTATTAAGCACCTACTATGTGTCAGGTAGTGCTAGACCTAGAGTCAGTAAGACTCATCTTTGTGAAGATGACCTTGGACAAGTCACTTAACCCAATTTGTCTCAGTTTCCTTCTTTGTAAAATGAGCTAGGGAAGGAAATGGCCAACCACTCCACTATCTCTGCCAAGAAAACCTCAAATGGGGCCATGAAGAGTCAGACACAACTGAAATAACTGAACAATATGTCAGATACTGTGCTAAGTACTGGGGATTAAAAAAAAAAGCAAAAAAGTCTCTGAAGAAGCTTACAGTCTAATAGAGAAGTATACAGTTGTAGACAGTTACTAGCTGTGTGACCCTGGGCATGTCACTTAAACTTTGGATTTCCTCAGTTTCCCCAACTGTAAAATATATTTTGATAACAGCACCTTCCTTGCAGGGTTGGTGTGAAGATCAAATGAGATAATTTGTTAAGCATTTAGCACAGTGACTAATATATAGTAGGTGCTAGATAAATGCTTATTCTCATTTCCTAATCCATAGAGTAGGTCATTAGATTTAGAATTAACCTTTGGGCTAGGGGTTCTGAACCTGGCCACTGAAAGAATTCTTAATCCAGAACCCTAGAACCCTAAATCTAGAATCCAGAGCTAGACACCTACAGGACAAAGACAGCATCGTGTAATAGGAAGTGTAGTAGGCTCAATGTCTGAAGAGTCAAGTTCAAATCCTGCCTCTTCTCCCTATAGAATGGGTGACCTGAGGAGCTCACTTGGCTTCTCTGTCTGTCAGCTTCCCCTTTTACAATGGGATAATTCTATCTCTAGCACCAGTTTCATGGGGTGGTTGTGAGGCTCCAGGGAGAACATGGCAAATATTTTGAGAAAGGAGTAATAGAGTCAGGGGCCATAAGTGAGTTCTGTGACCAACTTGAAGTGTGATCTTGGGCAAGTCCTATCTCCACTTCTGGCCTTAGTCCTTTCTATGATTCCAACATTTTTGTTAGCTGACTCATTTAAACATGAATATTATGAGCTGTTAATAGGCTAATCCATTACATAACTCTGGAGTTGGGAGGATAGCTTAGAGATCATCCAAGTCCAAACCATGCTTTTGACAGAAATTGGAAACTGAGGGCTGGAAAGAGAAGAAATAATCCAAAAAGCACTGACTTTGGCATCCACTGGGTTCAAAAACTAACTCTCTTATTGACTATGTAACCTTAGGTAATTCATTTAACCATCTTCATTTATTTAATGGAGGAGGAGAGTTGGAATAGAATCTCAAAGTATCTTTCAGTCCTCCATCTAATGAGTAGTGTTGATTTTGGGATCGATAAATCAATACACATTTTTAAGTACCTACTATGTGCCAGGCACTGTGAAAAGTACTGGGAATATGAGAAAAGACAAAAAAGTTTCTACTTTCAAAGAGCTGATAGCCTACAGGTGCAGACAGCCTGTAAACAACTATCCACAGACAAGATCTATAAAGCATAAATTCCTTGGGGAAGTGACTGGCACAAATTCACACAATCAATATAGAGAAGATGCAGGATTTAAACCCAGAGCACAATCTCCACTCAAGAAAGCTACATGTTTGTTGAGTGGGTTTGTTTGCCTTTGAATCTCCGAGGACCCTGGTTTCCCCCAAAGAGCAGCGCCCAAAGGTGGAAGGGTGAATCCCCCAACCCACGGGTTGTCCATCAGCCATGGGAAAGATGGCGGAAATCTGGATAACCTACCATTAGTCCGTGTGCTCCTGGTGGTATGGATGTGGTTTTTCACAACTTCCCAAATGTTTCCCAAATTGCATTCCACAGTAGTTACTAAGCCTGGGGGAGCACTTGCCATTGCTGAACTCTTGGAACTCTTGTTTCAGGATCCTTTCAGATGGTATCATGTCATCCCTGGGGCTGTGAATTCTGGTGGACCTAATCCATTCTTAGGATGTTGTGGGACCAAATGAGTAATGCAACCAGGTGATAATCCTCAGGCCAATTTCTCTATGAAGACAGATGGCCCAAAGCTTCCAAGCCTGAGAGGGATTCCTTCGGAAGAGAACGGAGCAAGCCGGTCTAAGATTTCTTTTTTCTCCGGAATGTGGTATTCTCTGGTGTGTTTCCAATCAATCTTTCCTTCTCCTTGTTCCAATCTTTCATCAGCAGGACCAGCAGACTTTGTCTCCTTCCACGGATAATCCCCAGTGATGAGGGGTGTGTCCAAGGATGTGTCCCAGACGCAGTAATACTATTTGGATGACTTCGCTGGAAATTCGTTCTCTGACACTCTTTCTGAAAACCCGGAGTTTGATAGCAGGAGGCTCTCTGTTGGACCCCATCCAAACATCACCATAATAGTTGACATTTATATAGGGCTTTATGGTTACCTAGTGCTTGACAAACACAAGCTCATTTGATCCTCGTAACCACCCTGGGTAGGAAGCAGCTCAGATATCATTAGCCCCATTTTCTAGGTGAATCTAGTGAAGCTCAGAGAGAAGAGAGAAGTAGTCTAAGATCACCCAGCTAGGAATCGGAATAACTGCAAAACAAACGGAGAACTTCATGTCCCTCTTGACTCCCAGGGTCGTCCCTCTCCAAATTTGTATCTATTTTGCACAAATTCTCCAGCTGATTATTTATGGTCATGGTGGTTCCTAACAAAATCTTGCAGTGAGATTCCAGGACCTGGTACACAGTAGGTACTTAATAAATGCTTGTTGATAGCTAGAGCTCCCAGAGAATTTTGTTTCTCAATTAACAATAAGGATATTTCATTTGGGAGCTCTTTCAACAATGGAGGACCACAAGAATGGTGTTAATAATTAGGCTTCAGACTATAAAGAAAACTCATTTCCCTGGAGTCATCCATCCTAAGGGAAAAGCCCCCAAAGTTAATTATTTATGTTTGCATCTAATATACAACTGAACAAACATCTACTAAAATGCCCATTAGTGCACTATGTCTTTTTCTAGAAATATAAAGGCAAAGTGGGAAGGTCTCTACCCTCAACAGATTTATATTCTATTCGGGTGGGAGTAGGGGCTACCATACATACACAAATAATAAATGCAAAATAATTTGAGGACTCAGAAAGTCCAAGTCTGGCCTCAGATACTTACCATCTGTGTGACCCTGGGCAAGTCACAACCCTGCTTGCTTCAGTTTCCTCATCTGGAAATGAGCTGAAAAAAGAACAGCAAACCACTTCGGTATCTCTGCCAAGAAAACCTCAAATGGGATGCTGAAGAGTCAAACACAACTGAAACAAATGAACAATAAAAGCAAAAGTTTGAGGAGAGAGTGAGCATTAATATAGGCATGAGGACAGATTAGCTACTCTAAAAAGAGGTCCAGGGGGAGGTGACACAAGGCGAGCCTTGAAGAAAAATAAGGATACTGGGAAACAGAGACGAGGAAAGAGCGCATGAAGGATGGCTTGAGCAAATACACAGAGATGGGAAATGTACCGTTTGCCTGATAGGTCCTTCTCTTATGTGACTGAGTCCTTGACACCATCAGTATTAGATTAATAATTTATACTCTGTTCTGAATTAAGAGTTGAGTCATTCTGCTCCTTCTCCTCTTCCAGCCCGACTCTCCAGCTCTGGCTTCCCTTTGGAATCCTGACCCTGTCATAAATCAGTTCAACAATATCCTCTCTGCCCCTCTCAAATGCTTTGTCCTCTTGCTTCTCACATAGAGCCAAGCCACAAATCTAGGTTACTCCTCTGCTCCTATACACATGCTCTGAGTGCCACTGAGGAAGTTATCCAGCAATGCCAACGGAGATCATCACCACACGTGTGCTCCAATCTCAGCCCCACAGGGCAGAAAAGGAGCAGGGGGTGGAAGTCACAAAAAGGCAGAAAAAGGGAAAAAACTCATCAACAACTAAAACTCTCCAAAAGCAGATGGAGCTGCCATGAGATGCAATGAGTAAACCTCCTCCATAAAGGATTGTTAGTGGGTTTTTTTTTATTGAACTTTTACTTTCTCTCTTATTAATAACGCCAAGACAGAAGGGCAATGACTTAGGTAAATGGGGGTAAGTGACCTACCCAGGCTCATGTAGCTGAGAAGTGTCTGAACTCAGATCCTCCTGACTCTAGGTCTGATACTCTGTCCATCATAAATGTCTGAGCAAAGGCTGAATGATCATGTGTTGGACCATTTTAATTAATTCACTTAATTGGGTGTTGGATGGCCATAGAACTATGGACTTGGACCTAGAACATACCCCAGAGGTCATCTAGCTTAAACTAGACTGGCTCATTTTACAGGTATGAGAAGCGACATCCAGATTAATGAAATGTTTTGCCCAAGGTCATCTAAATAGTAAATGGCAAAATTCAAATTCAGGTCCTATGCCTGAGTTCTCCATTCTTTCTGCTATACTATACTGCTTTGTTTACTCTATGCCTCTTAGTTCAAGGCTTTTTCTAGCCCAAGTCTTATTTTTCCTTCCCAGAAAAGATTGAATAGAATAATAAGAACTAGGGTAAGAGTCTCTTTTCCCAAGATTCCCTTCTCAGCTTTTGCTGAAGCCATAGGATGGGACATTGGGAAGGTCCCTGATACCTTCCTTGCCTCTAGTTTTCCCATCTGCAAAATGCACCTCTTAAATCTCTTCCTCCATGGAGGGGAATGTTCAGGGGGTGCCCCATGGGCAGACTGGATGGCTTCCAGAGAGGGAGATCTTGGTCCCTCCCCAGACAGTTTTAGAGGAGAGCGCTTATCAGGAGTTGGGGAGTCTCTGGAGCCTCACAGATGCACTGATCAACGTCTCCATTTATGAATAGTCCTAACAAGAGAGTTGCTTTTTCTGGGTCCTGTCCAACCCTGAGCTGCAGTGTTACAGTCTGTGGTTACGGGGATCTGGTATCCACTAATAACAAGGTGGCAGACTTTAGCTGTGCCAGACAGACACTCCCAATCCTTCCCCTAGGGCTGTAGTGGTTTCATTGTTAAATGGACTAGGCCAGGAGAAAGTCTATTATTTCTATATAAACTGATTTCTTCCCCTCCTGTTTCCCAAGGAACTCCCTCTGGACCTGCCTCATTGCATGCCCCCATTTAAACAACACTCTCTGTTTTTATAGCTCTAACCTCGATTATAGAAATCATTAGCAGTGGGATGGCTTCAGCAGCCTTCTCATCCTCCATCACTGAAATGCAATCCAGTTGTTGGGGTCTGTGATCTAAACGCTTTTTAACTTGAAAACCAAATTGAGACCTAAACCCTACATAACAAATAAGAAGACTGTGGCCAGTGTTTCAACAACAAAAGATGCCATCCTTGAGCCTGGGGAGCCTTGCAAACAAGCAGTACCTCATCTGCTTACCTCTCTCGTGACCCATGAGTAACACTGAAAGAGGAGGCTACCAGAGACAGGGACAGACTAAGGAACATGTCTGTGGGCTGGAGTTCCACTTCAGTCTAATTTTCAAGGCAAAAGGGGGTGGAGCAGGAAAGAAGAAAAAGAAAGTGAGGTCGAAAGGATAGAGGGAAGTGAATAAGGGAGGGAGGGGAGGGAGGGAGGGAGGAAGGGAGGAAGGAAGGAAGGAAGGAAGGAAGGAAGGAAGGAAGGAAGGAAGGAAGGAAGGAAGGAAGGAAGGAAGGAAGGAAGGAAGGAAGGAAGGAAGGAAGGAAGGAAGGAAGGAAGGAAGGAAGGAAGGAAGGAAATAAATAGGGAAGAAGGAAGGAAGGATGGATGGATGGATAGATGGATGGAAGGAATGAAGGATGGAAGGAAGAAATGAAGGAAAGAAAGAAGGAAGGAAATAAGAAAAAGGGAGGAAGGAAGGAAAGCAGGCAGGCAGGAAGGAAGGAAGGCAGGAAGGAAGGAAGGAGGGAGGGAGGGAGGATAGATGGACAGATGGAAAAAAACTAAGAAATGAAGAATAGAAGGAAGAAATGAAGGAAGGAAATAAATAGGGAAGAAGGAAAGAAGGATGGATGGATGGAAGGAATGAAGGATGGAAGGAAGAAATTAAGGAAGGAAGGGTCTGTAGGTTCATCTTTAGTCACCTTCAGAAACAATGCTTCTGGGACATCGGACACAGACTTAGAAATGGAAGGGTCAACTCAGTACTAGAAGACACCTTTTTTCCCTTCCTTTAATCTATGACAAAACTGAGGTTAGAGAGGAAATGACCTAGCCAAGATCAGAAAACTACTTATTGGCAGAGAAGATTCCCAGCTTAGGCTTTATTCCACTTGGATGAAAAAGAAAGGGAACAAAAACCTGAGAAAGGATTAAGTCTACTGTCCAGCCTACTCAGACAGTGAGGAGATGTGGATTTAAAGCCTGGTTTTTTCCCCTTAACTACAGTGTGAACTGAAGCCAATCCCTTAATATCTCTGAGGCTTGGTATCCCTGCCCATATCATAGGCAAATAATTACACTACCTGCTCTATCATGAGGTTGTGGTGAAGACAATGGATGTATGCAAAGTACTTACTGATTGAAAATCTATAATATGTGATTTAACCATTTTCATTTTCCTTACATGACTCACTCATTCATCTGTCCTTCAATTTCCTTACTATAACAAGCTATTGAGATTATTTTGGATATATGCATGTTTTTTTTTTCCTCTTTTAAACCTTCTGTCTTAGCATCAATTCTAAAACAGAAGAGTGGTAAGGGCGAGGCAATCAGGGTTGGGAGACTTAACCAGGGTCACATAGCTGGGAAGTGCCTGAGGCTAGATTTGAACCCAGGACCTCCTGACTCCAGACCTGGCATGGTGCTCTCCACTTTGCTAAGTAGATGATCCTGGATACATGCATATTTGTGCATATGTTAACATGTGCAATAAAACACAGTCCACTCAAGAATATATGTGCATTGTTAATAATGAAATTCCACTAACAGGAATTTATTATAAAGCATCTACAATGTGCCAGACACTGTGCTAAGAGCTAGAAACCACAATGAAAAGGAACAAGCAAATAGTTAGGGTTTTTGAGTAGATGCTGGGAAACCTCACTTATTTAAACTGACTGTTTGCAAAATTTATCCCAGAGTGGAATGGGCTGCCTTGGGAGTGGGTTCCACTGTACTAAGGATCTCCCAGTGAAGACTGATGGATCACCAATTGGGTACGTTATAGCTAAGCACCTTACTCAAGTATAGGATGGGCATTCAGGACCACCAGAAATTCAGATATTTTCTTCCTATTTCAGCTCATATCAATAATCAGTCTTAGTTATTTCAAAGAAAAGTGACAGTCTCCCACCCAGTTCTCTCTGTCTCTCTCTCTGTCTCTCTCTCTCTCTCTCTCTGTTTCTCTCTGTCTCTGTCTCTGTCTCTCTCTGTCTATCTGTCTCTCTCTCTGTCTGTCTTCTAAAAGGTGAATAATTGAAAAATTGTTCAGTCATTTTTTCAGTCCTGAACAACTCTTTGTGACCCCATTTGGGATTTTCTTGTCAAAGATGCTAGAGTAGTTTGCCATTTCCTTTTCTAGCTCATTTGACAAATGATGAAACTGAGGGAAACAGTGTTCAGTGACCTGCCCAGGGTCACACAGCTAGTAAATGTTTGAGGCTGGATTTGAACTCTTGAAGAGGACTCCTAATTTCAAGCCCAGCACTCTATCACTGTACCACTAGCTGCCCTTAGGGAGTTCTCTACATGGGTCAAATGAATGATCCAGACCTAATTAGCCTCATTTTTCTACATTCCTGAGTTGGAAGAAAAGGCTGGACTCAATTATGTATAAAGTCATTTTGTAAATACAGCAATTTATTGCTGTTCAATGGACAATCTGATCAGAGGAGTTGGGCTTGAATTATAGCTCAGCCCATTGCTACGCTCCCTGTACAGCCTTGAGCAAATCACTTAACCTCTCTTGGCCTCTTCATCCATAAAATAAAGGGGTTGGACAAGATGACCTCTAAGAAGCCTTCCAGGTTTGAATCTCTGGTCCTCCAGCAATAAGAGCTATTCATTGGGGGCCAGCTCTGCTCCATTGGTTTGGTGAGGATGGGAGATGCCCAGTGTGGACTGGGAAGTTGCCTATGACTTACTCATAGGCTTTGAGAACAGCCCAAGGATGTGGGGATGTTAATTTATGTGACTTGAGGCAGCTTCATACAACTAGTGTGTGTCAGAGGTACGGCTTCATTCAAGGTTTTCTGATTCTACCCTCGTACCACATACATCTCTCTGAGCTACTATTAATATAAATATATATTATATAGTCAATTTATTCTATATTAGATATATATTATATAGATTAAGTATGTAACTTAAATATTGTATAGAGAGATATCCCATGTGTAACATATAAAGAGTATATATACTCTTTATATATTATATATATAAATATATATATTTATATAGTATAAAAAGTATGTAGAGTATAAAGAAAATATGTAGATATTCTAGGTGACATTTGTATATAATATAGATATATGTGTAACATTATATGCAGTATATATAGTCTACATGTAATATATATAGATAACCTATGTGTACCTTGTAGTATGTATGGAATATAGAGATAATCTATTTGTTACACACATATATAGATGATATAGATATTCTACATGGGACTGAGATATAGAATATGTAGATATCCCATATAGATATATAACAATATATGGTGTGCTATATAGTATTATACACAATATAATATACATTACATATAATATATAGATATTATAATATAGATTATATAGATATTCCTTGTGTAACTTATCACACATATGATATATACATATAAATATAAGTATATTCTATCTATAATCTATCTATATATATATTATAAATATAGAGAGAATATAAAGATATTCTACCTATAATATATGTAGAATATGTAGCTATTCTTTACATAATATGTCGATATTTATATGTGCTATATGGATATACTATATGTACTATAAAGACTATAGATCTTCTATATATAATATACTATATTGTATAGTATAGTATACATAGTATAACATACTATATATACTATAAAGAATATAGATATTCCATGTATAACTTACATATGGCATATATAGTATATATATTCCATATGCAATGTATAGATATTCTATATGTAATATATAGAATATGTTCTATTTGTAATTTACATATCAAATATATGTACATATTTATATGTTTGAGTAAATATCCATGTGTGAATATATACATTAAAGTTTTTCATATTATATATCATATATATACATTTTTATTTTATTTATAGGGAACCCCCACTGAGGAATGGTCTCCCACCAATGCTCATCGGCACCCACTTTGCGACCTGGCCTCAGGAACTAAGGAATGAAATAACTTGGCTGGGCTCAAACAGCCCGGGTCAGAGGCAGGATTAAACTTGACCCATCAATCAATAAGGCTTTGTTAGGATTCTTCTGACTCCAAGGACAGCGCCTGATCCATGGCATCCCCTGCTTCTCAAACTATTCTCTCTATCTAAATCTGTGACTTGGATGTCCCACCAGTTAAATAGGGCTCTGGGCAAGCTCAGTCTCCCACCAAAAGGAGCTAGAGGCAGAGAAGGGTCCTGAAATAGCCAGAGAGATCACATACCAGGGTTAGTTCAGGACCCAAATTAGAACATAAAGGTCATGACGTTCCAGTTCCCTTGGCCCCCACAATGTCCCAGGGACATCAAATGTCTTGTGTACTCCTGGATCAGCCTACATTCCTTCCCTCCTGGAGTCAAAGAGTCATCCCACCTCTTTAGGGGAATAGGCCAAGGAGATTAACTGGAATTTATGACTCCAGTGGAGTGTTTTTCCTAAAAGGAGCCATGCAGCCTTGAGCTAACACTTTCCCCCTCCCCCCAGAAAATGGTCAGGAAATGAGCCTATTGCCACTCAGCTAACCAGCCAGGGAGCTCTCTGAACAAGGGACCATGAAAGGATATATAATGAGGCAAAATCTGTTCCCAAATACAGAGAGAGGAAGCTTCCTGCAAATTCCCATTGCCTCCAGGCCCAAATGAACAAGCACAGATAAAGAGAGCTGCTGGGGGTGGGGGGAGTGAATGTTACCCTGAAAAACAATTTTAGAACAACTAAGTAAGTATAAGGCATTATTACTCATTAAAGAAGGAAGAAAAAATACCTCTCATTTTATAGGCAAACCTAAAGGGAAATCATTTTTGCAGGAGCTAAAGATGGAGAGATCTTTGAGTTTATCTACTTCAAGCCCCTCATTTTTCAGTTAGGGAAACTGAGGCCCAGAGAAGGGGAAGCAAATTTACCAAAGGTCACATAGTTTAAAAGTAGCAGAATCAGGACTTGAGTGTGGTTCTCCTGAATCTTCTGACAGTAAAGGTTATTTGCCTCAATTGCCTAATCTATGAAAAGAAGGGGACTGACTCAATTATGTATGAAGTCCCTTTGTTTCTGAATCTAAATTACTACAGTGTTAGAAAGTACAATGTTCTTTCAACTACTATACATCCTAGAAGTGCCCAATCCATATATATATATATATATAAATCACAATTATTGGTGTGTCCTGGATGCACAAAAAGTCCCTACCTGCCCTGTCTTTCTCACTGAAGCTCCTATTGTAATAGATAAATGGATGGATAGACAGACAGACAGATAGACAGATAGAGAGAGAGAGATAGACAGACAGACAGACAGATAGATAAATAGACAGACAGACAGATAGATAGATGATAGATAGATAGATAGATAGATAGATAGATAGATAGATAGATAGATAGATAGATAGATGGATAGATAAATGGAGAGACAGGGAGATGGAGAGATAGAGATTGATGGATAGATGGATAGATAGAGAGATGGAGAGATAGACAGATAGAGATAGAGATAGATAAAAGATTGATGGGTAGATGGATGGATAGATAGATAGAGAGATGGAAAGACAGATAGAGAGATGGAGAGATAGATGAAGATAGCTAGATGGATAGCTAGACAGACAGATAGAGAGAGAGAGAGATGGAGAGATAGATAGATAGAGATAGAGAGATAGATAAGAGATTGATGGGTAGATGGATGGATAGATAGATAGAGAGATGGAAAGACAGATAGAGAGATAGAGAGATGGAGAGATAGATGAAGATAGCTAGATGGATAGCTAGACAGACAGATAGAGAGAGAGAGATGGAGAGATAGACAGATAGAGATAGAGAGATAGATAAGAGATTGATGGGTAGATGGATGGATAGATAGAGAGATGGAAAGACAGAGAGATGGAGAGATGGAGAGATAGATGAAGATAGCTAGATGGATAGCTAGGCAGACAGATAGAGAGAGAGAGAGAGAGAGAGAGAGAGAGAGAGAGATAGAGAGATGGAGAGATAGACAGATAGAGATAGAGAGATAGATAAGAGATTGATGGGTAGATGGATGGATAGATAGATAGAGAGATGGAAAGACAGATAGAGAGATAGAGAGATGGAGAGATAGATGAAGATAGCTAGATGGATAGCTAGACAGACAGATAGAGAGAGAGAGAGATGGAGAGATAGACAGATAGAGATAGAGAGATAGATAAGAGATTGATGGGTGGATGGATGGATAGATAGATAGAGAGATGGAAAGACAGATAGAGAGATGGAGAGATGGAGAGATAGATGAAGATAGCTAGATGGATAGCTAGACAGACAGATAGAGAGAGAGAGAGAGAGAGAGAGAGAGATGGAGAGATAGACAGATAGAGATAGACAGATAGATAAGAGATTGATGGGTAGATGGATGGATAGATAGATAGAGAGATGGAAAGACAGAGAGATAGAGAGATGGAGAGATAGATGAAGATAGCTAGATGGATAGCTAGACAGACAGATAGAGAGAGAGAGATGGAGAGATAGACAGATAGAGATAGAGAGATAGATAAGAGATTGATGGGTAGATGGATGGATAGATAGAGAGATGGAAAGACAGAGAGATGGAGAGATAGATGAAGATAGCTAGATGGATAGCTAGGCAGACAGATAGAGAGAGAGAGAGAGAGAGAGAGAGAGAGAGAGAGAGATGGAGAGATAGACAGATAGAGATAGAGAGATAGATAAGAGATTGATGGGTAGATGGATGGATAGATAGATAGAGAGATGGAAAGACAGATAGAGAGATAGAGAGATGGAGAGATAGATGAAGATAGCTAGATGGATAGCTAGACAGACAGATAGAGAGAGAGAGAGATGGAGAGATAGACAGATAGAGATAGAGAGATAGATAAGAGATTGATGGGTGGATGGATGGATAGATAGATAGAGAGATGGAAAGACAGATAGAGAGATGGAGAGATGGAGAGATAGATGAAGATAGCTAGATGGATAGCTAGACAGACAGATAGAGAGAGAGAGAGAGAGAGAGAGAGAGAGAGATGGAGAGATAGACAGATAGAGATAGACAGATAGATAAGAGATTGATGGGTAGATGGATGGATAGATAGATAGAGAGATGGAAAGACAGATAGAGAGATGGAGAGATAGATGAAGATAGCTAGATGGATAGCTAGACAGACAGATAGAGAGAGAGAGAGAGATGGAGAGATAGACAGATAGAGAGAGAGATAGATAAGAGATTGATGGGTAGATGGATGGATAGATAGATAGAGAGATGGAAAGACAGATAGAGAGATAGAGAGATGGAGAGATAGATGAAGATAGCTAGATGGATAGCTAGACAGACAGATAGAGAGAGAGAGAGAGATGGAGAGATAGACAGATAGAGAGAGAGATAGATAAGAGATTGATGGGTAGATGGATGGATAGATAGATAGAGAGATGGAAAGACAGATAGAGAGATAGAGAGATGGAGAGATAGATGAAGATAGCTAGATGGATAGCTAGACAGACAGACAGACAGACAGACAGACAGATACATGGATGGATAGATGGGTGAGTTCCTATCCTCAAAGAAACTGAAATATAGCAAAAGGGGTGATATATCCACAAGTGACTATACTCAAGAGTCTGCAAAGTACATAGTGCATGAATTGCACAGATTAGCCCAAGAAACTTGAGGAGGGCATAGGGGAAATGATTTATAGATGGAGCAATGTAGAAAGTCTTCATGAGAGAGGTATCTTTTAAGTTCCCTTCTGACCCTCACATGAAGGCTCTGTTGAGTTCTTTTCTTCAATAGTTCCCTATATTCAGACTGATAATCTGGAAGCAGCAGTCTCGTGTTCAGCTGAGAGAATGGCCAGTCCCAGCCTTGGGCATCCACAGACATTGGCTCGTGGGGTTGGGAGAATCTGTCTCATTCTTAGTAGGATTTATTACAGCTTTCTAAGGAGCTGAGGGTTGAGTTGGTCTTAGGCAAGCTGAAGGAATGCCGTCCAGGGCCAAGGAGAGGGCACAAAGGTTCATCACATCATTGGCAATGGGATCTTCAACAATGCCACTAATACTGGCTTAGAGCTTCTCTCTTGGGAACCCCTCTGAAGCTGGTGGGGAGGGAATCTAGGAAGTAAAGGGAGCCAACCAGACAAAAGCAGGAAGACAGGCTCAGTCACCCAAGTCCACAAAGCCAAAACTAACTAGGATGAGGCAGTTGGACAGTGCTAAGTGAGCCTTTCCTCCCTTGGCTGATCCCCTCAATAAAAGCAAATGATGATGCCAAGGTGGAGTCAAAACAATTTCCATCAGAGGCTGGAGAGCACTGAATAAAACTCCTTTTATGTCTCTCCTTGTCCTTTCAATGCACAAACATGAAACCCAAAACCTTCTCTTTTATTTCTTCTGGACTCATCCATGCCTGGCAACGCTTCCCTCCTGCCTGAACTACTGACCAAAATTAGACCCATTTCCTGCTTAGGATTCTCAGTTACCCGATCATCTCTACCATTCTCATGGCCTGTATCCTGACATCTTTATGAATCACCAATAGCTTTGTTCTCCTACTGAAGATGCAGCCCCCCCCCAAGATTTTTGCTTTTGTTTATGTAAGGAGGAGCCCTATGTGAGGTCTTAAGGTGGGAATCTTAATCTGGGGCCATTGGGTCTAGCTGGTGACTTCACTAGAATCCCTTTGATTTAATCCCCAACCAACAGTCACCCAGCCTCTGCTGGGAGTCCTTCAAGGAGGAGGAAACCACCCCCTCTCAAGGCAGCCCACTCTGCTTTGGAGTAGTTCTCATTTTTAGTAAGATGTCCCCGATATGAAACCTAAATTTGCCACTTCACCATCTCCATTCCTAGTTCCTGATTCTGGTCCCTGGAGCCACACCAAGTAAGGCTGAGCCCTCCTTCAAAGGATGGTCCTTTAAATCCTTGAAGACAGTGACCATGTTGGAAGCCCTGGAAAGAAAACTCACCCTGGGCTCGGGGACTTGAGTTCAAATCCTGATTCTGATTCTTACTCTCTATGTGACCTTAACAAATCACTTAGCACTCCTGGGCTTCAGTTTCCTGATGTATAAAATGAGGCGATGGCCCAGATGGTTCCTTCCTTCAAGGTCTACATCTGTGATCTCATGATCCTTCCAAGACTTCTCTAGGTTAAACATTCTCAATTCCTTCAACTACTCCCCATGTACCATGAACTCTGGTTGCCCTCCTATGGATGACCTCCAGGCTGTCCTAGGAAGGACTTTCAAGGCTCTGGTGGGGTCACCAGCAGAATCAGAGCCCCTCCACCATCAGCAGCCAGCATTTACTGAGCACCCGTTGAGAAATAGATTGGCCTTGGGGTTCCTCAGAGAAAAGTTTATCTTTTATCTCTCGATCCCCAGTGCCTAGGATGGTGTTTTGCACAATGAAGGCACATAGAAATATGTTTTAAAAGTTTAATTTGGAGGAGTGGCTAGGTAGTTCAGTGGATAGAACACCAAGTCTGGAGATGTGAAGTCCTAAGGACCTAACTTACAGTTTTAATATTCTATATTCTGTGGTCCTCCCAGGCTAAATATTTTGTGATTCTAATATTTAAACTCCATCAGAGGGAAGCTATAAAGCATAATGCTTGGAATAACTGTATGACCCTGGATAAGTCTTAATCCCCATTGCCTAGCCCTAATGGCTCTTCTGCCTTGAAACCAATACTTAGTATTGATTCTGAAAACTGAAGGGAGGGGTTACAATTTTTTATTTCAAAAAGATAAGAAAATACAGTACATAGAGCAGTCAAGCTAGTAGGGCTATTAGGTGTCCATGTAGTATAAACCCTTTATTGTACAAGTAAGGAAACTGAGGCAAACAAAAATTAAGTGGCCAATGGAATTGCATGTCAGCTATGGGGAGGGGGGAGGAGGGGAGGGAAAGAATGTGAATCATGTAATCATGGGAAAATTTTCTTAATTAATCAATAAAATAAAAAAATCAGTAAATCAATAAAAATCAATAATCAAAATCAATAAAATTAAAATTAATCTAAAAATAAAAATAAAATTAATCAATAAAAAAATAAATTGAAAGTTAAAAAAAAAAGAAATTAAGTGAGTTACCCAAATCCAGACAGAAAATTATGGCAGATTTGGGTCTAAGTCTCCTGACCCCTACTCTAATGTTCTTTCAGTGGCAATGCTTTGCCATCTCTTGGTGGCTTTTCCTCTTTTTTCAGAGGGGAAGGGATACCAGAGGGAAGGGTTGAACCATTTCATCCCTTGTCTCAGCAAAGATGTACGACCAGAAGGCTGCAGCAGAGGGTCATCTTACTCGGGGGTCATTATTTTTTACAAAACATACCTCAGGACGTCTGCTGGTATACTATGGCACATTATCATAAATAATTAAAATTAAATTACACTTGTCAAAATACATTAGCAAAGTTCATGCTCTAAGGCAAGAAACTTGTTCCCCAATCCCATGTCCCCGTCCCCATCCCTGTCCCCCCAAGCCCTTTCCATCATGTTTGTCCTCAGCTCATTCTTCTGAAAAACCCATTCATCGACCAGGAGCCTCTCTGGTCATGGCGTAAATTTCAAGGCAGAAGAGCCATTAGGGCTCTTGGGAGAGGCATTCAGTAGGAACAGGGAAGCAGAAGGTGCAGCCTAAAAACCAAGCACAGTTCCTAATGATCCTCTCCATTAAATACTGAGCCAGACACTGGCATGGCTCGATGAGAGAGGGGGATCGTTCATGGCTCGCCACAGCCTAGAGGGAGGCTAACCAACACCAGCTCTGCCTGGTGGGATGGATGTCCTCCTGCAGCTTGAAAGGTGTCTCACCAAATAGCAAAGTCACCTGAGCTGACTCTGGGGGAGATCTTTGGAGTTCTGAGTCAAACAATAAACATATATTAAGCACCTACTGGGTGCCAGGTCCTGGAGACCTAAATACAAAGAATAAAACAATCCTTTTTCCCAAACTATTTACATTCCGATGGAGGAAATAAAAAGCACACAGAAAAAGAGACGCATGGCCAAGGGTTTGCCGGAGCCAGCTTCAATCCACTCTCAATAGGAAATTGTTAAAGGTTCAGTTACACCCAGAAATCAACGAAACGCTATAAATCAGAATTTAGCTTGTTGTTCCGATGATCATCTAGATGAAGAACCTGATGGAGAAAATGGTCATAATTTAGATGAAACTTAAGTGTGGCGCGCAGTTTAGGAGAACCGCTTGTTAAACATTTACGAGAATACTTCTGGTAACAGCATAACTAGTGTATAAATACAAATCAGCAAAGGCTTCACTTAGAACAGTGATGTCAAAGTCAATTAGAAACAGATCCCTGCGGGCAATTATTGAATTAGATTAGATTAGATATAGATATTATATAGAGATATATTGAGAGAAAACAGATTAGAAAACCACAAATTAATATTATCTACATTGTATTGTATTTCTATTTATTTTGTTAAACATTTCCCAATTATCTTCCCACACACACACACAAAACCCTTAATTTGGCTTCGTATGACGTGACAGGATCTAAGGTCTTAATGAGGGTAAAGACCAGGTGTAAGTGAACATATTACCTCTCAGATTTAGGGATAGGAGACGAATTTATGAATAAACAAGAGAGCATTGTGAAATGTAAAATGGATCATTTTGAGTTATTAATAAATTTAAATTTATTTTATTAATATATTTATATTATATTAATTATTTTATATAATTATATAATTATTATGATAATAAAATATATTAATATATTAATAAAATATAAATTAATAAATTTAAATTTAATTTAATTTAAATAATTTTACACAGATAAAATGAATGCAGCCAGGATTAGAAGGAAAGCAGAAAATATTTTAATTGATTCTCTGAGAGAGATGTCTCATATTGCAAATATATAGAAAACATGTCAAACTTATAAGAATATGAGCCATTCCCCAATTGAAAAATAGTCAAAGGATCTGAACAAATAGTTTTTGGATGAAGAAATCAAAGATATCCCGAGCGATATGAAAGAATGCTCTAAACCATTGCTGATTACAGAAAAGCAAAGTGAAACAACTCTAAGATATCATCTCACACTGAGCAAACAGGCTAAAATGCCAAAAGGGCAAGATGAGATCTGCAGGAGAGGATGTAGGAAAATGGCAGGGGGGCAGCTGGTAGCTCAGTGAATTGAGAGCCAAGCCTAGAGATGGGAGGTCCTAGGTTCAAATCTGACCTCAGACACTTCCCAGCTGTGTGACCCTGGTCAAGCCACTTGACCCCCATTGCCTAGCCCTTACCACTCTTCTGCCTTGGAGCCAATAAACAGTATTGATTCTAAGATGGAAGGTTTAAAAAAGAAAAAAGAAAGAAAATGGTGATTCACATACTCTGGTGGTGGAACTTTGAACCAATTCAGCTATTTTGGAGAGCAATCTGAGTTATAATACTGTGTATACCTTTTCACTCAGCTCTCCCAAAGTGGTCAGGGATAAAGGAAAAGAACCTCTGTGGTCTAGAAAATTTATGGCAGCTCCCTTAGAGCAGGGCAAAGAATTGGAAACTGAGGGGATGCCCATTGCCTGCAGAATGGCTAAACAAGTTGTGGGCTATAATGGTGATGGAATCCTACTGGCCATAAGAAATGGCAAATATATAATTTTTAAAAATAGAAAGACCTACATGAAATATTAAGAATGAAATGAGCAGAACCAAGAGAACATTATGAGCAGCAACTGAAATATTGTTGGAAAAATAACCGTGAATGTCTACCTCCAGAGAAAGGGCTGATAGACAGAGGCACATATGATGTCCTTTATATGCACGTGTGGATTTTTTGTTAAATGACACTTTCCCTAGTGTGGGGTGGGGAGGGAGGGAGAGGGACATCACTGGGAACAAACAAGCTAATTCATGAATTACAAAGAGATTTCTAGAGAAAGAAGAGGAAGAGGTACTTCCAGAGGACTCCTCACCCCCTAAAAGAGAAGTAAAGGGCTCAGAGGGCAGATGGAGATCATCTATATTTGGGGGACTTGGATAATGTGATCTTTTGTTCTGCTTCTTTTCCATTTGAGGGAGTGGGAGGCTGAAGAAAGCAACAATAGATTTTTGTTCATTAAAAAAATTAAAAACTAAAAATAAACAGGTGTGGGATGGGATGAGATGGAATGAGGTTAGAGGGGAATATCAGAATTCAGGAAGTATGACAAGTGGTAGTATGGGGACACCCTTTTATGTAACTAAGGTGTAGTGAACTAGATCAGAACAGTCCTCTGTGAGAACATTATCTGACCTGTTCTGCTCATTGTAGAGATCAGGAATTGTTCTTCAGACACATCCAATTCTTCATGACCCCATTTGGAGTTTTTACGACAGAGACACTGGGAATGGTTCACTATTTCCTTCTCCAGCTCATTTTACAGAGGAGAAAACTGAGGCAAAGAGGGTGAAATGACTTGTCCAGGGTCACACAGTTACTAAGGGTCTGAATCTGGATTTGAACTTGGGTCTTCCTGACTCCAAGACCTGCACTTTATCCCCTGTCCCATCTAGCTGTCCTACAGAGAACAGGAAACCAAGGTCTAAAAGGAGCATCTTGGCCAAATGGAAACTGAGCAGAAACAATGGCGCCATCTCCTTATGGCCAAACCTCAAGGTGAAACTAGCAGGAGCCAGAGAGGAGAACAAACTTAACTCTAGGTCATTCTCTCCCTCCTAAATGTTAAATCCTATTTAAAAAAAAAAATCTACCTGAATATGATATGACTTGGTGAATGGGGCCAGGACCTATCAGGTTTAATCTAATCAATTATCTTAAACAATTCCTAGCTGTGTGACTGTGGCAAATCACTGAATCACCATGTGCCTTGGTTTATTCATCCCGAAAATGGGCATAACAATAGCACCTATCCAATAGGGTTATTGGGAAAATATCTGTATAATATTAGCACAGTGCCTGGCATAGAGTAGGTGCTACATAAATGCTAGCTGTTACCATTAGAGTGCTGGTGTGACATTGAACAAGATGACGTAATTTCAGTAAAGAAGAATTATGAAGAAAAATACAAGAAGTTTCTAGAATTAATGGAAAACTGTGGGCCTTCGTTTCCTCGTCTGTCGAATGAAAAGGCTGAATTAGATAACCTCTGAGGTTCCTACTAGCCTTAGATCTATGATCTCCTGAGCTTCATTTTCTAAATTAAGAAATTGAGATTCTGCTCCTCACTCCTATGCTGCCTCCACACACAGCTGGATTAATATTTCTTTTTTTAAATAAATGTTTTGCGGATGCTTTTCCTTCTTTTTTTAGACACTTCCCTTCTGTCTTAGAATCAATACTATGTCTTGGTTCTAATGCAGAAGAGCAGTAGGGGCTAGGCAATGGGGGTGAGGTGACTTGTCCAGGGTCACCCAGCTAGGAAGTATCTGAGGCCACATTTGAATCTTCTCTCTTTTTTAATATGTTCTTTTCCAATTGACTTACTCTTCCCCATTCTAGAACCCTCCTTTGCAACAAGGAAGCCAAAGCATTGACCATTTCTAGGAATGCATATCCCACTCCATTACCAGGCATCACCATCTCTTTAATGAGAGGCAGCAGGCATGCTTCACTCTCTGTCCTCTGTGGCAGAAATCTGGCTGGTCAGATAGGATCACTTCCCTTTCCTCCTACCTGCTGGGCATTGAGAAATGGGCCTTCCATATTGCTAAGCTTGCTAGAAGGGGAGAAAAGAGTTGAAAAGGGATGGAAGGAAGAGGAGCATGGGGAAATGGGGAGAAGCAACTTCTACCCTCTTTCAAAGTTTGATGGTTCCACAATTTCCCTGCTCTGGGTCCCCAACTTGGACCATCCCCACCATCTCATTCTGGCCAGTTCCTATCCATTCCCTCCCACCCATTTGTCCTCCATACAGGCTTGACCCAGTATTCTAGGAGGTTTTTTTTTTCTAGGTCTTTTAAAATCATTTTGTGGGTTTCCTTTAATGGCATACTTCTCTTCAAGCATCAGGCAATCATTATCCTGGGAAGAAAGGACGTAGCTTTTTCATTTAAGTCTTACCCACTGACAGAAAGCCTAATTCCACACTCTACCTACCCCCTCCCCAGTATTGAACCTTAAAAAAAAAAAAGAAGTCAGCTTGCTTATCTTAGTGTGGGGTTGCCGTGGAAACCGCATCCCCTGTGAGATGCACTGTCATAACATTTCAGTACCATGCAGCACACTTAAAGACATAGCATCGCCTTCTTCAAGGGTCTCCAAGCTGCCCAAAGCTCAGGCTCAAGTGGGGCGCTGTCCAATATGGGGAGGGTATAGGTGACAAGGGAGAGGACGGGTGAGGAGACAACACTGACCAAGAGACAAGAGCTACCACCACTCCAAGCTCTCTGACATCTCTGCTGCCCTGGACCACAGGCAGGTTCTCAGCGGATGCCATCCCAGCCATCCTTTGTGCCTCCAAAAAAGGCAACTGGTTCTCCCCTGTGAACAGGAGTGGAATCTGCCAATACCAAAGAGCATATTCGCTAGAAGTAGGTAGAGGGGCCCAAGGGAGAAGGTGCCTGATCAGCTGGGGAGCAAAGGCCTGCCTCGTCGGCCCCCAAGAAAGAAGAGGGGAAAAGGAGAGAATGTATCAAGTGCCATAATTACTCATAATGGAAACAGGCCTCCTACAGTATGCTTCTTAATTACTGTGATGGCTTCCAGCCTCTAATCACTAGGGGTCCAGATGGAAGCTTTCCAGGCTCTTCAAGGGACAGAATGTGTCAGTTATTAATTAAACATATGAAGTAATTAGCCTCAAAACTTTGTTGGAAAATTGCTACAGCTGTGCCTCAGTCGCCCCCCAAAAACAGGAGAAAACAGAGGCCAAAGGAGATCAGCATGCTTCCCCAACCTTCAGCAGGTCTTGTTTTTGCAGGGTCACCAATGTGACAGCCATGATCTCTTGTGGGAAAGAGGTGGAGAGAAGAGCCCTTGGCCAGTGTCCAAGTGGAACAGGCTGTAGGGGCTGCGGGATGGAGGAGAGGGCCCCCCACCAGTCCATTTTCAAAAGCACATGGTGTATTGGAGTCATCCGGGGGGCCACTGACTCAGCCCGGGTCTCAGAACTCACTAAGGGGCCTGGGAGATTGCCCTATGTCTCCACCCATGGCCCAAAATGGAATGTCAAAGAGAAGGGAAGCAGCCTTTAACAATTAAAGGTCTTCAGATCAGAGTAAGGAACTAGAGGAAAATTTAGGACCTTCAAGTAGGAGGGATGCTAGCATGGTAAAGAAGGGCTGGTCTTAGACTCCATGGACCAGATGAAGGAAGGAGGAACAATTGAGGACACTGGCAGAGAGGCAGATTTCAGCCCCTTCCTTTCCCAATGAAAAATATTCTAAATTAATTAAATAAATAAACTTAAAAAATAAAATAAAATACCTTTGCTACAGTTTTTGAATTGATTCGAAGCATCAATACTAAGATACTAAGTGAGAGATAGATACCAACTCTTCATCCTAAGGCAGAAGAGTACATCTTGGGAAGTACTAGGCGTAAGAAGGCTGGAAAAGAAGGAGAGGACTAGGTTATGGAGGACTTTGAATGCCAAGGAGAGAATTTTATATTTGGTCATGGAGATGATAGGGAGCCTTTGGAGTTTATTGAATGGCATGTGCACGTGTGTGTGAAAATGGCTGAATGGAGGATAAATTCAAGTGGGAGAGCCTGGAGGCAGGTAGACCCTCCAGCAGCTCTTGCAATAATCTGGGAGTGAGGTGATGAGGACCTGCCTAACAGGCGATCAGACCTGCTAGAGTGGTGGCAATGTCGGAGCAGACAAGGGGGCTGCAAAGGTGAGATCGATAGGTCTTGGCAATAGTTTGGCTATGGGAGAGGTGGTGAGAGAGAGGGAGGAATCCAGACTGACCTCTAGATGGAGAGCCTGACCCACTGGAAGGACGGTGTTGCCCTTGACACGAATGGGAGGGCTTAGGGAGAAAGATAATGAGTTCAGTTTGGACCACGTTGAGTTTGAAATGTCTCCTGGCCATCGTCCAACTCAATATATTCGAAAGGCAGCGAGATTGGAGGACAGCAGAGAAATTGGGGCAAGGGAGCTAGACTTAGGAATTGTCAACAGAGATGCAACAAGCAAATAGTCAATCAATAACCATTCGTTAAGCATCGACTATATGCCAGGGACTGTGCTACAATGCATTGGAGATACAGAGACAAAAATGAACTTTGCCTCTGCCTTAAAGAGTTTATATTCTGCAGGGAGAGGGGAGGGGAGCCCCATACAAGTGGGCATAAAATTTCAAGACTCATCAAATAGTGTGGTGGATAGAATGTGAGTTGAAGTCCTGCCTCAGACACTTACTAGTTACGGGATCCTGGGCAAGTTCCTTAACCTCCCTGAGCCTCTACTTTGACATCAGTAAAACAGGGATCAGGGATAAGTTGCTTAAGTTGCCTATCTCACAGGGTGGCTACAAGGATCAAATAAGATGCTCTATGTTGGGTGTACTGCAAATCTCAAAATGAGACTCGGTAGCTTTCGTTATTATCTTCAGTATTATTTTATTTCTTCTTCAAGAATCAAAGATGTGAAATAATTGAGTGGCACCCCCCACTCTTCTTTCCTGAGCTCGTATCTATTTGGAGCAGGGAGCTTCTGATCCCAGCCCTACCAAATGTAAACATTTGTAAGCAGTGAAAAGAATTCATTGATGAATTCCCACACTGAGCTTCTCTTCCTCTTACCTGCCCAGGGAATGGAAATGAGAGAATGACACAGGGTCAAGGTTAGCACAACATCAGATCTCTCTGGTTCTTTCATTGGCTGCCTAATAACTCCTCCATCTCCATTCTGGACAAGACATCCATCCAGTTTTGATAGAAACCTCGGGGGCAGGTGCTCCGTGAAATGCTATTTAGTGATGCCTGATGATTCCAGTGCCATGGCAGAGTGAATCATGAGAACCCCTGCCTGGAAACTGTTTCTCAGAAGGCAAGGGGGGGGGAGTGGAAGGGGGAAAGAGGAAAAGAATTCAAGCACAAGAATTCTCTCTCCTGTATTTCTGCTGGGAAGATTCCAGTCTCCTTCTCTTCTTCTCCATGAATGGTTAAAGAGAGACTCCCATTGAAAATCAGCTCTGACATCCATCTGGATGCCTGTCACATCAGGCTTCCCCAAGCACAGGAGCCAAGTGGACAAGCCAGCCTGGAGGAACAAGAATGATTCCTCTTCTAAAGGTGCCTGGCAGGCCGTCCTGGTAGTCTCTCTTAGTAGTACCAAGTCTGAAGGGCCATGAAACCATCGACTCCATTACTCATCAAGATCCTGTGGCAGCAGGATGATTAGACAGGACTCCAGGGTGAGCAGACACTCCAGGCTGAGATGTGGCCAATGCCAAATCCCCTGCTCTTTTTTGTCTTTTAAATGACCCACAGTGGCCAGAGAAAGACAGAATGTATCATGTATAGAAGATACAAGATGTATGGATGGGTCCCCCAAATCTTGCATCTTCCAGGCTTATTCTCAACTATAATTAATTAATTTATTTTTTCAAAATCCTTACCTTCTGTCTTAGAGTTGATACTTAGTATTGGGTCCAAGACAAAAGAGCAGTAAAGGCTAGGCAGTTGGGGTTAAGTGATTTGCTCACGGTCACACAGGTAGGATGTGTCTGAGGTCACATTTGAACCCAGGACTTCCCATCTCCATTCACTGAGCCAGGTCTATATGTTATTATTTTTTAATGGTCACTTCTACTTGCTCAGAGGTTCTGATTATCACATAAAACAAAACCTCTATGCAAATAGAGAGGGGTTCAAAGGTTACAAGACATTTTTTCCTAAAGTATAGAGCGATGGTTCTTAAACTAGGGTCCACAGGCAGATTTCAGGAGATCCATGAACATGAATGGGGAAAATATTCCATCTTTATTATCTTAACCATTAAACCAAACTTGACATTCCTTTCAATTATGAATTTAGGCAACTAGAAAGTAGAATATTATTGGCAGTATCTGTAACTATCATAAAAAGAAATCAGGGATTTTTTTACATCACATTACATTTCTTATAGATATCTCAAAATATAATTTACATACATCACTACTCTGAAATCACTGGGGTTATTAGACCTGCTGCTAGACTGCACATGATTGCCGTCTTCCTGTCTACAGATTGTATCTCATGTGGTTTCCTTTATGATATTATGTACTATATTTTATGCATTTAAAAATTATTCTAAGAAGGAGTTTGCAGGCTTCACTAGAATGTCAAATGGATCCATGACCATGACTAAAAGAGGGGAACAGCCTCTAGTAAGAGGGTTAATCAGGAGAGTCCCTGATCAGCTTTTATGAGGTTGTAGAGAGGTAAGCTGCCGTTTGGAATTTTGATGATATCTTTGGACAAAAGTAGACATGTTATAGTGAGGACTGAACCCATCCCCTTGGGCTTTGGGTTTGGGGGATCACAGAATATTAGATCTCGAGGTGGCAGGGACCTTAAAGATCATTTGCTCTGGCTTCTTCATTTCAGAGACAAGAGAAACGAAGCTCTGAGAAGTGAATAATTTATTCAAAGTTATACAAGCGGTGAGTTGGAATCTTCACGCAGGTTGGCTAACTATAGAGCCAGTGCCTTTCTTTTACATCTTACTAATAAATGGATGGGTTGGAGCTCTTGTAAAACAAAGCCACATCTACATGAAGGTCCAATTTAAAAAGAACTCAGTCTTTTGGAAGAGTGTTTTGGGGGTTGCCTCCACCATTTTTCAGAGAGATTCTGAGATATTATAGCTGGGCATAGAGGGACCTTTCTCATGATCTCACCTAAAAATAGGGAGAGGGGAACCACTGAGGGTTTTTTTTGTTGTTGTTTTTGGGGGGGGTGCAAATCTGCTTTTTAAAAAGACAACAGAAAGATCAAGGTGAGGTCCTGCCTTCAATTTCACATCCCATCTGACCATATTCCTGTTGGTATCAGACTCAACTTTCTAATCAGGCTATGCTCTGCACAAAGGGAAAAAATAGAATGAAATAAAAAAAATTAAAAAAAAGAATGAAATAAAAAATAAAAAATAGAAAGAATAAAAAATTATTCTGATTCTTCACAAGGAATGGAAGAAGTATGTCATGTGCCAGGGGGAATAATCTAGGATGAAAAAGCATCAGAGATCATCCCCAAAGTGGGAGGATAATCCACACTGGTTTATATCTGGCTGTATCCTTGATAATCAACATGAATAACCTAGAGAGCACCCAAAAGGATTGAGAGAAGGGCCTCGCATTCTCCTAATATGAGGATTGGCTAAGGAACCATGATGCAAGAATTGAGAGCCCCAGGACCTCAGTTCAAATCCTGTCTCTGAATTGGCCATATTAGGCAAATTACTAGGTATTAGAGAGCTAACAACCTCTCTGCGCTTAGTTTTCCCATCCATAAAATGAAGAGGTTGGAATCAATAGCCTTTTGGGGAATCTTCCCCACCAATCAAATCTATATTCTTATAATCCTAAAATTAATAGAGAAACTAATAATAGAGAAATTAATAAATTAACTGCATTAATTGATTATTAATTATATTAATATAATATATTATAATAATATAATATATATTAATTATATAAATAATTATATAAATAATTAACAAAATAGAGAAATTAATAGAGAAATTTAGAGAAACACTGACAAAACTTATATGAACTGATACAAAGTGAAGGAGGTAGAAAGAGGAAAAACAATATGCAGAGCACTACAACAATGGAAACACAGAGAAAACAATATAAACTGAATGCTGTGGGAATTATAAGGATCAAGCCTGATCCCAAAGGCAAGTCAGAACTGACTTTTGCAACAGTGAGAGACTATGAGCAGGGAACACCATATATGATGTCAGAATTTTTTGGCTGGTTAATTTTGGTAGTTTCCCTCCTCCTCCTTTTTTCTTCCTTTTGTAAGGGATAGTTTTCTGATAGTAGAGGAGGAGAAATATCTTGAGAAATAACATTAGCAATTGAAATTTTTTTTTTTAAAGCCTGGAGATGCAAGGAAGGGAGATGGAGGGAGAGAGAATAAGCTTTAGTG
The DNA here is from genome assembly GCF_027887165.1 of Monodelphis domestica. Taxonomy (NCBI): domain Eukaryota; kingdom Metazoa; phylum Chordata; class Mammalia; order Didelphimorphia; family Didelphidae; genus Monodelphis; species Monodelphis domestica. The sequence continues at coordinate 30,662,323 of NC_077232.1, forward strand.
TCTGAAAGAGCTGTCACATGTGGTGGTTGTTGATTTGTCTCAGTTGTGTCTGACTCTTCAGGACTCCATTTGAATTTTTCTTGTCAAAAACACTGGAGTGATTTGTCATTTCTTCTCCAGCTCATTTTACAGATAAGGAAACTAAGGCAAATAAAGTTAAGTGGCTTGCCCAGGATCACACAACTAGCAAGTCTCTGAGTCTGGATTTGAACTCAGATCTTTCTGATTCCAGGACAAGCTCTCTATCCACTGTTCCACCTGGCTGTCAACAACACATAGTTCTTTACATGCTGTTTCTCCCACTAGCATATGAATTCCTGATTCCAGGCACTCTGTTTTTTTAATTTATGTTATTATTTTTATTTATTTATTTATATTTATTATTTAATTTATGTTATAATTTTTTAATTTTTATATTATATTTATGTTATAATTTTGTTTATGTTATGTTTTATATCTTTATTTTTGTTATATTTGTTATAATTTTTGTTTATGTTATTTATGTTTTTATATTTATATTTTTTAGATTTTTGTTATGAGTTTTACATATGTTATAATAATTGTTCTTGTTATATTTTTATTATTATATATTACATGTAATATATAATAATATAATATAATATTCTATATTATTATTGTTAAATATTATTAATGTTTGGCCTCAGGAGCCTGAACCATGAGTAATGAGTAGGCATACCAAAAGAGTATAAGCTGGATAACAGGGCAAAATTACGATCATGGATCTCCCCCAACCCTTTTTCTTTTTCTTCTTTTTTTTAAACCTTTACCTTCCATCTTGGAATCAATACTGTCTATTGGTTCCAAGGCAGAAGAGCAGTAAGGTTAGGCAATAGGGGTGAGGTGACTTGCCCAGGGTCACCCAGCTGGGAAGTATCTGAGGCCAGATTTGAACCCAGGACCTCCTGTCTCTAGACCTGGCTCTCCATCCACTGAGCCACCCAGCTGCACCCCCCAACCCTTTTTCTTTTTCTTCTTTTTTTTAAACCTTTACCTTCCATCTTGGAATCAATACTGTCTTGGTTCCAAGGCAGAAGGGCAGTAAGGGTAGGCAATAGGGGTGAGGTGACTTGCCCAGGGTCACCCAGCTGGGAAGTGTCTGAGGCCAGATTTGAACCTAAGACCTCCTTGTCTCTAGACCTGGCTCTCCATCCACTGAGCCACCCAGCTGCACCCCCCAACCCTTTTTCTTTTTCTTCTTTTTTTTAAACCTTTACCTTCCATCTTGGAATCAATACTGTCTTGGTTCCAAGGCAGAAGGGCAGTAAGGGTAGGCAATAGGGGTGAGGTGACTTGCCCAGGGTCACCCAGCTGGGAAGTGTTTGAGGCCAGATTTGAACCTAAGACCTCCTTGTCTCTAGACCTGGCTCTCCATCCACTGAGCCACCCAGCTGCACCCCCCAACCCTTTTTCAATTCCTCTTTTCCATGTAGTCTTTTCCCATTAGAACGTAGGTACCTTGAGGGCAGAGACTGCCATTCTTTGGCTTGTATCTTTATTTCTAGGGCTCAGCACAATGCTGGGCACACAGGAAGCATTTAATACACCCTGGCTGACTCCCTGACAGCTATTTAAATTTGAGCTACTGTCATTGAACTAGCTGGCCATCGGGCTCTCTTTCAACCATGAAATCCGGTAATACAGTTCCATATCCTGGGTTTATGCAACTGAAATCCCTGTAATAAAAATTGGTTTATTTTCACGGTTCACTCCTGGTGGGGCAGGCTTTAAAGCCCGGGGGGGACAGTAAGTGGAGAGTATTGATGAATTTCTAGGGGAGGTGGCTCTGCCGATTTCAAGATGCCCATATCCTCGGATTTTAACAGAGAAAGATCATTGCTCGTGCCAAGGAATACAGGGACGAGATTTACACGCCACACAACCGGGGGGCTGGACTAAAAGGAGTTCTCTCTCCAAATCTATAATCCCACGTGCCGTCTCCCTCCCAGAGCCCTGAGCCGTCTAGAAACGTTCTAAAAATCACGCCTTTCCCTGTTACCACATCCCAGAGGGTCAGTCGACTGCCTATAATCTGTGCGACTTGACGGATCGCAAAAAAAGCGCCCAGGAGCCACGAAGAGCAGAAAGTCCAGATGTTCAAAGAAATCGAAAGTGTCCCTCCCCAGGATCCCTGCAGGTGGGGTCCTGGGGGGCTGCCTGCCTTGCTTCCCCCTAGTGAGAGCTCTGCTTCCATCTGACATTCAGCTCCACACTCCCCTCTCAAGGGGGGCAGGACCCGAGTTGACTCATCTCTAAAATGATCTCATCCACATTAGTTCCAGAAGACAGATGAGGAAATAGACCTCCTGGTTTATGGAGGCTGAAGGTTGCATATATTAGCAGAGACGGCCACTGTGTCGACCTCTTGGCACACAGTAGGTCCTTAATAAATTGCCTCAGAGGCAATGTAGCTGAGTATCCTCAATGGAAAGCTTTTCATGACCTGCCAGTATTCTTACACCTTATTCCCCGATTAATGAATTGAGTGAAGTGGTCTTATTTCATTGTTCTTGGTTTCAAGGGAGACTGAAAAAACTTGAAGCCCCAGATAAAATCACCACGATTTCTATCAAGGTTGCAAGTGTTTGGGCAGGGTAGAGGTATACTATAGACTGATTTTAGTGGGAAAGGGGAGTAATAAAACTTTAAAAGGGGGCAGCTGGGTAGCTCAGTGGTTTGAGAGCCAGTCCTAGAGACAGGAGGTCCTGGGTTCAAATATGACCTCAGACACTTCCCATCTGTGTGACCCTGGACAAGTCACTTGACCCTCATTGCCTACCCTTACCACTCTTCTGCCTTGGAACCAATACACAGTATTGATTCCAAGACAGAAGGTAAGGGGTTAACAAACAAACAAAGAAAAAACTTTAAAAAGAAATAAAATAATATCCACAGTAAAGCTCTGGGCAGGTTCCCTTTACTTCTCCAAACTTCAGTTTTTCAGGTGAAACAAAGGGCTAATTCTTCTTGTATGGTATATATGAGAGGAGTGCACTAGAGCCTGCTTCTGCTGGTGCCCATTGCTGAATTTTCAATGTGACATTTCGAACTCAGAAATTGATAGAAGCTACAAATCAGGGCTTAGATTATTGTTTTGTTGGTTGTCTGGCCCAAGAAAGCAATGAATAAAATGATAATAATGTAGATTAAATTTAAAAGTACAATGTACAAACACAGTTTTTCTAGAGAATTGAATAGTAAACATTTGGTAACATACCCTTATCTCTCTCTCTCTCTCTCTCTCTCTCTCTCTCTCTCTCTCTCTCTCTCTCTCTCTCTCTCTCTCTGTCTTTCTCTCTCTCTCTGTGTCTCTTTCTCTCTCTCTCCATCTCTCTCTCCCTCCCCTTCTCTTTCTCTCCTCCCTTTTTCTTTCTCCTTCTTTCTTCCTCTTCTCCTCCCTCCCCTCTGTCTGTCCCTCTTCCTCCTTGTTTTCTCTCCCCCTCCTTCCCTCTCCTACTCCTAATCCTTCCCACTTTCTCTCCCCTCTCCCTCTCCATCTGTCTCTCTGTCTCTCTCTGTCTTTCTCTCCCCTTCTCCCTTTCTCTCCGTCTCCCTCTCCTTTCTCTCTCTCCCTCCCTCCTTCTCTCCCTCTCTCTTTCCCTCCTTCTCCCTTCCTCTCCCTCTCCTTCTTCCTCTCCCTTCTCCTTCTCCCTGTTCTTTTCTCTCCCCCTCCCTCCCTCTCCCATTCCCTTTCTTCCCTTCCCACTCTGTCTCCCCACTCCCTCTCCCTCTCCCTCTCCATCAGTCTCTCTGTCTCTCTCTCTCAAAAAAAAAAAAAACTTTTCAAAACTATGTAAATCAATGCCAGTCTTCTCACTACTTTGTTTTGGAAAAGAGTCTCTATTAAAACATGTTTGTTTATATTAACATGTAATGGATTTTTCAATATTGTTTTAAATGAATTAAGAAGACTACAGGTGTCCCGCCCACATCATGGGGGTTAGGAGGTGCAGCATCCTTGCAATTTGGAAAATTCATGTAAAATTTTTTTTTCTCATACTAAAGAAGAAGCCTAAATTGTTTCTTCTTATTTTATAGGGTGTTTTCAGCAAAAGAAATTGTGTATCTCAGGCATGTTGATATCATATAGGATAAGATACATATATTTTCTACATTTATGAGTTTCCAAACTGTTTCTGTCATCAGTTGGCCTTCACGTGTAAACATCTGTGGCTTCTGTAAAACTCCTAAAAAAATTACCATTTTTATAAAATCGTTATCTTCCATCTTAGAAGCAATACTTACTGTATTTTGGTTCCAAGGCAGAAGAGCAGTAAGGGCTGGGCAATGGGGGTTAAGTGACTTGCCCAGGGTCACACAGCTGGGAAGTGTCTGAGGCTGGAATTGACCCTCAGGACCTCCCGTCTCTGTGCCTGGCTTTCTATCCATTGAGCCCTCTCGCTGCCCCCTCCCAGAGTAATTCCTTATGCTGATGTGTGATAAACCAAAATCATAATGTGGAAAGCCATGACATGAAAGAGATGCTTATATTTTAAAAATATGTCTATTTTCATTTCCAATACAGTAAATGTAATGTACCCAAAGAAAAGCTCTTTCAAGTCTTGAACAATTTTTAAGAGTACAAACAAGGGCTGCCATCAAGAAGTTTTAGAAACGCTAATCTATAGTGACAGAATTCTAGATGTGGATAGAAATAAGAATAAGAATAATAACTGGCATTGATCCATTCTGCCTAGGAAACCAAGCTCTGAGAAGTCAGATGGGAGCAGGGCTCGACTTTAAGGGAGACTGTGCTCAAGGGAAGAAGGAGGGAAAAGCTGGCATGAAATGGATATAAATTGGGGACATCCCTCGGGTAATAACCGGACATTTAAACAGTGTGTCAGATTTTCACTTAGTATCATTATCTCACTTTCACAGAGTAGGAAAAGGACTTGCCTAAGGTCATACAACTGGCATCCACGGAGCTGGGATTAAGGTTTTAGTCTCTAAGCCTCGGGGAAATTTCTAGAAGAAAAAAACTCCTTATTATAGTTGATAAAGGATGTTTCCCTTTCTCCTGATCTCTTAAAGGAATAGGAAAGAAATGCCACCAGCAACAGCTAGCAATCAGCCATTCACTCTGCACACAGACAAGGTAAGTAGGACTGCCTCTGAGGCAACATGGCTGAGAATCCCCGGTTCAAAGCTTTCCATACATAACATGCCAGTCTTCTTATGCCTTCCTGCCCAATCTCTACTATCTGATCCAGTGGTTCTGTCCTCCTGGATGCTCCATGCTTCTCTCTGGCTCAAATCTCAACTCTGCAAAAAGAGTTACCTGGCTTCCTCCAAGTCCCCATTAAAATCCCATCTCTTACAAAAAGTCCTTCAGTATCACTCTTGACTCTAGTGCCTCCCTGGCCCCCCGTGAATAATATCCTATTTGTCCTGCCCTAAATAGCTTCTCTGTATCTCCCAGAGCTTAGCACACCAAATAAACACCTAATACATATGTATCGATTGATTGAATCCTGGTCACAATATTTCCTAGATGTGTGGTACTGTGAACTTTAGATTACTCCACCCTACTTAGTCTAACAAAATCAGGAATGTCTACACCCATATTTAAGGATTAAGTATTTAGGAAGATAGCCTTCAACAGACATGTGCTAGCAAATGACAAATCAGAAGCAACTAACAGAACCCTGGGCTGTCCTAAGTCAAGCCTAAGATATCATTGGTACATGTGAGATGCAGGAAAGTGATGTAAAACCATCTATATATTCCATGTCACTTCCTCTCTCCGGCCTCTTTGATGGTGGAGAGGTGGCTGGCGGCAGCTTGCTGAGCATGGCAGCATCTTGGCATGGCGACAGCTATTGTCCACCTTGGCGGTGAGTTTTCCTTGATACTATACTGGGAGAAGCTGAGTAGCCTAGTTCAGGTGAGGCATCTTAGCTGAGCTTTCTTGGAGTTTAGGCTGATTCCTTTCTCCTTTACCTTCCAAACATTATCCTCTTAGAAAGCCTCTAATCTTCTTCAGAGATCTTGTTGTGGAGGTCTTTGAACTTCCCCTGGCACAGGCCAGGTGGGAGAAATCCTATACCCTTCTTCTCTCTCTCCTCCTTAATTCCTTTCCTCTATATTAATTAAAATCACCATAAATTTCCAGCTGACTTAGGTATTTTATTTGGGATTTCTTCTGTTTCTTCTGGGATTTCTAAAATTATCCTTACAGTCCCCTAAGCCTTGGCTTCTTTATCTATATAATGGAACCAATGATATCTCTCTTTCCCACATAGGAAAGGAATTTATAAATTTGAAACTACTTAAACAAAATTATTAATGATTTCTAAAGGAATCCATAAAATTAAAAACATTGGCAATCGTTTTATTAGTGTATTAAAGTTAGAAATATTATGGGGGTAGCTGGGTAGCTCAGTGGATTGAGAGACAGACCTAGAGATGGGAGGTCCTAGGTTCAAATCTGGCCTCAGACACTTCCCAGCTGTGTGACTCTGGGCAAGTCACTTAACCCCCATTGCCTAACCCTTACCACTCTTCTGCCTTGGAGCCAATACACATATTGACTCTAAGACGGAAGGTCAGGGTTTAAAAAAAAAAAAGCCAAAGCTAGTACTGAAACCCCTGGCAGGAAAACCCAAGGCAGAAGCCTGTCAGAGCATCAGGTTCCCCAAGGAGGCAGAAAGCTCCAACCAGCTCACCACACTTTCCCAATTTTTCAAAACTCCCATAGCTTCCCTTAAAACAAAGCTCAGGTCCCTGTTCCCAGAGGTCCTTTTGCTAACTACAATTATTAGCCTTCTTCTCTCTTGAAATAAGTTGATATAGAGGAAGCTGGGTAGTTCAGTGGATAGAGAGTCAACCCTGGAGATAGGAAGTCCTGGGTTCAAATCTGACTTCATATACTTCCTGGGCAAGTCATTTAACCCTCATTGCCTAGCCCTTACCTCTCATTCTGTCTTGGAACCAATACACATTGATTCCAAGATGGAAGGTAAGGGTTTAAAATTTAAAAAGACTTTGGTTTAAATCTAGTTTAAGACACTCATTCCTTGTGTGACCCTGGGCAAGTCACTTAACCACCACTGCCTAGCTCTCACTGCTCTTCTGCCTTGGAACCAATACACAGTATTGATGCCAAGATGGAAGGTGAGGGTTTTAAATTTTTTTTTAAAAAATGAAAAGAAAGAAATACTATCTAATATGCTGAAGCTTTCCTTTTTTATTGGAGAGGTGAGGGACTATGGATGGATTGTTTTGGAGTTTGGGTTTTATAAGATTATTTATAAGATTACTCACAAATATTGGAACATTGCATATGTTGTAAGATGATGTGATCTTGTTAAGTGGTTTCATTAAAAAAAAATTTAACCAAGAGAAAAGAAAAAAGAAACATTATCTAAGGTAATCCCTCAGGTTTTAGAATATCAAATATTTAGCAAGCAACTGGCACTTCCTTTCCACAGGTCCGATTCCTGAGAAGCGGGAGGCTCTCTTTTTTAACTCCCTTTCCTACTTCAAAACCTATCATGTGGTATTACGCAGAAAGCCATCATTTGGCCCTATTGAAACACTGGAGTCTTGAGATCCAAAGGAAAAGTTTCAGGTGAGAGTATTAGCAACATAGGATATCAGGATGAGAAAGCCCCTTTGAACACAGAATGTTCAAAGAACTTTGGAGATTGGTTCATAGATTTATGCTGGGTTCTCCCTGAGCAACCATCAGGTCCAACCTTCTCATTTCATTGGAAAGATAGAAAACAGAGGAACAGGGACGGTAAGGGGTTGTTCAGTTGTGCTTGCAGGAGCTTGGCCTCTGGCCAAGCTCCATCTTAATCTTTCCCCTCAATAAACGACTCCTCATTGCATACCATGTGAGAGCTGTCCGTTCCTTACTTGTCTCTTCCCCTTTCCTTCTCTCTCTCCCCCTCCCCTCTCAGGGGTCGTAAGGGGCTGGTCCCTTGCATCTGGCGCCCAACGTGGGGCCCGAGCGACCACCGGACGACTGAGGAAAAATTCGGCGCCGAAATCGAGATTAACGGGTAAGGATCGAACAGGATCCTGAGGAAATCGAGATTATAGTAACGGGTAGAGATCGAACACGATCTTGAGGAAAGGGTAGGTCGTCCCATTCATATCCCCCTCTCAAACCCCATTGTGTGAATGGTTGAATGTATGTGTGTTTTGATGGCAACGGAATAACAGTCCCCTTATATATACGAAGTGCAGTTTCCCTCCCCCACCTGGGTCTGCTAGTCGGAGGCCTCCTCTCTCGGACCTGGATCTCCAGAGGTTAAGAAACACCTGAGGAGCGGTCTGAGGGGGAGGGGAAGGAAAAAGAAAATTTGACCCAGGGAAACCCTCACTAGGGGCGATTGAAAACTGGAAAAATCTCACTCTGAAACAAACAGTTGCTAGAGCATAGTGAATTTCAAAAGGAGCAACTGGGAAAAGAAAAAGCAGGAGTTAAAATTTCAACAGGAAAGCAAAGTCAAATTTACGAGCTCCTGAGACAAAAGGCTCCTAGAGCCAAGCTGCTATTCATATGCAAAAGCAGGAAACGCAAGCAGACCAGAAGCAAGGAGCAAGCTAATCTTTACAAGAAACTCCCTGTGCCTTCTCAGGAGAGGTCAGACTCAGATGCATTTGAAAGGCTTATCAGGAAGTGCTTGCTTAGACTCAAAGCAGGGCATTTAAAAGATCAGAATTACTTGGAAAAAACGGATAAAAAACAAAAATTTTTTTTTAATAAAACCGTAGGTCTCAGCAAAATTAAGGAATCAAGGCAATAATCCTGAATTAGGTTAAATTCGGAACAGCCTAAGTTGTAAAAAGATATTGCCATCCTGTAACCAAAGGCAGAAGATTTTTTTTACAAGCAAGCCTCCGAACTCATTTAGCATTTGAAAAGCTCCTAGGAATTCTTTTGTTTGAGATCCAGCCAGGTAAAGGCAGGCTTTACCTGGGCGATTGCAAATACAGTAAAGTAAGATTTGGGAATTTGAATTTTAATTTAGGTTGGCTGTAGGCAACATTATAAAGGAATGTCTGCTTATATTTTTTGATAAAGAAAGTTAAAAAAGGAGAATTAAAATATCTTTCTCTGACTTTTGTTATATGCCACAGAATATCAGGACTAGAAATGTTTTATCTGTAGAGAAAATTTGGTATGAATCACAAGGTGATTAAAGTGCAAACAAAAAATTTTTAAGGTTTGGGTTTAAATCTGAAGCAGCTTGAATTTTTTTTTTCTCTATCGGCCACGTGGCTTGAGCCACGTGGAAGAAAGCATCAGAGCAACTGAGGTTGCAAGTTGTATCACTAAGGCTGTAATTGGCTAGAAGAAAAATTTAATATTAAGATATAATAAGCATGAATTGGAATATGATTTAAAGGAATTTCTAAAGCTTTCTAATTTTAACTATGGAGGAATTATTAACACTTTTCTAAGCAGGACATAAAGCAACAGGATGAATCTTGAGCAGAGCTTATTCAAACAGCCTGTATGCAGTTCAGAAACTTTTTTACTGGGCATATTAACATACCTGTATCCAGAAAGCAAATGATTTATAATTAAAATAGCTTTTACTATGGAAAATTAAGACACATGCTCAGCAGAGTAAAAGCATGGTTGGAAGGATTCAATCTGTTTACCAGTGGTTAATTATTAAAGTTATCAGGAACTCTGTTACTCAGTACAGTGATTTATTAAGGATTTGAAAGAGGCAATACTATCATGTATTGAAATTGCAGATATTGAAGCTGATCATGATATTGAAAAGAGACCTATGATAATAAGGCAAATTCAAAGGTTACTGGCATAATTTGAATTACTTCTGCAGTGAAGATTTGCAGATTTAGCAGATGAAAGTAATGATTTTAGTCACAGTATTAAGATCTTTTCAGTTATGAAGCTAAGGGCAGTAGTTCAGAAATAACAACTTCTGTGCAATTGTTTGATAATTCTGTGCATATTTTTACAGCATAAGACAATGCTATAATTTTAATAACTGCACAAGGTGGAAATTTTTTCAAAAAGCAAAAATTGTGTGCAGGCAGACAAAGACTTAAGATCCCAGCACACATGGGTCAATTCATAAGTGATTTATAGAATGATATTTGTATGTTTATGGATTTGAAAAAGCATATATTTAAGCATCTATACATGCTGCTTTGCAAAATCTATTGTACATCTATATCCTGAACAAGCAGGTGATATCGCTTATCAATGCAAACTGCTGTGGATTAATTTCACCTCTGATAGATATCCACTGTATATTTTGGAGCAAAAGGTGCATTTCAGTTTGCTCCTGGCACAAAGGTTGAACTGTGAAAAGTGATGGGAGATACTTACTCTCCTGGTTTATGGGTTTAAGCTCAAATGAAGAAGTGAGCAAAGTGATTGCAGATTTTATAAATATCTGTGCACTACTGTCTATTCCAAACAGCTTGGAATAGCAGGGCTTTTAACAGCAATGCAAAGGCTAAATTGCATAGCTCATGGCTTACATGCAAGCTATGGTACAAAGAGCTCAAAGGAATTCATGAGCCCCAAGGTTCAAAAACTGAAGGTATATATGTTCTGTCACTTTCTAACTTTCTAAGACCCAATGAGGCTTTCATTTGGGGTCGAGGTTTTCTGTTTACTTTCTCAGATACATGGAGTCCATGGAAGATGATTAAGACCATCTGATGACAAGAAAATCTGCCCGGAAGAAGGACAGAAGGCAGAGGTGTCTGGCACAGGACACCAGAAAAGCAGCACATGGACTGTAAAGACTGCCCTATAGGCAGGTTTAACACACTATACACACACACATGCAATTGTATGAGAAACAATGTACATGCAGAAGAGTATCATTGAGTCACTAACAGATATTCTGTTCTAGGAATATATGGGTATTTGGTAAAAGATCTAACTATTATATGCCTGAAAATTTTGAATGGTACTGGTACAATGTGTAACTTGAAATGATATTATTGGAATTGTTCCATGTTAGCCAAATGTGATCAAATATCAAAAGGGTATAATTGGGAATATTATGACAGTATAAGGAATGCTGTCCACTTGCAGCACAAAAGGGTATTGCTATCCAAAATGTAATGATGATTATGGTCTTAAAGGGTACATTATATTTGCAAACAATATGTTTTTGCTAGAATCAGACTTATTTAGAAGTCACTTTTGTTAAGCTATGACTGTTCCACTTTCATAAGAAAAAAGAGGTGGATATGGTATCACTAATCATCTATCTCTTCTACACCCCAGAAAGAATATAAGTTAAAGCTTTGTAACAATCAATATTGAATTTAATGATAAAGATTACATTGTGTGGGATACCTGAAGTGGGTTAAATATCATCAAGATATTAGACTGTAAGGGACCCAAGGGGATGATAATGTTGGGTCGAGGTCTTGTTTATATGTTCACAGATAATGAAAACATCTGGTCTCCCACGTCATGCTTCATGCCAGCTGACACAGACCAGGAAGAGAAGCAGACGGACGGTGATGGCATCAGCTATCTACATGCCAGCCACAATCCAGACTCGCTGGAAGGACACTTCTTTGGTGACCAATATCACTCTAGAACAATGACATTACACTATTAGAGACATTGGCTATTAGGCCACTGATGGACACTTGTCATGCTGCATTTGAGATGGGGTACCCAGAGCAACATCAAGTATGCTAACTCAGAAGGACAAAATCACACTTGTGTCTGTACAAGACACCAGATACATCCCACATTCCAAAGACTTTGCTATGGGATTGAGATGAATTAGCTACAAATTGTCTAGCTGCTAAAGTATACCTTGAATTTTGTATATGATACTGTCAAAAGAAATGTATATTGTATGCATTGTAAAGCTACCACTTGTATTGTAAGAAATGCTGTTATCAACAAGGGTATAGACCTTGGTAGGACTCTCCAAAGAGTAGGAGATAGAAAACTTTCATCCATAGGATAGATCTGATACCTCTGACATCAAAAATGAGGTGCTAAGCAGAAAATGCTGCACAGACAGGTTTAATGGACAGATGACACTGACGTTACTCTCAGGAAAGAATGAGAGATCAGGAAAAAGACACTAGGAAATCTTTAATCAGGAACCTGAGTTATTGTAGGAGATCATTGACATCCAGGCAAAAATTATGTTCCTGACAATACCAGGATGGACATTAAGGGCTGACTACCATAGCAGTAGTTGAGTGTTAATACCATTGTTAATCATTACTCCTGATACCCTGTCTTTGTGGGTAATATCTTAATAGGAAAAATGTCTTGCTCTCCTCCAACAGTCCCAGAATTCAGACGGCCGCTGGATTCGGGATCTATTGGCTTCCCTTTCATATACTGGAAGACGTTCTGGTATATGGAAGTAAGACCTCATGAAAAACTGAGGGCTCTAGGTTTGACAATTTCTGTGGACGCGCAGTCATTGTCTCTCCTAGGTGGAAAAAATTATTATTGCACAAAAACATGGAGCAAGGGCAAAGTATAATCTAAGTTTTACTGTTTTGGAGTATGGATTGAAAACATGACACAATAGGCACAGATAAGCATGCAGAAAAAGCACATTGAATATTATACACTGACAACTAGGAATGAAAAAGCTATGTCAAATGCTGTAGGTACAAGAAACTGTAGAAATTGTTTCTACAGGGGAAACAACTTAAGCTTCTATTTACCCAAACATTGGTTTGGTGGAATGAATCTTGCAAATATTGGTAATGGTATAGGCTTGGTTACCATATTGATGGGTTTATTTATACAAGCAGAGATTTAAAATAAGGAAGACATTAGGAATATGCAGTCAGAACTTGAAATATTACTTCATTATCACCATCATGGTTATTTGAGTTACAATTGAGAATGTAGAATGGATGGGAATATTGGTATTTGTTAAAAATTTGCACTGTGATTGATGTATTGATGTTTTTGCACAGCCTGTAATGGTGCAAAATTATGTTCCTATACAAGGCGAATTTTGATCTATTTAGATCAGGAATTAGAAATCATTGGGAATGTAAGTTCTGATATTTTACATTGGCTCAGTTTCAAAGATACCACATAGACAGTGAGCCAAGAGAATCTTGTATTAATTTTGGGATCAGGTTCCCAGGATCAATTGTCTGAGATCATTTGACATGTGATAACATGATCCTCCAGAAATGTTAAGAGAGGATGTTTTTCTTTGAAGGGATCTCTCCCAACACACAAACAAAAAGAAAAGGGAGAGGAATCTTATAGAGATCAGTATTTATATTTTTAGAGGACACTTTTTAAAGTCACTCTTGATTGATCAACCTTGATTTTTTTCTTTTACACTATTAAGGCCAGAATTTTTAAGTACAAAGAAAGTACTGTTAATGCTCTGATCCAGAATTATGAAGGTGCAAAGATTTCTAGAATTACAGTCACCTAACAGTCGGTGAACATGAGAACATGACAGCAATTGTTAATTTTCAGATGACCATACTGGAGAGTGATGTCTGATTGCATGTAAGGGGAATCATAATGAATCTTTCATTATGGACCAGACAGCCTCAGCCACGGTTACATTTTCCATGTGAAATGGATGTTTGAGGTTGGGAAATGCAGAGACATGGCGTACTGACACCCTCAGTCGCTGAACGTCCTGGCATCGAGCTACCAACCAGTTTCCTATGTGGCAGGCATCTGGCAGTGAGCACAGAAAGATCCCCAAGATGCAGTATCAGGACGAGAGAAAGGAAGGACTTATCCTTCATCTCCAGGGATAGTATTTTGCTAACTGTTGAAAAGGCTGACAACTTCTGATAGTCCAGACTGTGAATGGTGGCATGTTTGGTTATTGCACCTGTCATGTGAATCATAGAGTTCTACCTCATTAGACCAGGATCAGTAGCGTGGAAATTATTTTCTTAACATTTTTATATCTACTAAGACTGTTGCATAGATCCTGAAATGCAGACAGATAGAAAGATCAGTTTGGGAATTTTTTAAGATTGATCACTGAATCAGTTTATGCTGATGTTCATTCTTGATTGGGATATCTAAGTTACAATCAGGATAGGTTTTTCATCTCTGTATCAGAATATGATTATGCACCAGAGTGTTTGTATTTGTTAATGCTGTAATGTTGCTACATTTTGATATTACACTATTCATTTGTGTGTAAAACAAAAAGGGGGAGATGTAGCAGCCCAGGGGCAAGGGGAACAGTCAGTCTTGGGCATGCTCAGTAGTGCTCATGGCTGGGAAGGCCCCTGACCCTTGACCCCAGCTTCTCCCAGCTTAGGCGGGAAAACAAGTTTCTTTGTTCTCCCCTGGTTAAGAGAAACCACACCTATGCCTTGTCATTGACCAATGAAGGTCATCTCTATGTACTACGTAGCAAATGGTATTTATGGCCCAGCGGGCTCCGCCTCGCCCCTTCTTCCCCTCTCTCCTCTTTCAGGCTAGGCGATGGCTGTGCTTGCAGGAGCTTGGCCTCTGGCCAAGCTCCATCTTAATCTTTCCCCTCAATAAACGACTCCTCATTGCATACCATGTGAGAGCTGTCCGTTCCTTACTTGTCTCTTCCCCTTTCCTTCTCTCTCTCCCCCTCCCCTCTCAGGGGTCGTAAGGGGCTGGTCCCTTGCATTCAGTCATACCAGGATTTGAACTCAGACCTTGTGACTTCACAGTTAGAGTTTGTTTTCCTACTGTACCATTTGTCCAATTCAACTTTCTTATTTGATAGTAGGGATACTAAAGTCCAGAGGAGGAAACTTATTTTTCAAAAATCCTTATGGCAAAAAAGTGGTAAAAGTGGCATTAGTCGGGGGCAGCTGGGTAGCTCAGTGGATTGAGAGCCAGGCCTAGAGACGGGAGGTCCTAGGTTCAAATCTAGCCTCAGACACATCCCAGCTGTATGACCCTGGGCAAGTCACTTGACCCCCATTGCCTAGCCCTTACCACTCTTCTGCCTTGGAGCCAATACACAGTATTGACTGTAAGACGGAAGGTAAGGGTTTAAAAAAAAAAAAGTGGCATTAGTCCTCTGGTTTTCTTGTTTGAAAATTTGAAAGCATTCAGATAAGATATAGGGAAAGGCAATGATGGTGGTTGGGGAGAGGCTATAATATGTCAAGTATACACATATACTGTTTTTATTGTGGGAAGAGCTGTGCAGTGATCCAATGGTTCTAGAAAGAATTTGGGAATTATGGAGAGTTTTTTTGTTTATTTCTTAAAACAAACAAACTTCCCTTCTGTCTTAAAATCAATCCTAAGTATCAGTTCCAAGACAGAAGAGAGGCAAGGGGTTGACAACTGAAGTTAAATAGCTTGCCCAGAGTCACACAGTTAGGGAGTGTCTGAGGCCAGATTTGAACCCAAGATCTCCCACCTGGGTCTGGGTCTGGCTCTCAATCCACTGAGCTACTCTAAAATTAATTTTTTTTAATTGACTAAAATTTGTCCCATAAATCTTACCATCAAGCATTTATTAAGCCCTTGCTAGATGCCAGGCAATGTGCTAAGCACTTCAAAAATATTATCTCATTTGACCATGAAAGTTCAAAGACTGAATCCCCATAAATCAACATATTCATAGCTCTATTATCTGTGGAAGCATGATCAGGCAACAAAAGATCTATCCATTAATCAGGTGATAAGACTTAGTAAGTTGTGGTAACTGAAAGTAAAAGAATATTACTGCACTGTAAGAATTTATGAATATAAAGAATTCAGAGAATCAGGAGAAGATTCATAAGAACTGAGACAGAACAGAACAAGTAGAACCAGGAAAACCATGCACAAAGAAAAGAGGACAATGTACATAGAACAACAGTAACAAAGAGAGTGCACATTGTGAGTGGCCCTCAGAAGAAATTAGAAAATGTACTGTTCCTCCTTTTGCAGAAGTGAGGAATGATGGGTAAGGAACATGACATATACCAGACTTAGGTGAATTGTTGGTTAATTTTGCTGAACTGGCTTTTCCTCCGCTCTTCCTTCTTTTTTAAAAAGGAATGTTTAATGGATGGGACAATGGAGAGTTATGGTTTAAAAAGAAAATGAAGCAAATAAAAGATATCAATAACTTTTTTTAAAAAAGAATGTAGACTGTTAGAGATAAAGGGGACCTCCAATCTGATCTTTCCAACCCTCAAATTTGATAAATGAGGACATTATGCCCAGAGAGAGCAAGTGACTTACCCAAAGCTAATATCGAATATATAAAAGAACTAGGGTTAAAGTCCCTGATATTTTATTGAGAATATCTAGGATCCCACATGAGTAGCAGTGGGCTAGGGAAGGATAAGTAATGCTAGGAGCAAAAAAGACTGAGAGAAACTGAAGTATGAAAAATTTGACTAGCCATATATACTTACACCCCAGAAAATGTTGTGTGTCGTTTCTCTTCTCTGAATTTAATTTCCTCATCTTTTAAATGAAACATTTGAACTAGATGACTTTTAAATATCCCATCTGGCTCTAAACTTTGAATGAATCCATGATAGATTCTAGTTAACTCACTGAATTAGACCTTGGGCCTGACCATGTACCTTTTCACAGGGGAAAAGAAATAGGATGTTTTGTACTGAGTCATTCCCACTCCAAGGAATGCAACAGCTACTACCTGCTAGCCCCAGGTGAGAATAGAATAGAATAGAATAGAATAGAATAGAATAGAATAGAATAGAATAGAATAGAATAGAATAGAATGGAATGGAATGGAATGGAATGGAATGGAATAGAATAGAATAGAATAGAATAGAATAGAATAGAATAGAATAGAATAGAATAGAATAGAATAGAATAGAATAGAATGGAATGGAATGGAATGGAATGGACTGGACTAGAATAGAATAGAATAGAATAGAATAGAATAGAATAGAATAGAATAGAATAGAATAGAATAGAATAGAATAGAATAGAATAGAATAGAATAGAATAGAAAAAATGGGATTGATTGGAATGGAATGGAACTAAAATGGGTAGAAGCACAAAATAGAATGGGATGGGATGGGACCAGATGTGATGGAACTAAAATAGGTTGGGATCAGAGAATAGAAGAGCTTGGAACAAAATTGAATAGAATGGGTTGGGTTGGGATGGGATGAGATGGGATGGAATGGAACTAAAATAAACTGAGACCAGAGAACAGAAGAGCTTGGAACAGAATAGATTAAAATGGGTTGGATTGGGATGGGATGGGATGGGATGAGATGGGATGGGATGGGATGGGATGGGATGGGATGGGATGGGATGAGATGGGATGGGATGGGATGGGATGGGATGAGATGGGATGAGATGGGTTAGGATGGGATGGGATGGGATGAGATGAGATGGGATGTGATGGGATGGGATAGAATTAAAATGGGATGAGAACAGAAAACAGAATAGAATAGAATGGGTTGGGTTGGGATGAAATTGAATGGGATGGAACTAAAATAGGTTGGGACCAGAGAATAGAAGAGCTTTGAACAAAACAGAATAGAATAGGTTGGGTTGGGTTGGGTTGGGTTGGAATGGGATGGGATGGGATGGGATGGGACTAAGAAGGGATAGAACCAGAGAACAGAATATATTAGAATAGAATAAATTGAGATAAGGTGGGATGAGATAGGATTAAAATGAAATAGGACCATAGAACAGAATGAAATGATATAGAATAGCAACTCCATCAAGGTAGTTTCTGTTTTATTTTTGTCTTCCTATTACCAGCACAGAGTAAATGTTTAACAAAAGTTTGGTAACTGTAAAAGTATGAATGAAAAAAAAAGAAAAAAAAGCATGAATGCAGTGAAACAATAAGTAATAGCTTAACTATCATTAATAATAATAATAACAACATATCCTATCCAGGGTTATTCAAAATTCCCAAGAAGTATATCTGAGAGAGGGAAAATAGAAAGATCTAAACCCACAAGAAAAGCTGGCTAAAAACTGAGATAGAGTCATTGTGCCAACCTCAGAAAATAGTCTCGTGAACGTTCTCAGGACCTGAAATCCAGTGATTCAAAGACCTGGGCTGACAGATGACCAACGCTTGTGGCTGGAACAGTGAGCAGGTGCCACTGCTTTTCTTTAGTCCTCTAAACAGCGGTGATAGAACTCTCACTCTCTGGCAGTCGGGCAGATTGGCTGTACTGACCTAGTCATTCCACACTCTGAGACCCTGATAAAATCTGACAGGTCCCACTGGTTACGTAAGCTTGGCAGTACAGACCGAGAGCCTGTGAAAAACCACATTTAAGCCTGCATGTACCCTCTGAGGCTTCCTGGAAGGCCAGCTGTGCCAAGCCCAACCTACCCATTCTCTGTTCCTTAGAAACCCCCCTGGGCCCATCCTGCAGCAATATCTCCAGCTATGTTCTGGGAGAAAGAAATACTTGCTGCAGAGCTGCTGACCTATGTGACTTACTGGAAAGAGTGCTGGACCTTGAGTCCAGAGACCTGGGTTCCAAAGGGATAATCAGACATTGTGTGATCTGACACTGGGTATGTTTCTTGTTGAATATCTACTCACAACCTCAGGGATTTAGAGCCAGAAAGGGCCTTTGGAGCTCCTCTAGTTCAATCCTCCTCATTTTAGAGAGGAGGAAGCCAAGGCCAGTGAGGTTAAGTAACTTGCCCTACATTTTTTGAACCCTGGTCTTCATTCAATTAGTCAATCAGCAAACATTTATGAAATCCCTACTGTGTACCAGAAAATAAGATAGCTGCTAGAAAACCAAAGTCAAAAGACAAAGTCCTAAACCTTAAGGAACTTACATTTGATCTGTCGGGAGAGACAAAGTATATATGTTTTTAGGAAAATACAAAATATATATGAAATAAATCCACTTCCTGGAGAAAAGGACAATACTGAGGTATAGGGCTTTCAAGTGTTATGGAAATAGAACTTTTTTTTAGTTCCTTGGAACTTAAAAAACAAGTCCCCTCTGCCATCTGTTCTGTTTTTTTGGAGAATGGAAGAATGCTCTCAAAAAAAGGGGGGGGGGGGGGGAGAATGCTTCCAAAAACAACCATTTATATCCAAAAATACAACCTGGACTATCCTATAGACCTGCCATATGAATTTGGGTGGGTCCATTGGATTCTGGGACTTAGTTTCCTGATCTACAAAATGGAAGGGTTCTTAGGAGTACAGATTTGGAATTTGAAGGGATTTTGGAGTGCATCTAATCGAATGCCTTGATTTTATGAATTAGGAAACTGAGGCCTGGAGGAGGGGGCAGCAGGGAAGTTTAAAGATTCATAGTTCATACATGGCAAAGCCAGGACTCAAACCAGTATCCCTAGATTCCAGATTCAGCTCTTAACTGAGCCCCACTGTCTCTTGAAAGTGCCTTTCAGGACTACCCACAAGTGGCCCAGAGCTGTCCTGCTGCCCGGCTGGGTCATGGCCCAGTGGCTTTGCCTTCCTGCAGTCCAGCTGGGTCACAGAAAGGAAGAGTAACTGGCTGCCTCTCTCCTCCCTCCCAGACCAGACAGGAAGACAAAAAGATAGTCAGTCAAGTAGCGGGAGCCTCCCTGAAGACAGACATGAGATAAACACCCAGTGTGATATATTAATAGGGGAAGATAGAAAGAGAATGAATTCACTTCCTCACTATAGTAATTTGCCTGTAAATATTCACACATACCATGCAATTTTCTCTTCCCTTTCCCATTAAGGATAAATGCATAAACAAACAAGCCCCACCGCTGCTGGAGGGATTTCTTTCTCCTAGGCAAAGCGCTTCCCTCCTAGAATATCAGGGCAGGCGCCTGTTTATTTCATCTTATTTTCATTCATCAGGAATGTGGGATTTCATCTTCAAGGTAGGGCTCTCCCCTCTGCCCAAGGAGGTCACAATCTGCCCCCAACTGAGCACACATTGGACGCAGAGCAGTGGCCAAAAGAAATCCATCACCCGGGGCCAAAGGGGGAATGAACCTCCTTGTAATTAGCTGGGCTGGTCCCTTATCAACCAAGCAAAAGATAACCTCTTCACACACACACACACACACACACACACACACACACACTCACACACACACACTCACACACATTTAGAGCTGAGAGACCCTATATTCATCTAGGTCAGTGATGGAAAAACCTTTAGAGAGTGAGTGCCCAAAATGGCAACCCTCACGCCACATTTTAGCTGACCGCTGTTGGGCCAAGGGGCAGGTGATATGAGAAATGTTCTCAGGTGAGATGGAAAAGGGGAAGGTGTGAGAGCCTAAAGGGGGGGGAGAAGAGCCCCAAAGGCTCAGACCAGGGGCCAAGGGTCCCCCTTAGGAAGAAGCAGGAAATAAAAGACCAGACAGATTAGAATCTTTGGGGTCAGAAGGATTGCAGAGCTGGTAGCTATTGTCAGCAAAGTTTATTGAATAGGGGAAGGGTTTATAAAGGAAAAAAACCACAGGAATGAAGGAGTGGGGGGAGTGTGAGTACACATGGGGTTCAGCAAGTTCATGGTTAAATGAGTACAAAAACATATTCTTTCTCAAGATTGTTTTTCCAGCCATCTGTGCCACTTCCTAAGATAGTTAGTCTACTGGGATTGGGGAGATATTCACATTCCAATCTTTGTCCTTAGACCTGGAATATTATTTCCAAAGTTTGGACCTTTGCCTAATTTCTTAGGTCCCAAACTTGGTTTGTCTCTGTCAGGAAGAGAGCAACCTCCTGGCACATGTGCCATTGGTTTGCCAACAAGGATCTAAGGTAGCTCTCATTTTATAGATGAGAAAACAAGGATAGGTGAAAATAATTGATTTAAAATTGGAAGATCCCAAGATTATCTAGTCAAACTACCCCCATATTAAAGAAACTGAGGCTACCAGAGGATCATACTTAGAGAGCTAGAAATGAGCAACTTCTAAGGTGAGCATCAAGTCCGGCTTTCTAACTCTATAGAATAAGAACTGAAGCTCAGAAAGAGGAGGTGAATGTCTCCAGGTTACAGAAGTAGTAAGTGGCAGACCCTGGAACCAACTCTCAATCCATTGTCCCCTCTATATTAGCACCCTCTCTCTTGAATTTGTGGTTTTGCCATGATAAAAGAGCAATGACCATTAAATTCATGTTTGTAGATGACCTACAAACCAGATGTCTGATTATCCAAAGGGAAAGAGGTGCATGGTGGGCACAGATGAGTTGTAACAGATTATCAATGATAATTTAGATAAAAAGTGGCGGAGGGGAGACATTAGGAAGGACAGGCATGACTAGTAAGGAGGTAGAGGACAAGGAGCAAAGAAAAGAGATGGACGGTTTAAGGGCGTTGCATCGGCATCCTCTGAATATCAGAAGACCCAAAGGAGGTCCTCCAACACACTGGGTGGATTCTTTATGGAAGAGTAATAGTAGCAGCAGCAGCAGTAGCAGTAATATGGGAGCAGTAATGGTGGTGGTAGTAGTAATAGCAGTAGTAGCAGTAGCAGCAATGACAATAATAATGATAGCTAACATATAGTTTTAAACATATAGGTTTTAAAAAAAAACAACTTCTTACCTTCTATCTAAGACTCAACACTAAGTATTGGTTCCAAGGCCATTCGGGTTAAATGACTTGCCCACGGCCACACAGCTAGGAAGTATCTGGGGCCAGATTTAAACTAAGGACCTCCAATCTTCAGGGACTAGTTCTTTATACACCTAGCTGCCCCTATATAGTACTTTAAAGTTCACTTTATAAATAAGATCTCACTTGATTCTTGCAATTAACCCCAGGAGCTATTATTATTCCCCATTTTCCATATGAGGAAACTGAGGCAGAGGGAGATTAAGGGACTTGCTTAGGGTCATAGTAAGTATCTGAGGCAGGATTTGGAACTCATGTCTTTTTGACTCCAAGTCCAGTGCTCTATCCACTGTTCTACCTGCTATCCACTAGGAATGGAAGGACATGTCAAGAATTACCCAGGATGAAAAGGCATGCATAAATCTATACCAACATCAACAGATTCCACTGAACACGTGTTAAGAGAGAGGAGCCAGGGATTCCCAGATGATTAGTCCATTAGTGGTCCAATGAGAAGACAGCTCTGATCTTTTCCCAAAAAACAAGGCTGCCTGACATAAATAACTGTAGAAGAGAAAGTGAAATAGATCCTTGTCCAGCTTGTTTATCCACCAACCCAAACTCCATCTGTGCCTCCTCCCTGCTTCTCCTCTCCATCCAAGAGTCCAGAGGTCAGCCAAAGATAAGCCTCTGTGTCCAGCTTGCTCTGAGTGGAAAAACAAATGCCTCCTTGGGAATGGCATCAGCCTGAAGGATGGCCTCTGCTTGGGGATGAGCCAAGGAGACAGAAGGGGGAAGAGAGAGCACCTTCCAAGGCCAGCATTTTCTAGAGGGCCAGAGCCCCAATGTGGCAGAAAACATGGAAAATCGAGAAGTTAGCCATAGGAAAAAATACCTAAAGCTTCTAGAGTCTGGATTCTTAGGAGGAATCATAGTCTTTTCCATGATGCTCGGACCAGTACAGCCTACCCCATGAAGGGAGAACAATTTGTAACCTAACAGGGGGTGCCCTGGAGGTGGGAGAGGGTCAGTCCCAGAGAGCAATCTGATTTGAGTTCTAGCTTCACCAATGGCTTACAAGTCACCACCCTTGGTCGCCTCATCTATAAAATGAAAGCAGTGGACAAATTTATTTTGCTACAAGCAAAGGCTGCACAGTCACTTGTTACATATGTTTTCATGAGGATTCTAGTATTAAGGAGCATATATTTAGAGCTGGAAGAGACCTTGGTGGCTATAGATATCATGGTACAGTTATGGTACAATTATAATAGCAGAGTAATTATAATGGTATAATCTTCTCATTTTTACAGATGAGTAAACTGAGACCCAGAGAATGTGACTGACCCAAGGTCAAACAGAAATCACACTCAATAATCTTTCCAACTACAAAATCCTGAGATTCCACGTGATCAGATAGTTTCATGCAACGAAGAATGTGGGGGTAGAGATGATTTTAGAGATCTCTCTTTTCTAATCTCCTTGACTTCCAGAAGAGGAAAATGAGGCCCAAAAAAGTGAGGTACCTTATTAGTAAGCATCCAAGCCAGGATAAGGACCTAAGACCCTGAGGATTAGCCAGGGTGCTCTCCATCATGATACACCCCACTCCAAAGGCAGGGACTTTTAAATCCAAGTCACAGAACCACAGACTATCCAATGAGGCCACACATATAAACTGCCTCACAAAGTTCAAAGAGCTCTATGAATTATCATTTATGGATTACCATTCTCATTATAAAAATAGCATCACTAAAAGGAGGCTCAGTGCCCATCTAGTCCAAGTCATTTCTGACAAAGAATTTTCTCTATGGCAGAGCTCAATCCTTTCATCCCAGCACATTACTAAAATGCCAACAGTTGCTGTTTATCACATTTTTACTTTACGGTCATAGTTCTAGACCAGGAAGCCATTTTACAGAAGAGGAAACTGAGTCCCAGAAAGATCATTATTCATCCATGGCATCACAACTAAGAGGTACTGAGACAAGATCATAGGACTGGAAGTGTAAGGATCTTCAGAGGCCATCTAGTCCAATCCTCCCATTTGATAGATGAGGAAACTGAGTGAAGTTAAATGATACATGAGAAATTAATTGTTGGGTTGTCTGACTCCAGAACCAGTGGTCTTTCCACTCTTCACCATGCTGCCTTCACTTGAGTATTTTGAAATAATGCTTTAGCTGCTAATGAATGAAAACTAAGCATATGAATAAAAATAGATTTAATTTTTAAAAAACACCAAGAATAATCTCCTCCCCTCTCTTTCCCTTTCCCCCTCTCTCCTCCTTTATCTTTTTCTCTCCCTTCCTGTCTCCTCTTTCTTCTTTATTCTTCCCTTCTCTTCTCTCTCTCTCTCTCTTTCCCCCCTCTTTCTCTTCTTTCTCTTCTCTCCTCCTCTCTTTCTCCAACTCATCTTTTGTATCCTCACCAAAGGCATTGCACTGGATTAATTAAGAAACAAATCCAATTTTTATCCTTCCCAAAGCTGCTGAGGAACTACTGGAGATGTCTCAGTAGGCTTTAAGGAAGTCTGGTTCATACCTCGCTCACCCCCAGCACAATCATTCAAAACAAATGTTCATTTGAGATGCCCCTAAACAAAGAAGGCCAGTGGTAAGGAGCCAGATTGGATGTTGAGGGCAGGGCAACAATTAGGCAATGACTAAATACAATGAAGCACAAAATTACAATGGAATGCTACAGGGCCACAAGACCATGAATATAAAGTATTCAGGGAAGCATGGGAAGAATTATATGAACTGATGCATAGTAAAGCAAGCAGTATTTAGTTGTTTCAGTCAAGTCTGACTCTCTATGACCTGACTTGGTATTATCTTGGCAAAAATACTGGAGTGATTTGCTATTTCCTTTTCCAACTCATTTGACTGATGAGGAAACTGAGACAAATGGGTTAAATGACTTGCCTGGGGTCGCACAGCTAGTAAGTGATTGAGGCCAGATTTGAACTCAGGAACATCAGTCTTCCTGACTCCTGGCTCTATCCACAATACCATCCGGCTACAGTAAACAGTACCAGAAAAATAATGTATATGGTGACTATAGCAATGTAAATTGAAAGAGTAAAAGGGGGGATAATCTGAATGAAGTGTAACCATTAATCAATGAATAATCAAAAACATTTCTTAAGTGCCTACTATATGTCAAGCACTAAAGACCTAATTAATTTCACCAAATCAGATCAGACAACGTAATTCCCTCCTTTCTATGCAAAGATGGAGAATATGAGTGTGAAGTATTGCAAATACTCAGTATCAATTAGTTTGACTCGACTGTTTCTCCCTCTTCCTCTCCTTCTCCTTCCCTACCTTCCTTACCACCACCACCCCATCTCTTCTAAGGGATATCTCTGGGTAAGAGAGGGGAAAGGGTTCATTTGAAAGTGAAAGGGACATGGATAGCTAGGTAGTAGTAGTCTCTCCGTAACTGAGGATGATGATTGTCTTTGTGTGTTTTCATCTATGGTGTATGGGGTTAGGATAGATGAGTGTGCAAAGACACTTGTGCATGAAGATTTAAGTGGAAAAGTCAATGCACAGAGACAGTCCCACTCTTTCGGCATTGGAAGCCTGGGTCCATTGGCACAAAGAGTCATTACACCTGGAGACTTCCTCAGCTGCATTGGATGGTCGTGTTGTCCTTTGTGCTCCAACATGCCCTAAGCACTCCACAGTGCTTTGCTGCATCGCCATCTCAGCCGTTGAACCTTCTTATTGGTTTCTTCTGTCTGTTCGGCTGAAGCAGTCTTCACATGCTGGGTGAGCAAAGCCCTAGTTCACCAGGGGTCCATGACGACCCGATGGCTACCCTCACAAGGTTTAGCCGGCCTGTCGAAGCTGTTGCCCAGGGTGTAGCCACTGCAGCATACTAGCAGCTACTAGGAGCCACAAGTAGCTAGGGAGCTCATTGCAAAAACAGCCAGGCCTGGGGAAGTGGGGTCCTGGGTTCCAGTCTGGCCTCAGACACTTCCTAGCTGGGTGACCCTGGGCAAGTCACTTCACCCCAGTTGCCTAGTCCTTACTGCTCTTCTGCCTTAGAACCAGAACTTAGTATCATTTCTAAGATGGAAGGTAAGGTCTTCAGAGAAAAAGAAAATGAAGGGGATATAAAAACAAATAATATCACTAAAATTTATTTTAAAAGAGTTGGGAACAATGAGGACACTATTTGAATCAGCAAAGATAGAGGTAGGAGTAGCCATGCCAGAGGATCTAGGAAAACATAAAGATGTCTAGGAGGGGGTCTTACAGCATAAAAAAAAGCAATCCCTGATGCTTCATCTTTCCCAAGAACCTACCACGTGGCAGATGCCCTCCTAAGGTCCCTGGATCTATGACTTATTTCCTAAGAGAACAGATTAAAAACCAAGAACTCTCTGAATAGTGTGTGTGTGTGGGGGGGGGGGAAACCAAGCCTGGTCCCAAGAGAAAGTTTCACCAAGCATCCCAGAGGGGTCCCTAGTTCTTCCATCTCAGCAGCTTCCCTCAGTTTCTTGACATCCTGGAGTCATTCAGAAAAAGGCACCAGAGGTTACAGGGCAGCTTTTTTCATTTGATAGTTTAAAAGAGGAAAAATTAGACTGTGTCCAAGCCAATTAGCGAAGGCAGCAAAGTGCCATTGAGCCAGGGCCCCCCGATCCTTTAAATCCCAAGCTTCTGGCTAATGCTGGGATCCCAGAAAAAAAAAGATCCCAGAAAACAGGAACCAATCACTCTGCCTTTGAGACTCCGGTCCTGGGTCCAAAGAGGAAGAGGCCAGAAGAGGTAGAAAGGTATAGTCTCTGCTCCCTGTTCTTCCCCATCCCCCTCTACTCTAGATGCTTGGGGTTTTTTTCCCCAAAGTTTAGCTTAAACAGATGTGGCATTCCTAAGAAGCCCCCCGGCGGCCTGCGTTTGAAGTCTGGGGGAAAATCTCTGCTTTGTGAGCTCCATTTCCTACCTAAAAGAATCTCCAGGGAGTCTCTGTAGAAGTAAAAAACAAAACCTTAGGATCCTTATCTCAGGCTATTTATGAGATTTTTAATTAGAGTGGTGGCGGCGGCCCCAGACACTCTATCATTGAAAGGGAGGGGAGCAGAGATGGAGAGAGCAAAGACAGGAGGGAGGAAAGGAAGAAAGGAGGGGAAAATTCGGGGATCATATGGAGCCACAGTGACGGGGAATCACAGGGCAGGATGGACTCTTACCTCAGAACTCACTAAAGGCAAGAGGCACAGCAGACTCTTTTGAGGTACTAGTCTTCGGGGTATAATGGACAGAGTTTTGGACTTGGAATCAGGAAGACCTGGGTTCAAATCTGATTTCAGGGGCAGCTTAGACAGCTCAGTGAATAAAAAGCCAGACCTGGACATGGGAAGTCCTGGGTTCAAATCTAGCCTCAGAGACTTCCTAACTGGGTGACTAACTGGGCAAGTCCCTTAACCCCCACTGCCTAGCCCTTCCCACTCTTCGGTCTTGGAATCAATCCTTAGTATCCATTCTAAAACAGAAGGCTAAGGGTTTTTTTTATTTTAATTTTAAATTAAAAAATAATCTTCTATACTTACTAGCTACATGACTGTAGGCAAGTCACTTAACCTTGTCTGCCTCAATTTCCCAAAATGCAAAAGGGGAATAATTACAGCACCTACCTCCAAGGATATTGTAGGAATGGAATGAGTTAATGTTTGTTAATTGCTTGGCACAGAGTCTAGCTTGTTTCCTTCCTTCCTTCTTTTCCTGGACCAGTTTCAGGTGTGCCTTTCTGGATTATGAGATTACCTACTTGGTGCTCGAAGGTTGTCTACAGTGAGGGACCAGAGATCAGAGAGGAGAGGAGGGGCTCGCCCGGGGCTCCAGGTCAGGTCCTCTGACTTCAGACCACCACGCTCACTCTGGTGCCACACCGCCTGCGCACGAGCCCAGAGGGGTCCCAAAGGGATCATCAGGGCATCCTCCGCATGGGCGAGCCCAAGGATGCTCCGCTCCATCATCTCCAGCCCTGTTTCTCTGGCTTCCATCAAGGCTCAGCTCCAATCCCATCTTGGGCAAGAGGTCTTTCCTAGCAGCCCCTGCCCCAGCGGCTAGTTTTTTCCTTTGCAGATGACCTTCCTCTACTCCATATATTTGTGCCTCCCTCATTGGCAAGTGAGCCCATTGAGGGCACGAATTGTCTTTTGTCTTTTGCTCTCCTTCCTTGTATGTCTGGTGTTCAGCACACTGCCTGGCACAGAGTAAACGCTTCATAAATGTTTACTGATGGAGCCAAAGGGATCCGTTTTAAGAGAAATGCTATGGGAAGGTGTACACAACTACTTACTCTCACCATCTGGGACTAGGTTAATCTAAAAAGTGACGTGTTCTCTCTAGAATATACAGGTGAGTCATGAGCTGTGAGGGCGTATGAAGAAGCATCATCTACTATGCTGGGGTCCAGTGATACCGGGGTGAAAATGACGCTGCGACTGCCCTCCAGGGAGGTCTAGTTTATATTCAACTAAGGGCTTCCCAGTATCCTCCTGGGAAGAATTGACATGGACAAAAAGAAATAGATGTAACAACCTGAGGAGGACTGAGGATGAGCAGCAAACAGAATTGGGCAAGGCTTTCCATGAGCTGAAATCTAAAGAACACTGAAATTCCAAGTGTGAAGAACCTATGGACCAGGTAGGAGGCACAGCTTGTGCAAAGGCACCAAGGTAGGAAATGGAACACTGAGTTTGTAGAACAGATTTATCATTTAACTGATGTGATTACAAAGAAGAAGGGGCCCTGCTCTTAGGGGGACAGCATGATGTATGGGGAAAATGATGGATTTGGAGGTAAGAGGACCAGGACATGAATCTCGGTTCTGTAATTTATGACCTGTATAACGTTTGTCAAATTACTTAACTGGGGGCTAAGTTAAGTGACTCAGTAGATAGAAAGCCAAGTCTGGAGTCGGGAGGTCCTAGGTTCAAATCTGGACTCGGACACTTCCTAGCTTTGTGATCCTGGGCAAGTTATTTAACCCCCCTTGCCTGGTCCTTACTGCTCTTCTGCCTTGGAACCAATACTTAGTGTTAATTCTAAGACAGAAGGTAAAGGTTAAAAAAAAATCATTGCACTGTTCCAGGACTCGGTTGGCTCATTTGAAAAATAAGGGGTTTGGATCAGATGGCCCCCCCAGCTTCCGATCCAGGATGATTATTATTTGCTGCTGCCAGCCTTCCACAGCACAGCCTCAGGATGCTTATGGGGGGAAACTTTGGATTTCAAGGACACAGAAGGATATTTGCTTCTCCTTTTTCACCAAATAATGAAAGACGGATGGAACGTTTCTAGGGGGGAGAATCTCATCTGCTCACATTCTTATCGTGTACAGCTGGAATCTGGCTGTGGGACTGAGCTCTCGGAGTGATTTATTCTTAACGGCATCTTGTACAAATTTAAAGTCGAAGTTGGAGGGGAAAGGAGATAGCTAGGATGGAAAATGTCCAGGAAAGGGCCATAAAGAGGATTAGGAAGATGGTAGGACTTACAAATGAGCCGGGGGCCCAGACTAGGGTGAGTCAGGCAGGAGATTTGGCTGAATTATGGAGCAGGAGAACAGGTGCATTCAGAAAAGGAGAGGAGAAAAAGCCTTTAAACCTTGAGCTCCCTGACTTGTCTTCTGACAGTGGAACGAGGGCAAGAATGGAATGGGAACCCTGCTCAGTCTTTCCCTGACCTCCAAGGATGGGGCTCCAAGAGGACCACATCGGGCTATGCTTACAAGGTTCCCCAAGACCACTGGCCTTTGGACTATGTGTCTGCAGAGGCACTGGGGTATAGTGGGGAAAGTCAGGAAGGATCTGGGTTCAAATCCCTCCCCTGGTGGGAACCACTGCTGTGACTGGGAGAGGGAAACGGTGGTGGTTTCCTCCCAGTAGAATGGAGACTTCTTGAGGGCAGAGGGATAGTTTAACTTTTGTCTCTGTAGCGCAGAACAGTAATATATGGAGAAAACTGCAGGAAATGCTTAACAAATACTTGTTGACTTGGCTTGGCTACATTTTTCCAGTCATAGAGAAAATGGGTATAAACACATCTACTGCACCTACCTCATGGTGTAAAAATCAAAAGAGAAAATGAAGTAAAGCACTCTACAAACCTTAAAATGCTATATGAAAATAAGCTGTTAAGGGGGAAGCTGGGTAGCTCAGTGGACTGAGAGTCAGACCCAGAGATGGGAGGTCCTAGGTTCAAATCTGGCCTCAGATACTTCCCAGCTGTGTGATCCTGGGCAAGTCACTTGACCCCCATTGCTTAGCCCTTACTGCAACCAATATACAGTATTGATTCTAAGATGGAAGGTGAGGGTTCTAAAAAATAATAATAATAATAAAAATAAGCTGTTAAGATAAGAGCACAATTTAATAGTTAATAATTACATTATTTTATCTTATTGTTATTTTATTTATTATTTATTGTTTTATTTAGTTTTATTTTATTATTAATTTTATTATTAATTATTATTAATTATCATTATTAAATTATCATTTTATTAGTGTTATCAATAATTGTTTATGGAATTAATAATTATTTAACAACAATTACGAACTAATTAATAATTAAATTTAAATAAAATTTAGGAGGACCCAGGTTCAAATCCTGCCTTTGACCTATATGAGTTCTGTGACCATGGGCAAACTACCCAGTGACTGGCACATAATAAGCACTCTATAAATGTTAGCTACTTCTACATTATTGTTATTATTTAATCTAGCAGTGCTACCAGGCAATTCCCTTGTAAGTCACAAAGGAGTAACCTAGCGGCATCAGTGGACGGAGTTTCCATACCACGAGTACCCCTGTTGGAAGAAAGCACAGATCTAGACCAAAAAAAATACAGCGTTTATTAAACTACAATGCACAGAACATTATGCTAGAAGGAGAAAGGATGTGTTTCCATAGGAGATCGCCCTTGTCCTCATAGACTTTCCAGTCTAGGAAAGGGATAAAACACAAACATGGATCACTATTAGACAATCTAGATTAAGTCAGTCTCTCAGCCAATACCGATTAAGCACCTACTATGTGCCAGGCACTGGGCTAAGGGTTGAGCATAGAAGGCAAAAGGCAGCCCCTGGCCTCAAGGAGCTCGCAGTCTTATGGAGAAGACAACAGCTGGTACCAATATGATACAGGCAGGGAAGACTGAAGACAATCACCAGAAAGGAAGAGGGATTGGGAAAAGCTTCCTATAGAAGGTGGGACTTTACCAGGGCCTTGAAAGAAGTCAGGGAGAGCAATGTGAGTTCATAGGCTTAGAGGCTTTACAGCTGAAAAAAATCACTCAACAACATCCCATCTAACATCTCTCATTTGACAGGAGAGGAAACTGAGTCCACGAAGGTACCAAGGAACAGCGCGGGCGGGCACTTGCCTTTGGTCCTCTGACCACCAAGCTAAAGCTCTCTCCACAGCATGCCATGCTGCTTCCTTTCTTTGGGAAAACAATGCCACTAATTAATCCTCCATTCAGAGGGCTTAAGAAATGAATTAACTTTGGGAGTAGTTGAGAGCAGATGGGCTGTTATGTCCGTACTCATTCTCGTAGCTCTCCATGGCACAAAAAGCTCAGGTCTACGAGATGAGAATGTAGAAAGGGGCCAAGGAACACAGCCAAGTGTCTGTCTGGTCTCAGAAACTCTGGCATCATCATCACTGACCTGCAGCTAACAGAACCAATTGGGCCACCTAGCCTTAGTAATTCTTCCATGTAGATGGAAATGTGGTCAAAGCAGAATTCATCCTTCTAGGGACACTCAGATGGGACAAAGACAAAGTATTAGCTCTGGAGTCCAGAAGACCCAAGTTCAGATTTGGCCTCAGACATTCACTAGCTGTGTGAACCTGGGCAAGTCACTTAACCTAACAGTGCCTCAGTTTCCTCATCTATAAAGTGAGCTTTATGGCTTTTCAGCTCTAATATGATAATCATTTAACCCTCACTACCAAGCCTTTGCCACTCTTCTGTCTTAGAATTGATACTAAGATGAAAGGTGAGGATATTAGTAAAAGAAGAAGAAGAATCTAAAGTTGAAGACTTGGTGGGCATGTGGTTGGTTCTGGTTCTAAGGGTCTAGGAGATCAGCCAAGGCTGGGACAGAAGTCCTAATAGAAACAAGTCCAAGTAAAAATGTAAGACAGAAACTCTAGATAGGGAATGGAAGAGAAGGGACCCCCCAGGTACCAATGACAGAGATCAGAGCCCAAATCCAAAGAAGCTAGCCCATATGAGACAGGAACCCAAGAGTAAAGTTCCTTTTTAATTTCTGACATTCTAAGATCACTTCCAACCCTCACATTCTGTTCTTGGTTCTAAAGTCCTTTCTCATTCTATAATTTTATGTTCTCAGGTCCCTTCCAGCTCCAACATTGTATGTTCCAAGTTCTATGGTCCCTTCCAATTCCCATATCCTGCTCTAGATTCTAAGGTCCCTTCTAACTCTGGAATTTTATGTTCTCAGATCCCTTCCAGCTCCAACATTATAGTCCCTTCCAATTCTCATATCCTGCTGTAGGTTCTAAGGTCCTTTCTAATTCTAGAATTTTATGTTCTCAGATCCCTTCCAGCTCCAACATTCCATGTTCCAAGTTCTATACCAATTCTCATGTCCTGCTCTAGGTTCTAAGGTCCTTTCTAACTCTGGAATTTTTTGTTCTCAGATCCCTTCCAGCTCCAACATTCCATGTTCCAAGTTCTATGGTCCCTTCCAATTCTCATATCCTGCTCTAGGTTCTAAGGTCCTTTCTAACTCTGGAATTTTATGTTCTCAGATCCCTTCCAGCTCCAACATTACATGTTCCAAGTTCTATGGTCCCTTCCAATTCTCATATCCTGCTCTAGGTTCTAAGGCCCTTTCTAACTCTGGAATTTTATGTTCTCAGATCCCTTCCAGCTCCAACATTCCATGTTCCAAGTTCTATGGTCCCTTCCAATTCTCATATCCTGCTCTAGGTTCTAAGGTCCTTTCTAACTCTGGAATTTTATGTTCTCAGATCCCTTCCAGCTCCAACATTACATGTTCCAAGTTCTATGGTCCCTTCCAATTCTCATATCCTGCTCTAGGTTCTAAGGCCCTTTCTAACTCTGGAATTTTATGTTCTCAGATCCCTTCCAGCTCCAACATTCCATGTTCCAAGTTTTATGTTCCCTTCCAATTCTCATATCCTGCTCTAGGTTCTAAGGTCCTTTCTAACTCTGGAATTTTATGTTCTCAGATCCCTTCCAGCTCCAACATTCCATGTTCCAAGTTCTATGTTCCCTTCCAATTCTCATATCCTGCTCTAGGTTCTAATGTCCCTTCTAACTCTGGAATTTTATGTTCTCAGATCCCTTCCAGCTCTAACATTCCATGTTTTAAGTTCTAAGGTCCCTTCCAGTTCTGAAATTCAAATTTCTGTCTGCTAAGATCCTTATCACTTCCAATATTCCACTTTCTCTCTTTTTAAGGTTCCTTCCAGCTCTGCCATTCTGTGTTCTAAGGTCTTTTCCAATTCTCATATTCAATATACTAGGATTCCTACCATCTGCAACATTTGACATTCTAAGTACCTTTATAGTTTTAACATCCTATATTCTGTCATCCCTTCTAGTCTAGATATTTGTGATTCTAATATTTAAATTCCATCAGAGGAAAGTTATGTAGCACAGTGGATAGAGCACTTCATTTGAAGTCAGGAGGACTTGGGTTCAAATCTGAACTTGGACCTAGCTGAGTGACCCTCGATAAGTCACTTAACCCCAATTGTCTAGTCCTTTTCATTCTTCTTGTCTTAGAATGGATGGAGACTTTTGCTCAGTAAGGGTTTTAATAAAAATAATAACAATAATAAATTCCATCAACTGAGAATATAAATCCTACCAAAATCCTAATGTCTCTTGTTCCCCTCCAACAAAGATCCAGCTAGACCTGGGAAGAAGGGATACCCACTGGCTCTCCTAGATGCAGCCCAACTCTCCTCTGCCTAGGTTGAGCTCTCCTTCCTCCGGGGCCTCTAGCTGGATCAGCCAGGCGCTTGCCTGGGAATCTGAGCAGGTCTTAGGCTTCCTGCAGGAGAGGGCTCTCCGCTTTATCTGCCTGTCCTCCCCTGCAGCCCTACCACTGCCAGGCTTCGAACTGTCAGATCTCAAAAGGAGAGAGACAGGCAAAGCCTCCACCAGCAGCCAAAGGCTGGAGGATGATGATAAAGAATTCGGCAGCTTGACTTCCCAACTGGTCTTTAAATGACTTTTCTGGGAAGATTGAAAATAATTAGACTCCGGCACTGCGGGGCTCGGTTTACTTGAGTGGCTTCAGAAATGAACCCTTTGTTTAGGTCTCCGGAGAAGCATCTACACAAAAAGACAGCAACGTGACTGAAGGCGGCTGGGCTGAGTGCACAAATGCTTCTGGAAACAGCTAAAATACATTTGGAGTCCAGGAAAACTCCATTCAATAAATATGTATTTTTTTTAAGTGCTTACTAAGTGCCAGGCATCGTCCTGGCCACTGGGGAGACAGCGATAAAAAGAAGCTAGCCACTGCCCTCAAGAAGCTCACACCGTACAAGAGTCAGGTAACTCAAGGGATAGAGTCTAGCTTTGAATCTGGGCTCAGACATTTCTCACGTGGCCCTGGGCAAGTCACTTCACCCCCATTGCCTAGTGTATAAGTGGAAAGTCTCTATCCTTTGGACTTCATCTCCCAGCATTCTTTCCTCATCCCCAAATTGCCTTTTCCCTTTCAGTTTACATGGGTCCTTTACGTTATGGGTTTTAAGCAGTGGGTAACGCCTCTCTCGCTCTCTTTTCCACGTGGGAGGCTGGTGAGCTCTCTCGGTTTGCTCTAGCCTTTTACTTTCCCCTTGTATCAAGTTAAATATGAATAAATATTAAATTCAATTCAATTAAACTAAATTAAATTCTAATATTAATTTTAAAATTTACACTAGCCTTTACCACTCTTCTGCCTCAGAACCAATACTTGGTACCAATTCCAAGACGGAGGATAAGGAGTTTTCTTCTGTTTTGTTTTAAAGGAGAATAAGTTTACAAATGGGTTGACGCATGGCATGTATGTACACAAAAGGGGGAGAACTCCTGGCCTGTTCTCCAGATTGAAGAAAGAGGAAAAGGAACATATTAACAGCAGCTCTTTGTGTGGTGGCAAAGAACAGGGAAGAAGGGCTTCCCCTCCGTGGGAGGATGGCCGATGAAGGAACGATACAGGAATATAAGGGACTAGTATTGTGCTACAAAAAATGATGAAAGGGGGGGGGGCAGCTGGGTAGCTCAGTGGATTGAGAACCAGGCCTAGAGATGGGAGGTCCTAGGTTCAAATCTGACCTCAGACACTTCCCAGCTGTGTGACCCTGGGCAAGTCACTTGACCCCCATTGCCTAGCCCTTACCACTCTTCTGCCTTGGAGTCAATACACAGTATTGATTCCAAGACAGAAGGTAAGGGTTTATTAAAAAATAAAATGATGAAAGGATTGGTTCTGAGAAACTCAGGGAGACGTGTAGCAGCTGATGCCAAATCGAGGTTAAAAATTAGGAGAAGCATTAATATTCAGCATCGACAACACCACACAGCCAACTTTGAGACTCCAAGAGCTAATCCTCTCCCACCCTAAAAGGAGCCGAGAGGAGTAGAGGTGTCCAGAGTGGATGCACAGACACACACGCATCCCTTCACGGTCACACCCTGTTTCTTAAATAAATCTAAAGCATTGAGCTCTTCTCGGACTACTTTCGAGGACTCGGTTTCCCTGCAGGCTTTCCCCTCCTGAAGGAGAAGCAGAGATGCTCACACCTTTGGCTTTCCTCACCTCACAAGTTCTCCTTCCTGTGAGACACGTCCCCTTCCAACCCGGCCCTCTGGAGAAAGAAGGCTGCAGAGTCCCCCAATCAGTAAGTTCACCAACATTTCTGAAGCCCTTACCGTGTACCAGGCACTGCCTTAAATGCCGAGGGGACAGTGGAAGGC
This sequence comes from Monodelphis domestica, assembly GCF_027887165.1. Classification (NCBI taxonomy): domain Eukaryota; kingdom Metazoa; phylum Chordata; class Mammalia; order Didelphimorphia; family Didelphidae; genus Monodelphis; species Monodelphis domestica. The sequence goes on from NC_077232.1 coordinate 30,697,798, forward strand.
AAAACTGGGGCCCCTGCCTCGGAGGAATGTCTACTTTACAGAGGAGACAACATGCAGACAGCCGTCTGCACGGACGTGTAGTGTTGGGGAAGGGGGGCTCATCTCAGAGGGGAGCCATTACAGATTGAGGGGGTTGGAGGGGGAGCCCAGAAAAGCCCTCCTGGCCAAGCCTGGTCTCCCTTTGGCTAATTCCCCAGATTAGGGAAACCAGGGCACCTCCGGAGCCTCCTGGGGATGGGGCTGATGCTCAGAGGACGATGGTGCTTACAGGAGAGGAAAGCATCGCTGGCTGGGAGATGCAGACAGTTATCAGTGGGGGAGAAAGCGAGCAGACCTCAGCAGCCCACGCACGTGCCCGGCGGCTGCTGTCTGCTCTGGCCCCAGTCTGCGTCCTCCCTGATTGGAGGCTGGGAGGACGGCATGAGAAACAGCAGGTGTCCCAGGCACGATGGACATTTCTCCCTGCTGAGAGCCCCAAATCACTGGCCAGAGCCCAGCGGCACACCCGGGAGCTCAGGAGACGAGGATGCCGGCCAGCCGAGCACAGCTTCCATTAACCCGGCCCCAGCTGAGGTTTAGGAATGCTTTGGACATCTCCCTCAGCTGTGGGGGATCCTTAAAAAAACTCAGATTTTGCAGGCAGAGAGCAGTGGGTCTGGGTTTGAATCCCACCTCTGACACGGACTACATCTGGGGGGTTGGCAAGCCCCTTCTCTCTCTGGATAAATGAATGGAAAAAGAGATGGATGGCTTGGAAATGAATGGGTGAATGAATGACTGAATGAGTGGGTGAACCAAAAACATGCTTGTGATGTGCCCCGAGCATGGAGGATATAAATATCCAATCGGCAACAAACCCTTCCCTCCAGGGACACGACGCCTATGCTGGAGGGGAAGCCAGGGAGGGTCCGAGAGTCTGGAAAGTTACAGCACAGCGAATGGTGGGAGAGAGGACGAGACGGACCCACCCTTTGAGCAAGGCTGCTTAAACTGGGATCCAAGAATTTTTTTTAACATATTATTAACTCTATTTCAATATAGAGGCAATTGTGACTCAGTGGTTAAGAGCCCTGGGAAGGTCGGTAGGTAGCACAGTGGATAGAGTACTGGAACTGGAATAATGAGGAAGATCTGAGTTCAAATTTGGCCTCAAATACTTCCTAGTTGTGTGACCCTGGGCAAGTCATTTACTCAATCTCAGTTTTTCTTCAAATATAAAATGGAAATAATAATAATAATAGTACCTGCCTACTGGGGTTGTTGTGAAGCTCAGCTGAGATATTTGTAAAGCATTTTGCAGCACATAGTAGGTGCTCTATAAATGTCTCTTCCTTTTTTCCCTTCCCCATTGCACCATAAAATATTCCATGGAAGGTACCCAAAGTGAGCACCTTCCAACCAAGTGGAGAAGTAGCAGCGCTTCCTAGTGGGAAGAGCTCTGAGTTGGAGTAAGGAGAGCTAAATTCTAATCCTGACTCCAACACACCAACCCTTGTGCTTCCTTGGTTTGGCACTGAAAGCCTTTCCCCTTCTCACTCTAGCCCACCTCTTCCACCTAACTGCTCAGTGCCCCCCTTCATAAACCCTATGGTCTAGGCAAAAGGACCCTCACACCAGACACTGTCTTCTGTCTCTGTTGCCTTTGAATGGCTGTACCCCATGAATAGGATAAAATCATGCTTCAAAAGCATAATTAAGGCACCATTGCCTTTGTTGTTGTTGTTTGATCAATTAGTCATGTCCATCTCTTCATGACCCCAATTGGGGTTTCCTTAGCAAAGATACTGGAGTGGTTTGCTCATTTTACAGATGGGGAAACTGAGGCAAACAGGATGAAGTGACTTGCACAGGGACACACAACTAGTGTGGTCTGAGACCAGATTTGAACTCCTCCTGACCCCAGACCAGCCCACAAGCACTTATCCAGTATTACTCAGTATTTAGTCTCTATGTCCTTTGTATTTCTTTCTTTCTCTCTTCCCTCCATCCCTTCCTTCTTTTCTTCCTTCCTTCTCTTTCCTTTTCTTTCTTTCCTTTTCTCTTTCTTTCTTCCCTCCTTCCCTTCCTCCTTTCCTTCCTTCTCTTTCTTTTTTCTTTCCTTCTCTGTATTTCTTTCTTCCTTCCCTCCTTCTTTCTCTCCTTCCTTCCATGCTTCCTTCTTTCCTCCCCAAGGATGTAAGAAACTCCACCTTCTACCAATTCGGTCCAAAAACTATTCTGTCACTTCAGTATTAGAAAATCTCCAACTATAATGAGCTTACTATGTGATGTTGCGGACAAAAAATATAATGTTCCTTTAGATCAAACCTAAGTGGAGGGAGGGCAGTTAATAGGATCAAGAGGGAAAGAGCAGCCTGCTCAGTCATCCAAATCACATCTCTAGTGAACCCAACTCCCCCATTCCCTCTGATGGAAGCTCAAGTGGGAGACTTTCCTCCCACTCTAATAAAAATAACAGGTGGTCTTTAGAGAGCAATTTAAAATATGTGCTTAGTGCTTCCTGTACATTATTTCTTTCAAGGGACTAGCATTATCCTCATTTTGCAAATAAGGGGGAAAAGTTCAGAGAAGTTATGGTTTTGGCCCAGGGTCACACAGCAACTAAAGGCAGGATTTGAATACAGGTTACTGTGACTCAAAGTGCAACAATCTATTTATCGTCCTATGCTTCTTCTCCAAAACAAACTAAAACATTTTCCTCTCTACGCCTTTGCTCCCAGAGAAGCAAAGTCTCTTGAGAGGAGCCAATCTCCACAAGAATCCAAGACAGACAATTGCAAGGCCCTTCAGGAAGTCCAATCCTCCTCCAGTCCTGTCCCCTCTCCCACCATAAACCAGTGAAAAAAGCCTCAACTTGATTTGGCAGGGAAACAGCCTGGGTCAGGAATCCAGGAAAATCACAGCACAAACTGCCATCTCTCCCTGGTGGCCTCCAGGAAAGAAACAGGACTCAAGCAAAGAAATTAAGGTTTACATAATTTGTCTCCAACCAACCTTGTTCAGCTCCGGGATGTTCACTCTGAGCCAGACGCCTTCTCCGCTTCTAGGTCACTGGATTCTGGACTCCTTCTCCAGAGATTCCTGATCCCTTCCTTATCTCTGGCTCCAAGATAATCTCTGCTGAGAGAGAAGATCTGGGAAGGGGACAAAAGAAAATAAAGATTAGAGGAGCAGTCAGCATTCCAGCAGGGGCTTAAGTGGGGAGGCAGCAAGCAGAGGGAAGCCAGGAGACTTCAAAGAACATTGGGTTTAAGACTCAGGAGAGCTGGGCATACTCCATGCCATCTCTGTGACCCTCAGGGGGGCTGGGTATTAATTTCCTCATCTATAAAATGAGGGAGTTGGACCAGAGAATCTCCCTTTCCCCCCTGCTCCCACCATACCATGAATCCCATTAGGGCACGGATGGGAATTATAATAATAATAATAATAATAATAATAATAATAATAAATGCTGATCAGCATCCCAGAAACATATAGTCTTAGAGGGTGGTCCAGGAACACCAAGAGATTAAAAACTCGCCCACAGTCACCACCAGTACATGTCAGAGGCAGAAACTGAACTCGGGTCCTCCTAACTCTGAGGTTCCTTCTCTTTCCTCTATGATTTTTGCTACTTCTCATGACAATAATTATAATCACCTTTTATACAGCATGGTGTAAGCACCCTTGACATACATTTTCTCATTTGATCCTCACAATAGTCAGATAGGAGGCAAAGCCAGGTTTTCCTGACTCCAAGACGAGAGAATGCTACTCAGCAAATTTAGCTCTCTTCCTACCTAGCTGACCATCATCACCACTTAGTGAATATTTCTTAGACGGATGTCAAATGAAAGAGTGATCCCTGGAGATCTTTCAGCTCTATGTTCCCATAATCCACAGACCCAAGGGCAACAGTGAAAGAAGGTCTCCATCTCTTTCCAGTCCTAGCCAACATCTGCCATCAATGTCAAGAATCAAAGCCTCCAACTGAGCCATCAGAAGAAGGCAGAGATCAGATGTACAAGCTGTGTGTGTATGTTTCTCGCTCCCCGCCCTCCTGGAGGTCCCATCAGGTTGACAGAGCTAAGCAAAGGAAACGCAAGGCTGGTGGAGACCAATCCAGCCTCCAAGAAGAGCCTGGATTCAGACTAACAGGAAGCCAAAACACGGCTTGTGAATGGATTTCTACCAAAGCACAATTCCCAAAGAGAGAATGCTATTGGAAACCACTGGAGACAGCCAAAGAGCCTGATTTGCAGGAATCTCCCCTTCTCCAAACTCTTGACAGCAACTGCAGCTGTCTCATGTGATGGGGGCCAGATGTACAGAGTATTCTATCATTCCATTGGGTTTAGTCCTGCCTTTCCCAGTAGTGTCAGCTCCATGAGGACAAGGACCCGTTGAATTGTCTGGTTTTTTGTGTATCCCCCCAGAGGGTACACAACATAATTTCACTAGGTTTGAATTTTTTTCCTATTTGTGGGACAGCATGAAATTTAATCAATGGTGTGTTGGCAACTATGTACAATGAGCTCACAGGGGGTGGGATGTAAGTAAGACACATATTTTCTCCTTCACTTTTTTTTCCTCTTTTTATTTAGAATATTTTTCCATGGTTTCATGATTCATGATCCCCCTCCCCCAGTCTTTCCTCCCCCCTCCCAAATCCAACAAGCATTTCCCCTGGGTTATACATGTTCCATTGTTCAAAACCTATTTCCATGTTATTCATATCTTCAGAAGAGGGATCCTTTAACACCAAAACCCCAATCATATCCCTATCGTGCTATATGATTGATCACATAGTTTTCTAATGCATTTCCATTTCCACAGTTCTTTCTCTGGATGTGCATAGTGTTTTTTCTCATAAATCCCTCCAAGTTGTTCAGGATCACTGCATTGCCACTAATGGAGAAGTCCATTACATTTGATTGTGCCACAGTGTATCAGTCTGTGTACAATGTTCTCCTGGTTCTGCTACCTATTTGACAGGGACTTCCCTTCTTTGGATCTCAGTTTTTTCTTACACCAATAATGCAGATGGTTACTGCAGTTCCTTCCAGTTTTAGGTATGTGATTCTAGATCCTCTTCTCTTCTAAAGTCTCATGTGGCAGGGAATATGGCTCTGGACTTTTGAAAGCTATGTTAGCAGGCTACAAACTATGGTAGATATTCCCAAACTGTAAAGGCCTTGTCTGTGGACCCAGTGATGAACCAAAGGATGGATGGACTCTCCATGTCTGTTGTCTAAGGACCAGAGCAGTTAGTTCAGTAAGGTCCATCACTAGGTTACCATTATCTGGCCATAGAAACCCCTTTAAAGTCCATCATGGCATTATGGATTTAGAAATAGTTGAGATCTTGGAATCATTTTTTTTTAATCTCAACCTTCTGCCTTAGAATGAATACTAAGTATCAGTTCCAATGCTGAAGACAGGAATTACTCTTAGTAATTAATTAGCAAATAGGTAATTGGGGTTAAATGACGTGTCCAGGGTCATACAGCTAGAAAATATTTGAATTCAGATTTGAACCCAAGACCTCCCCAGGTCCAGACCTGGCTCTCTATCCACTGAGCCACCTACCTGTCCTTTTAGAGTCATCTAGACCTCCATTTTACAGACAAGGAAACTGAGTCCTAGAGAGGGAAAGTGACATTCATGAGATCACAGTCAGGAAATGACTGAGCCAAGATTTGAACTAAGGTCTTCTGACACCAAATAAGTGTTTATTCCACTGAGCCACGTTTCCCAGTCACTTAGCTATTTATAGAGTAGACTCTCTTTAAAATGAGTAATTTGTATGAGTATGTAAAGTGCTCTGGAGACCTCACGGCACTCTATAAATGTCAGTTATCGTTATTATGATTATCATTCTTCTCCAGGTTGCACTCTGGATTTTCTCTCCCATGCCCCAGAAGCCTCTTTATCCTGGAAGCTCCCTCCAGCCATTGGGAGGATTCTCCATCCCTGGGTGGCCTTTCCTGCAGAGCCTCCACTGAAGAAGGACCTTCAGGCCAGCTATGTCTCTTTCCTCTCCAGACCAAAACCTGGAGGACTTTCTCCACGTTGTCCCTGTCCCAGGTACTGTCACCTGCTCCCCTCTCAAGTCTAACTTCTGTGGTATCTTCCCTTTCAAGACAGTAAGCTTCCAGAGGGCAGGCGACATCTTGGGTCTTATTTTTCTATTCCCAGCCCTTAGCTCAGGGCCTGGAACACAGTAGGAGTCTGTTGAATGAATACTGATTGACTGAATGACTCTTACAGCTATTTTAACTTGTTCTAGATCCTAGGCGTACTAAAATATTGAAGAAAATCTGATCATGGAAAGGAAACGTATGAGCGAGGGCTTCCGTTTGGCAAGACCCCCAAATCAGAGGATAATTCTAGACATCTAAGAAAATCAATAAAACGTTAAAAATACGCAGAAGGGAAAAAATGTTCAGAAGAGGTCCCCAAAAGGGCAATTTTGTTACTACTGCAATTTTGTTACTATTGTTTAAAATGTTCACTAAAAAAAACAAACTGAACATGACAGAAGGTCATGGCCCTCTTTTTTATTCTTCTTTGTAGAATGAAATGCCCCTGCTCTGACAACTGCGAAATTCCTAATTTGAAGAAAAGAAAAGAAAAATGTAAATGATCAAAAAATAAGGGAGTTCATAAACACAATTGTTGACCAACAAGGGAATCTGGCAGCCATGGGAAGTCTAGGTTGGGGTGCATTTCTCACTCCAATTGCCATTAATTCTCAATTGACTTCTACAGATCCACAGTCTCAGCGAGGTACAAGCACCCTCATTGCCTCATACTGGGCATTGCTTAAACATTTTCCATGGTTCTTCATTGCCTCTAGGACAAAATGTGAAATCGGCCATCGGCCAACTGCCAACAGTTTCTACCTTCACAACATCTTTATTTTTATTCTTGAATTTGCATCCCCAGTACTAGCATTATACCTGGAACATATTAGACACTTAATCAATGCGGATCGTCCAAATGTGGTTGAAGAAAAAGGCCAGGATCCTATAGGAAGGGCACATGGATGTTTGGGAAATTCACCAGAAAACCGTGGGACTTTTTTTCTAATTTGGACCTGGTTTTTGGACCCGGACATCTGTCTCTGTTATGTTGTGTGTTCAGTTGTTTCTGTTATATCTAACACTTTGCATCTTTAATTTTCTTTTTTTATTATTTAAAACGCTTATCTTCTGTCTTGGAGTCAATACTGTGTATTGGCTATAAGGGTATTTGTATAAGGTATAATTGGTATAAGGGCTAGGCAATGGGGGTCAAGTGACTTGCCCAAGGTCACACAGCTGGGAAGTGTCTGAGGCCAGATTTGAAGCATCTTTAATTTTCTTGACAAAGATCCTGGAGAGCTTTGCCATTTCCTTCTCCTTTTTACAATTTACGGATTTTACATTCTCATTTTACAGAAGAAGAAACTGAGGCAAATGGGGTTAAGTGACTTACCAAGGGTCACACTGCCAGACCCTGAGCTCCATCCACTATGCCACCTAGCTGCCTCATCTCTATCGTACCATTGGACAAAAGGATCATAGGTCAGCTTAAAGACTAACCAGGATCATCCCCGCTCAGGGCAGAATTTAGGTAGGGTCAGTGATTTCAACAATGGAACATCTCTAAATAGCATTTGGCCAGTGTTCTAAAAGATAGAGCCCTTCTAGGCAGAGGAAGAAATTTGTTCCATTCTCAGGTTTTCATTTCGTTGCCTTGGGCACATGTTTCATTCCCCTCTGAGGTTCCCCCTCGCCTCCCGTGGGCACCCTTGGGGTGTGTGATCTGTCTGCTCCCCGAAACACGTCCTGTCACTTGGAACTGAGGAGGAGGGAGGTTTTCTAAGCTCTCAAAGGGATGCATGATGAGTATTAGTGTCAAGTGTGCCCGTCAGACCTCCGAGCCCAGAGTGCCATCTATTAGGGTGATTACAGGGCAGTGGGGGGTGAAGGAGCTGAGGCAGGAGCCCACTATGAGTCCAAGCAGGGTCTGTCGGAGCCTTGTCAGGAACAAAATGACTCTCCTTTGATGTTTTCCCCTAGGTTTGGCCCATGTGGGTTGCAAGCTGCTTTGTGTCTCGGGAGGAATGATCCTGCCCCACTGTCACAAGAGGAGATTAAGTTATTACCAAGCAGCCATGAGCACCAGAATCCAACACAAGACCTAATTCCCATTTAACCACTTCTGAGTCACATGGGAAAGGATGTCTGGGTCAGGATTTTCCTTGGTTCTACAGAAAGGGGCGCGTGGCGGATGCCCAGACATTAAGCATGTATCCAAAATGAATTTCAGACTTGGTGACTGTCAGCCTTTGGGGGTTTGGAGAAGGAGGGCGAATCGAGGGAAGCAAAGGTGGGATGGGGGCAGAGGCTGGATAGCCAGAGACACAAGCAAAGCCTGAGGCTGGATAATAAAGGGGCAGCCAGCCAGCCAGGATCTCCACATGGGTGAGGGTGATATTTTTAAACTCTCAGATAGCCCCATAAGGGACACGGAAGAGCAATTTGGGGAAGGTGTCAATAACATGACACAGAAGACATCGCATTCCTAACTTGAGACAAGGCATCAGAGATCTGCAGTGTTCTTTCAGATAAATTCACCTGTTTCTCCAGAGACCCAGGAAGAAGCACTGAGTCTAGAGTCAATGGATATGAGTTCAAATTCTACCTCTTTTTTTAAAAAACCCTTACCTTCTGTCTTGGAATCAATACTGTGTATTGGTTATGAGGCAGAAGAGTGGTAAGGGCTAGGCCATGGGGGTCAAGTGACTTGCCCAGAGTCACACAGCTGGGAAGTGTCTGAGGTCAGATTTGAACACAGAACTTCCCATCTCTAGACGTGGCTCTCAATCCACTAAGCCACCTTGTTGCCCCTCAAATCCTAAATTTTAACCCTTACTGCCCATGTGTAAATCCTTTTAACTCTCTCAGCCACAGCTTCCCCATCTGAAATGTTAGACTAAGTGCTCTCTAAGATCCCTTCCAACTCCATGATCCTATGATCCTGAATTTGGGTCCCTGCAGAAGATGCTTCTCCATCATGGAGTGTCCTGCTCAATCACCTCCATCAGACTCCCACCTTCTCTGGGGACCTTTCCTGATGTCCCCCTGTATAATTAGAATTTACTCCCCAGAAACTCTCTTTCCTAGCTTCCCATGTTCCTTCTCACATTACATGCTAATGTAGGGAGGATATATTTCTGTGTAGCTCCTCCCTCTTGCTTTTTTCTCCCAGAAACGCAGCTGGTGGAGGTGGGGTGAGGTGAGAGGCAGGAGCTACACAAAATTATGTCCTCCCTATGTTAGCAGTGTAAACCTCAAAATTTCTCAGACTTATGAATGTTAGTCCCCCCCATTGGGGAATCTTCTACTTTAAAAAATTCCCTAGCAGATGGTGAGAACTCTACTTGAGTGTGGGGGCTCCTTGCCTTGGGAATATCCCTACTCCATCCTACTTAGGACTGCTTTAGGACAGAGAGCTCCTTGAGAACAATGAAAAGTGCTTTGACCCATGCTTATGGAAGGGACAGGAAGTTCTTTGAGTCATGACTATTTTAGAATTGATACAATGGGATACTAAGTACCTATAAAGGTGAGGCAACTTGTAAACTACTTAAACCTAAAAGGGTGATAACTTATTCAGGTTTTTTCTAATGAAATTTGTCGACACAGCAGCATTTTTTTTCCCTGACTTACTAAAGAGATTAAAACTACTCAGCTGTGAATTCAAAATGGGCGGTCCTTTAGAAACATCTACAGTGATTGGTAGATGTAAGGACTTAGGGGAGGTGACAGAGAAGATTTTGCCCTTAAAAATAAGAGCTCAGGGAAGAGCTGAAAAGTGATTCTGAAACATTCAGATGGAGGAGGGAGCTGGTGAAAGCAGCTGAGATGCTGCTGGCCTGGTATCATTAGAAATCCTTACTTAGATCTTATGGTGAGTTATAAAAAACTGACTGATTTCTCTTTTAAGACTCAGGTCTAGGCCATATTGGCTTTGAGGCCCTTCATACTTATTCCTTTCTTACTCTCTTTCTCTTTCTTTGATTACTCATTGTATTGTTAATTAAAATCTCTATAAAACCCAATTGACTTGGGTATTGAATAATTGGGAATATTTCCCTGGCGACCACCTTATATTTGATTTTAAACCCAAGACACTGTAGTGAAACATATTTCTGCGGTCAAACTTACTCACCCTCTCTTATATCTATCACAATTTATATCTTCCACTATTTTAAACACTACAGTTTAAGACCTCAACCATTTTAAATCTCACAGCAGGGAGGATATAAGAAAGAGAATTTCTGGGGAGCAAATTCTAATCCTACACTCCCATCAATCACCACTAACTGTGTCTTCCTTCTCAAGATCACCTTCATCTTTTCTACCTTCCAAGTATACCGTGTTTGCAAGTTGTCTCCCTGTTAGATTGGAAGCTCCTTGAGGTCAGGGATCATGCATTTGCCTTTCTTTGAATATTTAGCCCTTAACACAGTGCCTAGCACACAGGAGATGCTTACCAACCACTTGTGAACTAACCATGTGTCTCTTATCCTTGTGTAATATGACTGCTTTAAAAGGACAATGAGTGAGTGAAAATGTGGCTACTCTCAGCGATGCAACAATCTGGGACAATCCTGAAACTTAGGACAGGGAATGCTACCCACCTCCAGAGAAAGGACCACTGGAGTCAGATGGATGCAGATCAAAGCAGACACTTTTTCCCATCAGTGGATTTATGGTTTGGGTTTTGTATGAGAATCTTCCAACGATGGCCACCATGGAAGTGGGTTTTATGTCATAACAAAAATTAAATTAAATTAAAAATAAGAAGAACAATGACTCAGGTCCAGAATTGAACTGAAAAAAGATGGCAGACAGGCCAGGCTGGATTCCATTTAGGAAATTGTATAATAGCCCTTTTGATGATGCCAAGCTTCTGCCTGCTGCCAAAACCCATGTCTCTGATACAAATGGTTAGAAGCAAATTTATGATTAGTTCAGCAAACATTTCGAGCCTACCTTCTATGCATCAGGCACTATTTTCAGCCCTGGAGACACCAAGACAAAAACTGAGGCCCCTGCCCTCAGGGAGCCCTGTGCTACTGAGAATACTAGATAGCTAGGAATTGTGAAAGCATCTCAGAGGAATGGAAATTCAGATCATCCATAGGGCAATGGAGAGAAGCACAGCACATATTAAGTAACTGGCTGTCTATAAGGACTTGTATCTTTTAAGTGGCATAAAAGATACCTAGGAAATGGATAGATGAGAAAGGAGGTATGCTGACCTAGTGATGAGGAGGGGAAATATATGGAGAGCTCAGAGAATGAACTAGAGCCCATAGAATGTGGAAGAAAACTGGAGGGAAGTCTCCAAGTCTTTTGGGTACATCTTCAATTAAAACAATCAACAATCAAAAAAAGCATGTATTAAGTGCTGACTGTTTGCTAAGTCCTGTGAATACAATGATAGAAATAAACCAATCCCTGCTCTTAAAACTCTTACATTTGGGGGCAATTAGAAAGCCTATTAGATAGAGAGCCAGATGTGGAGTTGGGAAAACCTGGATTCAAATGTGGCCTCAGACAGGTACAAGCTGGGTGACCCTTAAGGCAAGTCCCTTAACTTCTGCTAGACTCCATTTCCTAAACTGTTAAATAGGAATAATCATAGTATTACAATACCCTCACAGGGTTGTTGTAAGGATCAAGATTGATAACATTTGTTAAAACCCTTAAGTCAGTGCTTGGCATATAGTAGGCACTAAATAAATGTGCATTCTCTTCCTCTTTCATTTGTACCTCCAGTGCTTAAGCCAGTATCCAGCACATAGAAGATCCTTAATAAAGATTTTATTATTCATTTATTCATATTAAGGCTGTTCCCATTACCCCCAGCTGCTAGGACCTCCCCATATCCCTATTTTTATATGTGTGTATATATATGTATATATATGTTTGTGTGTGTGTATATACACAGCTATATATGTTGTATCCTGTGTTATTATTTTGTAATGAAAAAGTTTAAGTTATTCTAAAGTAATTTTAAGGATAAGAAATTTGCTGCCTCCCAGATTCCAGAGCCTGAACTTTTTGTGGAAGATGCATGGAGATGCCCACAGAGACCACATACTACTCCAGGAGATCCTAAACAAACCTGATATGCAAGATTGAACTGGGGGGGGAGGGGTAAATTCATTTGTTTTTGTTAAAATGCATTTGTTTTTATTAACTGCATTTGTTTTGTTAAATGCTTTTATTTTTGTATGTTGTACAAAAGGGGACTGCCCCCTAATTGGTTTTGTTCTTGTTTCCCTTTTATTTCCTTATCCCCAGGTTGTTGTATTTTCCCCTTGAAACATTGTATGTATGTATCTTTAGTTTGCAATGTTTGAAATGATCCACTGGGAAGACTAGTCTCCCAAAGGATCACAGGGGGAAGGATGTGGGTTTTAAAAATATTGTGGCTGGGGGATGTCATTTCCCAGCATTCTTTACTCTTCCCATGGTTCCCTTGTCTTGTGTCCCTGTATTGTGCCCTGGCTTAGGTTTGTTTATAAATTTGCTGAAACCCCCACTGCAGGGCTTTTTGCTTTAGCTCCATTATGAAAGGCTTCTGGGTCTCTGGCTCTTTGCTTTGCTCCCTCTGCTGAAGGAAACCCTTTTCTCTCTCTCTCTTTGTATTAAATACTATAAATTTAAGTATGTAGAGTATTCATTCATTTTTAATCTTACAGTCCCTTGCTAAACTGTATACCCCCCAGGGCAGGTCCTTTTCCGGGGCTTAGCACCTCACCTGGCACCCAGGAAGCACTTAAAAATGCTTATGGATTGATGGATTGACTTGGGGTCTCCAAACCCTATGATCCTGGGAAAGATTCTCTCCCCTGCCTCAGGGCTCATTTTCCCCTGCCCTCCCCAGCATCTCCTCCAGTGGCTCCACGCTGAGCCCAGCCATCTGCCTAAAGCCCTAGGTTTGAGATGACCTCTTAAGGAGGTGGTAAAGCACTGCAAGGTCCTCTTAAGGCCATCAGGGTTATCCCATCACTGCCCTTCCCATTGGGCCCCAGGAGGGGTCAGGGCCAATGGACACCTAGTCATCAGGTGTATTCTAAGCCTGAAAAAGAAACACGGTGGGTTTTTTTTCCCTTAATTATTCATTCAGGAGGAAAGGAGAGGGAGGGAAGGAGGCAGGGAAGGGGCCCTGCTCCATTCTGCAACTCAAACAATGCCAGGGGCCTCCCTTTCTGGGGCTGTCTCCGCAGCTTTCCTTTCCATCTCAACACCTGCACTTGTCTCGCAGAGGGAGTCAGCCTTCCCACAGGTCTTCTGTCAATCAGCTTCTCCACTGAACTCTGTTACCATAACAAGTCTGGAAATCCACGGCGCTCTGATCAGCCTGGTAATTATGCCTCCCAGGGTCAGGAAGAGTCTTCGCCAGAGAGATGTGATTTCCTCAGAAATGTTTTGATTTATTTTAACTTTAGGGCTTTTAATGTCTAATTGGTATGTGGCCATGCCCGGTCAGTGAGTGGTGGAAAAGGGAGCTTTGGACACAGGGAACCCACCTGCCTCCCCCCTTGAGCAGGTAAGAACCACAGACAAGGTTCTCCCTAAAAGGAAACTTCATGAAGCTGGTCCTAGAACACCAAGACAAGATCTGCTGTGGGGCTCATAGAAGGGAGAAAGTATCAAGATATATAAAAACCAAGCCAAGTAGGGGCAGCTAAGGTGAATCAATGGAGAGAGAACCAGTGCTGGAGGCAGGAGTTCCTGGGTTCAAATCTGGCCTCAGATACATTTTTGTGCCTGGATAAGTAATAACCTTGTGTGCCCAACCCTTCCCTTCTGTCTTAAAAGTTGTTACTAGATCAGAAAGGAAGAGAAGGGAAAGCATATGTTGTCTTGGTGTTCTAGGACCAGCTTCATCAGGTTTCCTTTCCAGGAGAACCTTGTCAAGGGGAAGAAAAGAAGTAATGGGAAAGCAGCTGACTCTTCAGGACTCGGTTTCCTCATATGTAAAAATGGAAAATCATACATACTTTCAATATCCACCTCACAGAAGAGTTGTGAGGAAGTTATCCTCAAATCTGTAGATGAACCAAAGTCAGGAGAGATTGTTAAAATCCTGGAGGCTAGATTTAAGAACCAAATAGATTCTGACAGTCTGGAGAATTGGAATGAATCCAAGAATAGATGTTCAATGAGGATAAATGCAAAGACATGACTGGGTTCAAAAAATCAATTCACAAATACAAGATGGCAGCCGTGGTGGTAGGAAGATGTGTCTAAATGGCTATTGGTCTGTACATTTTATACATTGGAATGGCTTCATCTGGCAGCCAGCCCATAAAGTCAGCTTAGATGGAAAGTTCATCAACATAGATTTCATGTCTAGGACTAAGGAACTAATGGTCCCTCTAGATTCTGTCTGCCCTGTTCATGCTACTGTTCAGTTATAGGTTAGGAAGAACATTGATAAAGCTAGAGAGCGTCTAAGGAGGATGACCAGGATGATGAAAGTCCTCAAGATTATACCATGGGGGGTGGGGGGGGGGCAGATAAGTGGTTCAGTGGATTGAGATCCAGACCTAGAAATGGGAGGTCCTGGGTTCCAATCTGACCTCAGACACTTCCCAGTTGAGTGACCCAGGGCAAGTCACTTAACCCCCATTGCTTAGCCCTTACTGCTCCTCTGCCTTGGAAGCAATACACAATATTGATTCTAAGAGAGAAGTTGAGGTGACAGCTGGGTGGCTCAGTGGACTGAGAGCCAGACTTTATTCTTTAAGGATAACTATTGGGCAACTGGGTAGCAACAATGAATAGACTACAGTACATGGAATGAGGAAAACTCATTTTTCTGAGTTCAAATCTGGTCTCAGAGTTTTACTAGCTGTGTGACCCTGGATAAGTCACGTTGCTGTGTTTGCCTCAGTGTCCTTATCTGTAAAATGAGCTAGAGAAGTAAATAATAAACCACTTCAGTTTTTTGAGCAAGAAAACCCCAAAAGAAGTCACAAAAGAATCAGACACAACTAAACAACAGAGGATGACTGCTTCTATGAAGAGCTCAGCACCCCCAGTGTCCCAGGATCCCCCTGGATCAATCTGCCTTGATCTTAAGTGTCTGAAACATGGGCTCTGAACCTAAAAGAAAGCTGAGCATTGGCCCCTGACCTTGTAGACCAGGGCTAGTCTGATTATCCAACCAGAAGGTACCATATCCTCTGAGCAATGTGGTATGGTAAGAAACTTGCCTGCCTTCTCTCTAGCATCCTCCCACCTTCCTCCATCCAGAAGGGAGGTCAGCCTAACCCAGGGCTTCACGCGACACCAGTTTGTTCCACTGCCACAGAATATGGCCAGTCAAGTTCAGTTTAAGCCTTAAATAACACCCTGGCTACATGTGGGATTCTGTTGAAACCTGAAATTGCTCCTGATTACCGATAAGTGCAGTGATGCCTGGGTCCCATGCTGCTGTGCAGGGAGGGTTAATGAAGGAATATAACCAGAGCTTTGAAAGCTATTCACACACTGTCCTTATAGAAGGCGAATGCCCCTTGCTCCTTCCCCAAGAGGAAGAAAAAGCCCTCTAAACATTCAGGCAAGTCAAAGAAAGGTTGTCCACATTAGTGATGGATTCAGCAAAATATGTATGACGAGGCCAAGACACATCCAATTTCTTGTGTTGTTTGTGGCATGGACACAGAACAGAGCCACATATTTCTGCAAGAGACTCTTCTTATGGAAGATACCACATGCCTTGGCAAGCATTGGACACGTTCCTTAGTCTATCTTCTCTCTATAACAGAAAAATAGTTTTCCTCACCCCCAAGTCATGGCTTTTTAGGCACCTTAAAGAGAATGAAATGTGAAATGTTAAGAATCAGATAGAGGATACAAAGAAAGGTAAGCCACTTGTTCTTTGTCCTCCTCAAGGGGCTTACAATCTAGCTGGGAACACAAAACAAACAGCAGAAGTTGATGTTAATTACGAGTTGATTGTGTAAGCAAAGCAACTGAGAAATGGTTGAACAAGCTGTGGTATGTGATTGTGATGGATTACTATTGTGCTATAAGATATGATGAGCAAGATGGTTTCAAAAAAACCTGGGAAGATGTACATGATCTGATGCAGAGTGAAATAAGAAGAACCAGGAGAAAACTGCACACAAAAACAGCAACATCATAACAAAGAGCAACTGTGAAAGATTTGGCTAATTTTGATCAATACAACAAACTAAGAAAATTCCAAAGGACTAATGATGAAAAATGCTTGACTCTGAGGGCAGATAAAAGCATCTTTTTTTATTTTTCATTTTCTTGATCTTTCTTGGCTCTTTATTTTTTTATTTTTGCAACATGACTAACGCAGAAATATGTTTTGCATGACTTCACATGGATAGTTGACATTTTTTTTGGCCTTCTCTGTGGATGGGGAGGGAGAAAGGGAGAAAATTGGGAACTCACATTTTTTAAATGAATGTTGAAAATAAATAAATTTATTTTTTAAGTGTTAATCATGTGATACAGAAAGTACAGTAGAAGGAACAGTGGATTTGGAGAAAACCTGTGTTCAATTCCGAGATGCTATATACAACCCATTTGACCTTGAGTCACTTCTCTCAGCCTCTATTCCCCATCTATAAAATGATGAAGGTGAATTAAATAGTATTTGAAAGACACATGTTTTGGGCAAGTCACTTTTCCTCTCTTGGCCTCAGTTTTCTCATCTGTAAAATGAGGGCCAAACAAATTTAATCTCTCTTCTATGTGACAGCCTGTCAAAGGTTTGAAGACAACTATTATGGCCCCTTTAAGTCTTCTTTTCTCTAGGCTAAACACCCGCCAGTTCCTTAAACCAGTCTTATAGCATATCCTTCAGTCTCCATCATCCTGATTGCCTTCCTCTGGGAATTCTAAAATTTGGGCACAATACTCTCTATATGGTCAAACCAGAACAGAAGTGCCATATAATACCTCTGTATAGCAGAATACTATTCTTCTATACTCTACTCTACTCTACTCAACTCTACTCTACTCTACTCTACTCTACTCTACTCTACTCTACTCTACTTATTCCAGGCCATCTCATACTGGATGTCATCAAAATAAGAAGTCGTCCAAACTCTCTGTGACTTAATTTCTTCATCTGTAAAATAAGGGCATTGGACTAGAGGACCTCTAAGATCCTTTTTAGTTTGGGGGGCAGGTTGTGGGGGAAGACTGTCAAGTCACATCATAGGACTTAGGATCCACAAAATAAAACAGATTTTTTTCCCCACGAGGACTGGTGGTGATATGATAGTCTCATAGCTATGTCTCCCTGAGCCCATACTTGTAAAAATGATTTCTTGGACCCACTTGTGGGACCTTACATTTACCTGTGCAGTTAAGTAGTATAATTAATAATAATAATAACTAGTATTTACATAACATTTTAAGATTTACAAAGCATTATATAAATGTTATATCACTGATTCTGACAACCACTCTGATAGTTAAATGCTGCTTTTATTTTCATTTTATAAGAAAGGAAACTGAGGCAGACAAGAGTTCCCTGGTTCATTTAGCTTGTGAGCATCTGGGCCAGAAACAGTTCTAGACTTGGTGTTAGAAAGACTTGTATTCAAATCTTGCCTCAGATACTAGTCATATGACCCTAAGCAAGTCATTTAACCTCTGCCTGCCTCAGTTTCCTCATTTATAAAATGAAGATAATACCTATCCAAATAGGAATCACCTATTTCCCAAGGTTGTTGTAAAGACAAAATGAGTTAGTATTTGTAAAGCTCTTTGCAAACCTCAAGAGTGCTACAGAAATGCTAATTAGCTTTTATGCCAATTAAATTTTGTCCCCCAACCTTAGAGTGAGAGAAGCTAAGTTGGCTTAGCTTGTTCTTTTCCCTCTCTTCCAAAGAGAAGGCAAACTGTGAAACATGGCAGGTATGACACTGTCTGCATAAGACATGAGATCCTGAACCCATCATCTAGCATGTCAGCCATCTCTCACAAGCTTTAAGTCATCTGCAGATGAGATATCTACCATCAATGCCACCATGGATAAAAATGCTGAATGTCACAGAGTTAGTAAAAGGCAACCTTGACATAGCATTTCAGTGTTTGCAACATGAATCACATCACATCTACTTCTTCATTTGAGCCCAACACTAGTTCTGTTAATAATAGCCACCGATGTTGTTATCCCCATTTCACAGATAGAGAAATGAAGGCTCAGAAAAAGTTAAATGACTTACTCTTGGTTACACAACTAATAAATGCTATAACCAAGATTTGAACCCAGGTCTCTCCTAGCTCCAGAGCTAGTGTCCCTTCCACTTTCTTTCACTTGCCTATCAATTTCCAAAATGTCTAAATCATCACAAGCAAATAAATCATTACTCAACACCTGGCCACTTGGAAATAAGTACTATCCAATAATTTCAATCCAATCCAATCCAATATTAAAATATTCATGGCCTTCTGAATGCCAAGCACTTTAGAAGGTACTAAGGATACAATCCCAAAGGAATGAACTCCCCAGGCCCAAAGGAAGCAAAGAGCTCTGGGCAAAAGACCAAGGGGATGACAGAAAGATGTTTTCAGAGTACACTGAATTCTAGGATGCTCAGAATGAGAACCATCTCCTTACCTCTCCACTTCTGACCGAAATGGAGAGGGGAGCTCAATGAGGTGAAACAGTCCATATTTCTGTTATTGGCTGGACCATAAAATCACAGTCCCTGAAGAAGTGGACTTCTGAAAAGGTATCTCTCTGCTCCACACTCAAGGGATGGAGAGATGGGACACAGGCAGCCCTTGCAATAGCTCAATTTATTAAATATCTATCGCATACTTATAGGATATAAATGGACAAGATCTCAGATGTCATGTAGCCCAACCACTCACTTTGCAGATGAGGAAATGGGCATGTGTCCCACTTGAGAATGTAAGCTTCTTTTGAAGAGACATTGTTTTTGTTTTATCTATTGTCAGCACATCAACTCAGTATCTGCTACATAGTAAGTACTTAACAAATATGCATTGATTGACTGGGTGTTTGGAATCACCTTCCACTCCTCCCTCTCCTTCATTCCTCCCTTGCTAAGTCTTGTTGGTTCCATGTAGGAAGTCTCTCCCATATCTAACATTTGTCACCATTCACCAGGGTTAATATCTCCTATTCAAGTTCAGGTCCTCACCAGTCAATGAGCATTTCTTAAATCCCTTTAATATTCCTTCATTGTTCTAGGGATACAAAGAAATAAAAGAGTCCCTGCCCTCAAGGAGCTTACAATCTCTAAGGGAGATAGCATGCAAAGAACTCTGGCAAGCAAGATCTATTCAGGATAAACCATAGAAAATTAGTAGTGGGAGGGTATTAGCATCAAGGGGGATTAAGGCTACTTACAGAAGGTACAGTTTTAGCTGAGACTTAGGGAAGCAAGAGGAGATGAGGGGAGAGACAGTTCCAGGAATGGGGGACATCCAGTGAAAATGCCCAGAGTCAGAAGATGGAGTATCTTATCCAAGGAACAGCCAGGAGCTCAGGGCCACTGGATCAGTGGCCCATGGAGATGTATAAGGTATAAAAAGACTGCAAAGGCAGGAAGGGGCCAAGGTTGAAGAGCATTTTCAAACAGGATTGCATTCAATTCTGGAGGTAATAGGGAACCACTGGAGTTTGATGAAGAAGGTTACAAGATCAGACATGTTTTAGAAAAATCACTTTGACAGCTGAGTAGAAGATGGACTGGAATGAGATTAGAGGGAGGCAGACCCACCAGCTTTTGTTGTTTAGTCATTTTCAGTCAGGTTCAAATCTTTGTGACTCCATGTGGGGTTTTCTTGGCAAAGACACTGGAGTGGTTTGCCATTTTCTTCTCCAATTTATTTTATAGATAAGGAAACTGAGGCAAATAAGGTTAAGTGACTTGCCCAGGGCCACACAGCTAGCTAGTAAGTGTCTGAGGCCAGATCTGAATTGTCTACCTGACTCCAAGGCTGATCTCTATCCACTGCACATCTAGCTGCACCGGCTAACTATTGCAATAGTTCAGACGTGTGGCGATGAGAACCCACACCAGGGTCATAGCAACATCAGAGGAGAGAAGGGGCATATGTGAGAGATATTACAAAGGTTAAAACAACAGAATTTGGCACCTGATTGTATATGGGGGCAGAGGGAAGAGTGGTAGTGAAAGAGAAGAGCAGAGATTGGCACCCCATTGCCAGCCTGGCAGACTAGGACATTGGTGGTCCCTCCACTAAATAAGGAAGTCATCTCCTGCCTGGATTATTGCATGAACCTTTTAACTGTTCTCTATGCCTTCAGACTCTCTCCTTTCCAATCCAGCCTCTACATAGCTGCCAGTCATTTTTCCCAAACCACAGGTCTCACTATGTCCCTCTTTGACTTAGAAAAATTTCAGTGGCTCCCTTCTTGCCTCAAGGATAAACATGAAATTCTCTGGTTAGCATTTAAAAAAAAAAATACTTATCTTCTATCTTAGGATCAATACTGTGTATTGGTTCCAAGGCAGAAGAGCAGTATGGGCTGGGCCATGAGGGTTAAGTGACTTGCCCAGGGTCACCCAGCTAGGAAGTATCTGTGGTCAGTTTTGAACCCAGGACCTCCCATCTCTAGGACTGGCTCTCCATCCCCTGAGCCACCTAGTTGCCCCCTCTCTTTTGGCATTTAAAGCTGGCTTCTACCCCTCATGCAGGCTATTCTCTGGCCAAACTTGACTTCTTTTATAAAACATCCCATTTTCCATTGTCTAGGCTGTCTGTCCCCTCGTGTCAGGAATGAACAACCCCCACTTTACCTCCATCGTCTGTGATCCTTAGCTATCTTCAAACTCGATTTGTTCTCCCTCCTATGTGAGACTTTTCCGGATGCCCTGCAGTGGTGGGATCCCCGTCCCCACACAATTACTTGGAATAGATGTTGTACTTTTATTTCTTTTACACAGGCACATCTTGTCTCCCCTAGGTAAACTCCTGGAGTGCAGGGCTTGTTGTAGCCACAGTTCCTGGCACGTTGGAGATGTTTAAGAAATCTTTGCTGATTGTCCATATTATACTCCAGCAGGGAGGAGAGGTTTGATTTAGGGAAAATGTGCTGAGAAGAACGTTGGCTCCTCCATTCTGGGTCTTGTGGACAAAGCTTTTCAGGGACTCGAACACCATGTAAGTGGACAAGACTGGGAAACAAGTAAAATGTGTATATGGGATATTAAACCTTGAAGGGCTCTCTTCATTAAAAACTCATGTGATGGCAAAAAGAGCCGAAGCTGGGGGAATCTGGGTGACTCAGTGGATTGAGACTCAGTCCTAGAGATGGGAGGTCCTAGGTTCAAATCTGGCCTCAGACACTTCCCAGCTGTGTGACCCTGGGCAAGTCACTTAACCCCCATTGCCTAGCCCTTACCACTCTTCTGCCTTGGAGCCAATACACAGTATTGACTCCAAGATGGAAGGTAAGGGTTTAATAAGTAATAATAATAATAATATAATATATATTATAATATAATTATATAAAATACAATACATAATTATAATAATAAGAAAAATAAATAAATAATAATAATAAAATTTTAATAAAATAAAAAAAATTTTTAAAAAGAGCCGAAACTAGTACTGAAACCCCTGGTGGGAAAACCCAAAGCAGAAGCCTATCAGAGCATCAGGTTCCCCAAGGAGGTAGAAAGCTCCAACCAGCTCACCACACTTTCCCAACTTTTCAAAACTCCCGTAGCTTCCCTTAAAACAAAGCTCAGGTCCCTGTTCCCAGAGGTCCTTCTGCTTCCTGCAATTATTAGCCTTCTTCCGTCTTGAAATAAGTTGATATAGGGGCAGCTGGGTAGCTCAATGGATGGAGAGCCAACCCTGGAGATAGGAGGTCCTGGGTTCAAATTTGACTTCCTATACTTCCTGGGCAAGTCACTTAATCCTCATTGTCTAGCCCTTACTGCTCTTCTGTCTTAGAACCAATATACAGTACTGATTCTAAGATGGAAGGTGAGGGTTTGGGGAAAAAAAAAGGAATTAGTTGATATAACTTGGTATATACTTTATATTTACTCATCTGTCAACAGAAAGATAAGATGGATATATGCATGCATGCATGCATGGATAGAAGATAGGTAGATAGATAAGTAAGCTCCTTGAGGGCAGGAAAATGCTTCTTTTTTTGCCTTCTTTGTATCCTGAGTGCTTGGGACACTACACCAAGGAAATCGAATTTTCATAACTTCTAATCCATACCCCTCAAACAGCTGTAATTCTTCCCTACCTGCCCCCACCTACATATAATTCTAATTCCTAGAAAAAGGAACTGCTGGAGGTAAGACAACAGAACATTAGCATTTTGATAGGTTTCTACATCCTAGCTTATAAGAAGTCTTTAAAATGCATAGTGCCAAGATTAATCCTTCAAACGCAGAACTTCCTTACTCAGCTTGAGACATCTCTGACGTTTTCTATTTTTTCAAAACCTAGAATTAAAAAAATGAAAAAGTTGCTGGGAATCCCAAAACTCTGTTCTGAGTCCTGCAGAAAGAAGATCCGCCCATCTAGCACTCCCTGAAACATCTGGAATGATCAGGCATTTGGGCATCGTCCTTCGGAGGCTGCCTGGAAAGATGCTGTTCTTGTCATCTGGTGACTTTCCCCAAGGGATTACAGTTTCTCTGCATTAAGGTCAAAAATGCTTGGGGACCCAGAATGGAAAGAGCCCTTAGTCTAGGAGGCAGGGATTCCTGATTCTAATGTCAGCTCTGCTTTTCAGGAGCTGGTTGTGCTTAGGTAAGTAGCATCCTATCTCTGATACTCAGTTAATTTCTCTCTCCTCTCTCTGTCCCTCTGTCTGTCTCTCTCTCTCCTTCCCTCCTCCCTTTCTCCCTCCCCCTGACTCTCTCCTCTCTCTGTCTTTGTCTCTTTGTCTCTCTCTCCCCTGTCTCTTTCTCCTCTCCCTTTCTCTTTTTCTTTCTCTCTGACTCTTTCTTTCTCTGTCTCTCTCTCTCCTTCCCTCTTCCCTTTCTCCCTCCCCCTGACTCTCTCATCTCTCTGTCTTTGTCTCTTTGTCTCTCTCTCCCCTGTCTCTTTCTCCTCTCCCTTTCTCTTTTTCTTTCTCTCTGACTCTTTCTTTCTCTGTCTCTCTCTCTCCTTCCCTCTTCCCTTTCTCCCTCCCCCTGACTCTCTCATCTCTCTGTCTTTGTCTCTTTGTCTCTCTCTCCCCTGTCTCTTTCTCCTCTCCCTTTCTCTTTTTCTTTCTCTCTGACTCTTTCTTTCTCTGTCTCTCTCTCCTTCCCTCTTCCCTTTCTCCCTCCCCCTGACTCTCTCATCTCTCTGTCTTTGTCTCTTTGTCTCTCTCTCCCCTATCTCTTTCTCCTCTCCCTTTCTCTTTTTCTTACTCTCTGACTCTTTCTTTCTCTGTCTCTCTCCCTCCCCTGACTCTCCTCTCTCTGTCTCTCTCCCCTGTCTCTTTCTCCTCTCCCTTTCTCTGTCTCTCTGTCTCGTTCTTTCTCTCTCTCCCCCCCCTCTCTGTCTCTGTCACTGTCTCTGTCTGTCTCTCTCCCTCCCCTGTCTCTCTCTTGTCTCTTTCTCTGCCTCTCTCTCACTTTCTCTGGATCTGTTTCTGTCTGTTTTTCAGTGTTACTATCTCTGTCTCTCGGTGTCTGTCTGTCTGTCTGTCTGTCTGTGTCTCTCCCTGTTTCACAGTAATACCTCTAAGCCAAAATCAATCACCACTTTTCTATCCACTCACTTCTAATGAATGAATGGCACATTAGTACTTCTCATTCTCAAAGTGTACCCGTGCACAGACTAGATCATCAAGGAAGAAATAAAAAATCAGAAAATGTGACTGGAGAAAAAAGCTGATTCGTCCAGCTACCTTTTGGCTCTATGGAAGGACAAGTGACAACAGGGATGCCCATTCTGGAGAAGAAGAGCTATCAATAATTGAATGAAGCCCTTTGTTTGGGGTTCACTGCTTTCGAAGGTATTATGAAAATAAGGTTTTAGGGGGGCATCATGGCTCTCAGCTTTGGAAATCAGGGTGCAATGAGGATTTCCTAAGAGGAAAAATCTTTCCTTAGGTTACAAGCTAGAATCTTGCAGGAATCAAAGAGGCAATTATGGGATAGTAGAAAGACTACTGGTCTGGTGGAAATCAGGAGGGCAGAGGAATAACCCTGGATCTGATCACTCATCTGTGGTATGACCATGCTTGGCAGAGTCACTGACCCTAATTTCCTGAGTCCATCAGTAAAAGAAGGAGTAGGCCTAAATTAATCAACCACCCAATAAACACTGATTAAGTGCCTACTATGTGCCAGAAAATACAGATGAGCTGAGATTCAATTCAGAGCTATTACTATAAGTAGTCACTGGAACCAATGGCCTCTGAAATCCAGGTAAAGGAATGGAAAGGCCAAGCGATCACTCTGAAACTCCATTCTACCTAGGAGGGAAAACTCTAGAGTAGCAAAATTAGAAGAAACTTTCAAATACAGAACTTAGAACATCTAACTCGAAGGGACCTAAAAGCACAGTGTCAAAGCTAGAAGAGACTTTAGATACATCTAGAACACAGGACATTAGACCTGGGAAGGAACATTGAGCATCCAGCTAGAAAGAACCTTAGAACTGAGAAGAAAATGTCACAATTGGGAGACACAAACATAGAATGTCAGAGCTGAGCAGGAGTTTGTAAAACAGAACAATGAATGCTTATCATAGAACCTGGCACATAGTAGTTGCTTCATAAATGCATTATGATTGATTGTGTGTTGATATCCTCCTCAGGGGGGAATATAGTTTAGATATGGCAAATTTTCTACCTGCACAATTGCTAGAGCTGACGGAGAACATTTGACCTATAAAATACAACTCCTTTATTTTAGTGCAGATAAAGAAACTGAGACCTTAACAAAGGAAGTGACTTGTCTAAGGTCAATCAGCTGCAGAAGCAGGAGCTGATCCCAGTTATCTGGATGTCTAATCTAGGATCCTTCTTGCAATATCTCTAAGATCCCGCTGCCCCAATCCTTTGCCCCCCCTTTCAAATTTTCTCTTTGCAGATGGACATGAAGGCAGAAATATATACATCAAGGACAAATAATCCCTTTCTAATTCAATTAATACAACAGTCAATTAAATAATAATCATTGATGATTTTCTTATATCCAGAATGGTAAAAGTTCTTCACAAGGAACACCTGATACTTGTGAACATCACAGGTCTAGTGAAAAAAAAATTTAACAGTTATAGCACATATGTGTATTTGTATATGTGGATATATATGCTTATGTACCTACCCATTGTACATGCATGCATATGTATGTATATATGTATATATATATATATCCATTTAGCCAAAGGTCTCCAGTGGAATGTCCCAGGATTCTACAATCAGCTTTGTTTTATATTTAATAAAGATACATGTAACATGGAAAAATCAATAATGTCTATATGAAATATTCCTTTTAAATTTACAAAGCATTCACATTGTTTTTGAACTTCATAACAACTTCGTGAGAAATTATTTTCCTTGCCTCCTAGGTGAAGAAACCGAGTTGCCAAAAAAAATGGCCAGGCTGCTCGCAGCCAGTAAGGATCAGAGGTGAGATTTCCCAGGAAGCACTCTCCTCTCTTGATGCAGTCCAAGATTTCAAGAGCACATATTGA
This sequence comes from Monodelphis domestica, assembly GCF_027887165.1. Classification (NCBI taxonomy): domain Eukaryota; kingdom Metazoa; phylum Chordata; class Mammalia; order Didelphimorphia; family Didelphidae; genus Monodelphis; species Monodelphis domestica. The sequence goes on from NC_077232.1 coordinate 30,723,507, forward strand.
ATCAAATTGAGATTTCAAGCCACTAAAACTTCCAAACGTTTTTTAAACCTCCATTTAAAACTCTACATTTGGGGCACCTAGGTGATTCAAGCAGCCAAGCCTTGAGACAGGAGGTCCTGATTAAACCTGGCCTCAGACACTTTTTAGCTGGATGACCCTGGGCAAGTCACTTAACCCCCATTGTTCAGACATTACTGCTTTTGTTCCTGGAACCAATACGTGGTATTGATACTTTTATCCCTATTAATATTTTTCTTATTAGATTCAGCTCAGGCTTTAATCTGTCAACATTCTCTTACAGTATGCACTGCCCTCCCCTAGCTTTGGGCGCTTTGCAAATCTGACAAGGATATCATATATAACTTTATTCAAGTCTTTTATTAAAATGTCAAAGAAAATGTCAAACAAAGCTGATTGTAGAGCCCTGAGACATTCCACCAGAGACCTTTGGTCAAACTGGCATTGAACCATTAATTATTCTTTGAGCCAGACAGCTTTGGAGCCATTTAATTATACCATCATCTACCCTGCTTCTTTCTGCTTCCTTCACAGGAATAACATGAAATATTTTATCAAATGCTCTGCTAAAAATCAAAAGAAAGCTAAAGTTACAACATTTCTCTAATGTAGCATTTTTGTAATGAGAGAGGAAAGAAGGAAGGAAGGAAGGAAGGAAGGAAGGAAGGAAGGAAGGAAGGAAGGAAGGAAGGAAGGAAGGAAGGAAGGAAGGAAGGAAGGAAGGAAGGAAGGAAGGAAGGAAGGAAGGAAGGAAGGAAGGAAGGAAGGAAGGAAGAAGGAAGGAAGGAGGGGAGGAAAAGAAGGAAGGAAGGAGGGGAGGAAAAGAAGGTAGGAGGGAAGGAAGGAAGGAAGGAAGGAAGGAAGGAAGGAAGGAAGGAAGGAAGGAAGGAAGGAAGGAAGGAAGAAAGGAAGGAAGGAAGGAAGGAAGGAAGGAAGGAAGGAAGGAAGGAAGGAAGGAAGGAAGGAAGGAAGGATGGAAGGAAGGAGGGAAGGAAGGAAGGAGAAAAGAAGGAAGGAAGGAGGGGAGGAAAAGAAGGAAGGAAGGAGGGGAGGAAAAGAAGGAAGGAAGGAAGGAAGGAAGGAAGGAAGAAAGGAAGGAAGGAAGGAAGGAAGGAAGGAAGGAAGGAGGGAAGGAGAAAAGAAGGAAGGAAGGAGGGGAGGAAAAGAAGGAAGGAAGGAGGGGAGGAAAAGAAGGAAGGAGGGAAGGAAGGAAGGAAGGAAGGAAGGAAGAAAGAAAGAAAGAAAGAAAGAAAGAAAGAAAGAAAGAAAGAAAGAAGAGAAAGAAAGAAAGAAAGAAAGAAAGAAAGAAAGAAAGAAAGAAAGAAAGAAAAGAAAGAAAGAAAGAAAGAAAGAAAGAAAGAAAGAAAGAATAGAAAGAAAGAAAGAAAGAAAAGAAGGAAGGAAGGAAGGAAGGAAGGAAGGAAGGAAGGAAGGAAGGAAGGAAGGAAGGAAGGAAGGAAGGAAGGAAGGAAGGAAGGAAGGAAGGAAGGAAGGAAGGAAGGAAGGAAGGAAGGAAGAAAGAAAGAAAGAAAGAAAGAAAGAAAGAAAGAAAGAAAGGAAAGAAAGAAAGAAAGAAAGAAAGAAAGAAAGAAAGAAAGAAAGAAAGAAAGAAAAGAAAGAAAGAAAGAAAGAAAGGAAGGAAGGAAGGAAGGAAAGGAAGGAAGGATGGATGGATGGATGGATGATGGATGAATGGCAGGATTTGTTGTTGAGGAAGCTGTATTGACTGCTTTGATTACTGCTTCTGTTTTCTAAATGATTACTAACCATCTCTTAAAACAAATTTTGCCATAGTTCACTGACCCATAACCTTGCAGATTGCATTCCCTTTCCATTGAGGAATTCTTTAGAATCACTTCATTTACTCAGCAAGTTCAAATATCCCTGAGAGCCAGAGCAACTGCCAGACTTTTTCTGTACCTAGCTCCCTAGGTCCTCTGCCAGGGGACAACTGCATCAGGGCAGCCAAGTGCTTTTGTTACTACATCCCCTTATCTACCCTGAGTGTCACTTCCCTGTCAGACATTTTTGTCTGCTTTTTCCAGTCCAAATACCTTCTTAAAAGAGAAACAAGCAGAACTGAGCAACTCCACCCTCTCTGCCCTGTGAGTCCTGGTCCTCAGACACCCCAGTGATGGTCTCATCCCTCCTTTGATCCGCCACTATTCTGCAATCTTCCATTTTAGAGGAACCCTCTAGGTTGTTCTTGATTTTGCTTTCCACTTCCACCCCCTCAGAGATGCTTGCGCCTTCCCTGAAATTACATTCCATTCCCATTTGTCTATCTAGTATACTTCTCAATTTATATTCAAACCACTTCTAATTCTATACTCCAGAGACTTAAAAGGAAAAGAATCCATGTGTACAAAAATAATGAGAGCAGCTCTGTTTTTCAGGGGCCAAGAATTGGAAACAAAGGCAGTAACCATCAGTTGGGGGATGGCTAAACAGGTATGTGAAAGTGGGGGGATGCTAGTGTGCTATGGGGAGGTGAGAGAGAAGAAGGTTGCAGAGAAATATGGTAAGACTTGCATGAACTGATGCAGAGTGAAGTCAGCAGAACCACCTTACAAAGACAATCACCCTTGAAGTACGTGAAACTCGGCTGAACATAATGACTGACCAAAATCCCAGAGGACTCATAACGAAATGGGCCACCAGCAGCCTAGAAAGAGGTGATGGATACACCATACACGTACACATACATGTATACATATGCATGTAGATGAGAAGTTCTTCTACATGGGCCTTATGAGCATAATTTAATGTGTATATACACACACGGATGGACATATATGTGTGTGCATACATACATGTCTTACTACATGTGTATGTGGGCCTGACCAATGTGGAAATTTGTCTTACTTGACCATATGTGTTTCTAATAGTGGCTTTTCCTTTTCTTTCTTTCTCAATAGGTGGAAAGAGGAGGGAGGAAGAGAATATGGATCATCATTTTAAAAATAAAATTTAATTAAAACAACCAAAAAAAAGTATGCTTCTTGAGGGGAGGGACTATTTTTTTGCCTTGGTTGTAAACTCGGCACTGAGCGCAGTGCCTAGCCTAAAGTAAGTGCTTTTCGGTCTCCATTCATTCCGACTCCAGCTCTAACAACCCTTCCACTACCCTCCTCTGGGGACGAAAACTGTAGTGGAAAAAACAAGGTCTCCAGGCCAGCTCCAAGCCTCGCCGTGAAGGTGGGTGGCAAGCCTCCAAGGAGGAAACTTCTCTCTTGAGCAATTTGGAACATTCTCCCCCAAATTTTATTTCAGTGAAAAAAATGGCAGGCTGCTGCCATTCACAAAAAACGAGAGGAAATTTTCCTAATCTAAAAGCCTGGAAATTGAAGTTAAGTGTGTTCTCCTCACTTCTTTTCTGGGAGCATATTGTGTTGTGACTCACAGGCTTGAGCAGCTGACAAGAGTGATTTCCTCCCTACACATGCTAGAGGTACAACAGGGAACTAAGCCCTGCTCTTACTGGAGAAGGATCATAGATACGAAGAGTGTCAGAGTTGAAGGGACCTTAGAACATGGAATGTCAGAGCTAGGAGTCTTAGAACAGAGAACATCAGAGCTGGAAGGGGCCTTAGACCACTGAATATCAGAACCGGAAGGGTCTTAGAACACAATGTCAGAGTCAGAAGGAGTCTTAGAACACAGAATGTCTAATTGGAAGGGAAGTTAGAACATAGAATGTCAAATCTGGAAAAGACTTTAAAACACAGAATGTCATAGTAGGAAGGAACTTAGAATACAGAATGTCAGAGCTAGGAGGGTTCTTAGAGCAAAGAATGTCAAAGTGAGAGGAAATTTAGAATATAGAATGTCAGAACTGGAAGATACTTTAGAATACAGAATTTCAGAACTGAGATGTTACTTAGAACATAATTTGGAGCTAGAAGGGGCCTTAGGACATAGAATACTAGACCTTAGAGGGAACTTAGAACACAGAATATCAGCAATAAGATGGACATTAAAGCCTGAAGTATCAAACCTGACTTAGAATTTCGGTGATAGAATGTACCTGACAGCACAGAACATGGAATGTCAGAGTTAGAAAGTTATAGCTAGAAGGATCATAGAATATAGAATTTCAAAGTTGGAAAGGATATCAGAATTTTTTTAATAGGATTATAGAGCTGTAAGAGACCTTCCAATTTAGAATGTCGGTGCTGCATGATAGAAAGAAATGCCACAGTTTATGATTTGGAATACAAGTCAGCAAAAGGCTTCATTTCATTCCAAGTTACAAGCCAAGGCAGAGAGAAGCATCATTTGGCATGTAGTGAAAGACTTGACATTCAGAAAATAGTCATTCTGGTTCAAAATAAATTTGCCACTGGCTGTGGAAGGCTGATTCAAGGTAAGTACTGAAGCTGGCCTGATATTTTGTGAGGAGAAGTAAGATATAAGGAATATATGGTACTTCTTAATATTAAAATGGAAGCTTATTCTTTTTTTTTTTAACCCTCACCTTCCATCTTGGAATCAATACTGTGTATTGGTTCCAAGGGCAGAAGAGTGGTAAGGGCTAGGCAATGGGGGTTCAGTGACTTGCCCAGGGTCACACAGCTAGGAAGTGTCTGAGGCCAGATTTGAACCCAGGACCTCCCATCTCTAGGCCTGGCTCTCAATCCACTGAGCCACCCAGCTGCCCCCAAAATGGAAGTGTAGTAGAGGCTGGGGAGAGAGAGAACTTGTAAACGAAGAATCAAGGCTGGAGACCTAGCTCTAGCTGTCAATTGAAAGAAGATTCCAACGGAATCTTACCAGGAGTGGCAGTTGGGGGTTTGCGGGCCACACTGAGAAGATAATCTTGGCTTTTGGACCTGGTCTCTGTCTCTCTAATTCTAAGTAGTTGAAACTGATAAGAAAAAGAAACTTGGCTTTTGAGTTGGTGGTCCTTTTGAGAGTTGAGCTGGCCAGGAGAAACTTAGAGACATTGAACTTTGTTTTTCTCTGGGGTTGAAGCTGAGAAAGGAGAAAAGCCAGGCTGAAGAAGAGACTTTTCTTGGTGAAGAAGAAAGAAAATTCAAACAGTTGTCCTCCATCTCCCTAACTGTCTTAGAGTCACAGTTTGTGACTGGAATACTTCCTCAAACCTTTCTAAAAATTATCCCCATAGTTTAGGGAAATCCTCATCCCTCTTACCTCAGTTTCCCATTCTATTATCCCAATAACCCCTTTGACTTGAAAAGGAAAGGAAAAGAATATCTTTATAGTTTACTCAAGTGGGGAAGGAAGGAGACAAAGGCTTCAAGAAGAACTGGGTGGAGAGGGTTGGTTAAGGGAGGGAGTGAGGAAGGAAGGAGGTTGGAAAATAAATTGATCCATCAGTAGGGATAAACAGGCAGAACCCCAAACCCCAGAGCAGTGTCCCCTGTGTACTAGTATCCCTGTGTGGCATCCCTCAGCATTTCTCTGTTCTACCTCCATTACAAATAAGCAGCCTCAGGTTCCTGTAACAGCTCTCTCTAGTCACAGTCATAAGCCAGAGAATAACAAGTCATTGCAGAAGAAACAGTTCCCCTCAGTTTACCTTTCTCTATTTCAACAAGTAATAGTTTTCTCTCAGCTATATATTCTATTTCAAGGGGTTCTGCCTTCTTTCGATTGACAGCTAGAACTAGGTCTCCAGTCTTGGTTCTTCATTTACAAGCTCTCTCTCTCCCCAGCCTTTACTATAGAAGCTTATTCTAAAATGATACTACTCTTGTAAAAGAAAAAAAAAACAGAAAGAGATGGAGAAATACAGTACTCTTGGTTACCACAGCTAGAAGGGAGCTTAAAAATCCTTCTGTCCAAGATCTAGATGCCTGAAGTCTATGAATTTTAAATAATAGATAGATAGACAGGCACAGCCAAACATATAGGTGGCAAAAGAAAGGAAGGAAAGAAGAAGGAAGGAAGGAAGGAAGGAAGGAAGGAAGGAAGGAAGGAAGGAAGGAAGGAAGGAAGGAAGGAAGGAAGGAAGGAAGGAAGGAAGGAAGGAAGGAAGGAAGGAAGGAAGGAAGGAAGGAAGGAAGCAGGGAAGGAAGGAAGGAAGGAAGGAAGGAAGGAAGGAAGGAAGCAAGGAAGGAAGGAAGGGAGGAAGGAAGGGAGGAAGGAAGGAAGGAAGGAAGGAAGGAAGGAAGGAAGGAAGGAAGGAAGGAAGGAAGGAAGGAAGGAAGGAAGGAAGGAAGGAAGGAAGGAAGGAAGGAAGGAAGGAAGGAAGAAAGGAAGCAAGGAAGGAAGCAAGGAAGCAAGGAAGGAAGGAAGGAAGGAAGGAAGGAAGGAAGGAAGGAAGGAAGAAAGGAAGCAAGGAAGCAAGGAAGGAAGCAAGGAAGCAAGGAAGGAAGGAAGGAAGGAAGGAAGGAAGGAAGGAAGGAAGGAAGGAAGGAAGGAAGGAAGGATAGATGGATTAATGGATTAATGGATTAATGGATTAATGGATGGATGGGTAAAGTAGATAGATAGATAGATAGATAGATAGATAGATAGATAGATAGATAGATAGAAAATATTGATAGTTGATAGACAGATAGATAATAGAGATAACTTCATTTTGATGTAATCCGCTTCCTTTGAAATCCTCAGTGATTTATGAATTTAAAAACATTATTCTGAGGAAGGGTTCCATGGACTTCCAAAGGTCCAAAGCTAAGAGCCCTTCATGTCATCCAACTCCCTCATCTTAGAGCTTAAAATTAAAGCTCAGAGAAGTCATGATTTGCCCAGGGTCAAGAGGCTAGTGAATGCCAGAAACCAGACTTGAACCTTCTGCTAGCTTCCAATCTAGGGCTGGCTTGTGCTGCCTCCTCCCAGTCTCTACCACCAACCACACTCCCTCCCTCCCTCCCTCTGTGCCTCCTCCCCACCCCCAGTACCAGGAACACAGCCTAGACCTTTCTACTGGATCGGGCCGTGCCCACACCAACTAGGCACCCAGAGCTGTGCAGGGGGGACACCTGCCAGTCCCTCCAACTACAGGCTTATCTGACCGATCTTTAAATTCACCCAATAAATAGGATCCTCTTTTCAACACATTAGGAAGAGCTGGAAGAGGCAGAAAGTTACTGTAACTTCGCTCATCTCCAAGAGACCGCTTCTGTTTCACTTCTTCCTTACAAAGCAATAAACAGTCTAGACAGATCCCAGCTTTGCTACAAGTTGCGAATCTCAGCCAGGAGGGCAGGCGAGAGCTGGGAGATGGGAAATTGGGAGAGATGGAAGGGGGGGAAATAAATGTTCCTCCTTCAGACGATTTCCAGCCTGGTGAGGAACAGCTCCTCGATAATGCAGCTGAGATTGGGGCCTTGACACCTTTGAAAACTGCCCTTTTCCATAGCGATAGATAATAAGCCAGCAAACCTGCAGAGAAAAGCTGGAGTTTCAAGGTGTTTGCAGCCGTGGCCCTGGAGATCTGGCTTGTCTTAGAGTTCATTTTCTTCTGAAGAGAAGAATTTCCAAGAGAAAACTCACAGGGTATTTTTAGAGCAAATGAAAGCCAAGAAGGCTCACCGTCTCCCTAAGACAGACCAGAACAATCCATTCGATCTTTTTCCTCACCCTTAAAAAACAAGCTCAGGGAGCAGCTGGGTGGTTCAATAGATAGAGAGTCAGGACTGGAGATGGAAGGTCCTCAGATCAAATCTGGTCTCAGATACTTCCTAGCTGGGTAACCCTGGGTAAGTCACTTCACCCCATTGCTTAGCCCTTACTGCTTTTCTAACTTAGAACCAATGCATAGTATTGATTCTAAGGCAGAAGTTAAGGACTTTAAAAAAAAAAAAGTTCTTTAGTATCCAAAGGCTGACTTTTTCCCCCCCAAACCCTTATTTTCTGTCTTCATAACAACTCTAAGACAGAAGGGGAAAGGATGAGGCAAAGAGGAGTTAAGTGACTTGCCCAAGGTCATGCAGCCGAGAAGTGTCTGAGGCCAGATTTGAACTCAGACACTCTTGATTCTGGACCTTGTACTCTAGGACACCCAGCTGCCCCTAAGAATATTTTTAGTGAAATGAGCCAGACAGGAATCAGTCAGTGTCTGCCGATATAATGACTTCATCATCTCCTCCTCAGCCCCAGATTTGTCTTCCCCTCCAAAGTCCTTTCCTTCTGAGAGTTTTTCTGAGTTCTGCTGAGCAAGCCAGGAAGAGGGCAACTTGTTCAGTATAACTGAGATACCCAGAGAGGCTTGTAGATGTCAATGTTTTCTCTGGTTCCTGCTAGGGATGTTTTGAACCAGGAAAATGGAGGGTGGGACCCAAGAAAAGGACTCAGAAGCTACTGAGACCCCTGCAACAATATATAGGGTCAGGGGCAGCTAGGTTGCTCAGTGAACTGAGAGCCAGGTCTAGAGACGGGAGGTCCTAGGTTCAAATCTGGCCTCAGACACTTCCCAGCTGTATGACCCTGGGCAAGTCACTTGACCCCCATTGCATAGCCCTTACCACTCTTCTGCCTTGGAGTCAATACACAATATTGACTCCAAGACAGAAGGTATGGGTTTAAAACAAAAACAAAAACAAAACAATATATAGGGTCATTAATTTCCTGGCAGCAGGGCCAGAAGACAGCTTGGAGTCTGAATCCATACCCCTTCATTTTATGAGTAAGAAAACTGAGACACGGGGAGAATAAGTGTTACCCAAAGGCCAAAGGTAGTGAGTGTTCCATGTAAGATTTAAAGAAAGGTCCTTTTCAAAGGTTTTCAAACTCAAAGGGACCACAGAGATAATCTAGTCCAAGGTGAAGTTTGAGAACTTTTGGGGGGACAGATAGCAAAATAAATAGAACACTAGGATTCGACCTAGGTTCAAATCTGGCCTGAGATACTTCCCAGCTGTGTGACCCTGGGCAAGTCACTTAAACCCAATTGCTAATCCTTGCCATTCTTCTGCCTTAGAACTCACATTGAGACAAAAGGAAAGGATCTTTACATTTTATTTTGATAAATGTTTCAATAGAATTGGTTTCTTTCAGAATCTTGTATATTTTATTTTTGCATTTAAAAATTTTGTTCTGAGAAAGGCTTTATAGGCTTAATAATATTGTCAGATCCAGAAGGAACCAAGAAGGAACTTAGGACATAGAATGTTACAGTAAAAGAAACTGAGAACTGGTGATGGGTAGGGGCCTGCCCATGTCTTTTTGCTCCAAATCCAGGGGATTTTTTTGTTGTTTGTTTTTTTTTTTCCACTAGATCATGCTGGCTTCAAGAAACATGGTTCAGAATTAGCACGATCCATTTCGCAAATTTTCTGACCATCATTTCACACCATTAAACTTCAGTTTTCTTTTCTATAAAATGAGGGGTTTTGATTAAAGATGTTTCAAAGTCCCTTCATGAGCTGACTTTCTATAGTCTACATTGTAAGTTTATTATCTCTGTACCTTTGTATGGCCTGTATCCCTCAGGCCTGGAATCCCCTACTTCCTCCTCACCTCTGCCTTTTAGAATCATTCCTCAGTTCCCTTATAAGGTTAGCCAAAGTACTTCCTCTCAAAAGAGACTTTCATTTATTCCCCAGTTGCTAGTGCTTTGCCCCCCCCCCCCAACTCCACTTACTATCTAAATTTATTTGGTGTGTATTTTTGGCTAATCATATGTTAACTGTATTGTTTCTCCTATGGAATGTAAGCTTCTGAAAGGCAGGAACTGTTTTATTTGGCTTCATATTCCCAGAGTCTAATACAGTGACTGGAACATAGTAGGAACTTAAAAAATCCGTGTTAATTGATTTCTTGTTACCTTCCAGCTCTGATAATCTGTGTTCTAAGTTCCTTCCAAATCTGACATTCTATGTTCTAAGTTCCTTCTAGTTCCTTCCACTTCTGACATTCTATGCTCTAAGGTTCTTCCAGATCTGGCATTCTATGTTCTAACTTACTTCTAGATCTGACATTCTATGTCCTAAGTTCCTTCTTGGTTCCTTCTTGATTTGACATTCTCTGTTCTAAGTTCCTTCCAGATCTGACATTCTGTGTCCTGAGTTCCTTCTTGGTTTCTTCCAGATCTGGCATTCTATGTTCTAAATTACTTCCAGATCTGACATTCTATGTCCTGAGTTCCTTCTTGGTTTCTTCCAGATCTGGCATTCTATGTTCTAAGTTACTTCCAGATCTGGCATTCTATGTCCTGAGTTCCTTCTTGGTTCCTTCTTGATCTGACATTGTCTGTTCTAAGTTCCTTCCAGATCTGACATTCTATGTGTGGGGTTTTCCTTAATGGACTTCCCTGACCAGCAGGGTCCCACAAGGGAAGGGGCTCACCTTTGTGATGGGACCCGAGGAGAGGTAGGAACCGAGAACCAGGGTGGAAATGAAAGACACGGACAAGTCAGTGGTTGGATAGGGCAGGCAACCCCTATGATACTCCCTTTGATAGGAGAGTATGAGTACAAAGGAACATGAGGTGGAGGAGGAGATTAAGATAGGAAATGCAGGCCGAGATGGTTACAGCCTCGGGAAGGAGGTCAAGAGGAGAGAGACATAGTCATTGAGGAGCCCAGTGGAGCTCCATGGAAGGGAAAGGCCAAGAGGCAAGAGGAAGTTCATGGGATTGCCTCTGAATTTATTCCTGTCCTGCTTGGGCGGTACTCCCAAGCATGTAGTAACCACAGCACAAAGTATAGACAATTAAGATTGGGTGGCAAGGTAGAGGGAACACCTTTGGGCGTGCAGATTGCAAACCACACTTTCCCGGGGAATTGAGTCCGAGCATGTTAATGAGTTTGTCTTAGCCAAGGGCCGCATGGCCAGTTCAAGGTTACATTCACAAGCCTCATTGGTATAACCTTATGCTTGGAGACATAGTCGCCATACAGTCATTTATATTTCATAGATGTGAATATGCTTGGGATGCTACACTATGTCCTGAGTTCCTTCTTGGTTTCTTCCAGATCTGACATTCTATGTCCTGAGTTCCTTCTTGGTTCCTTCCAGATCTGACATTCTATGTCCTGAGTTCCTTCTTGGTTCCTTCCAGATCTGACATTCTATGTCCTGAGTTCCTTCTTGGTTCCTTCTTGATCTGACATTGTCTGTTCTAAGTTCCTTCTTGATCTGACATTGTCTGTTCTAAGTTCCTTCCAGATCTGACATTCTATGTCCTGAGTTCCTTCTTGGTTCCTTCTTGATCTGACATTCTCTGTTCTAAATTCCTCCCAGATCTGACATTCTATGTTGTAAGCTCTCTTACAGCTCTGACATTTCTTGTTCTAAGACTCTGACATTGTGTTCATGTTCTAAGGCCCCTCCTAGCTCTGCCCTTTTGTGTTTTATAACCCGAGGTCTCCTGGAGCTCCACGATTCAATGATTCGCTCTTTCCATTAGCATCTGAAGCTGGCTTTGTGAGACCTTCACCTGTTCCTAACTATCTCCCACCCCAAAAGAAGTCCGACTCCTCTGCCTATGACATCATCCTCGTTCCTAAGGCAGATTGCTGTGATGTCTTAAGCAGAGGATTAGATCTCTGGCCAGAACATAAGCATTATAAACCAGTGAATTCCTCTGGGGGGAAGAAAGTGCTATTTCTGCTCAAATGAACCTGTTAACAAAAACAAGGGAGGAGCAATATGGATATGGGACAAGGGAGCAAAACCAGGCCTCTCTGAGAAAAAAAAATGTAAAAAAAAAAGCAAAACCCTAAGTTTTTCCATGAGGCTTTAAAGTGTCCTCATGCCTCAGGGGCTCTGGGAAACTGGAAGAGTGAATTGCTGAAATAAGGTTAGCAATTGGCCCCTAATCTGAAATCCTAGCAAGAGGGGAAAGAGATGAAGGAAGACAAAGGCAGTAATAATGCAGGGGGTTGTGTGGTCCTAGCTGGGACCCAGATAATCAGAGGAGCTGCTGGTTACAAATGGCCTCAGAGACCATCAAACCTGGAACAGCACTGGGCAAGGATCCCCTCCACCACATCCCTACAAAGCGGTCCCAGCCCCTCAGACTCCCAATCTAGGAGTCACCCTGGGCTCCTCCCCACACCCAAGCTCTTGCCAAGGCCTGTGGATCCCTCCAACATGTCCCCTTCTCTCCTCTGACACTACAGCCACTCTACTGCAGGCCTGATCCCCTGATGGGGCTGCCTGCCCAGATCTCTCCCCACTCCAGTCCATCTTCCATTAGGCTGTCGCCATGATTTTCCTGCAGAAAAGGTCCAAGCATCTCACTCCCCTTTTCAGTAGACTCCAGGGGCCCCTCAATACCTCAAAGAGGAAAAGGCAAAGGCTCTCTTTGGCATTCATAGTCCTTCATAACCTCGTCCTCTCCTATCTTTCCCCCCTGTGACCCTGACCTCTTCATCTCTCTACTCTGGGCATCCTCTCTGGTGGATGCCCCACGCATGACTGCAAGGCTCTCCCTCCTCCACCCCGACTACTTACTTGCTGCCCTCCCCTGGCTTCCTTTAAGTTCCAACTAAAATCCTACCTTCTACAGGAAGCCTTCCCACCCCCTCTTCCTGCTTTCCCTCCAGCACCTTCTCTCTGTTCAAATTTCCTGTTTCTCCTGCACAGAGCTTACTTTGTATATATTTGTTTCCATGTTGTCTCTCCCATTAGATTGTGACTTCCTTGAGGGCAGAGGCTGTCTTTTAGCACAGTGGCTGGCACATAGTAGGCACTTAATCAAGGTTTACTGACTGGCTGGTCATAGGCTCAGAGATTTAAGAGATAGAAGGGCTCTTAGCTATCACTAGAACATAGATTTAAAATGTGAAGGAAACTCAGGAAACTTAAATCCAACCCTATTATTTTCTAGATGAGGCAACTGAGGCCATAAAGGTTGAGTACCTTGCCAGTTGATGGAGCTACTAAATATCTGAGAAGAAATTTTAAACTCGAGTTTTCCCGTCTTCAATTTTTGGCTCAACTACTTCATTTTACAGCTAAGAAAACTGAGGCCAATCAAAGCGATGTGACTTGTCTTTAGTCAAGTAGGGCTTACTGTGCCACCAGTAATGGAGAACCCACTCTCTCCCTTAGCAGTCCATTCCACATGCAGTTAGCTCTAAGCATGTGGACATCATTGGTGTATGCCTGGGAAACCCAGACAGTCTACGAGCGCCATGTTGGAAACTGAATCGCTTCCATTTGAATGGTCTTGGGAAGGCTCTAAAGATCCCCTGGCAAGATCAAATCCCTGACTGTAAGGTCTTTTCTCCAGCTGAACTGCCAAGTGTTCAAACTCTACTGCAGAGAGCCCAACTTCAATGGGCTGGCCATGTTGTTCCAGTGCCAAACGCATGGCTGCCAAAAATATTGTTTTACAGAGAATGCATACCAGGTAAGGGCTCCCACAGGGGTCAGAGGAAGGGATACCAATCCACTCTCAAGATCTCTCTTAAGAACACTGGTATCTAACTAAGACATAGAAAACACTAGCACAGGACCATCCAGCATGGCTCTATGCTCTGTGAGCAAAGCAGAATTGCAGTAGCTCAAAAGAAACATGATCCTGGGTTCAAATGTGGCCTCAAACACTTCCTATCGGTGTGACCCTGGGCAAGTCACTTAACCCTCATTGCCTAGTCATTACTGTTCTTCTGCCTTGGAACCAATACACACAATTGATTCTAAGACAGAAGGTAAGAGCTTTTAATTTTTTTTTTTTAAGAAACATGAGATGAACAAATTTAAAGAGAACTCCACCTCCAATGTTCCCAGAGGCTTTGTGCCTGATCTGTGGTACAGCCTTTCAAGCTCTTGTTGGTATGATTGGCCATAGCGTGGTACACTGTACACTGACCCCAACAGAGCAGTGGCGTTTTGATCCTTTTCTAGTAGGAAGGACAATAACCAACCAAGCAATTAACCCACCCTAAACGTTAAGATGTCTTTTCCTTCCACTTATTTATTCAATTAAGAGATGAATCTGAGTACAATAAAGACTTCCCAAGAGGTTCAAGCTGGAAGGGACCTGAGAGTTTATCTTCAATTTAAAGAAAAATGCTTTTTTTGGGGGGAGGGGGGGGTAGCTAGGTAGTACAGTGGCTAGAGCGCCCAGTCTGGAGTCAGGAGGACATGGGTAGCCTCAGACACGTCCTAGCTGTTTGACCTTGGCCAAGTCACTTTCAAACATGATTGTCTAGCCCTTGCTGCTATTCTGTCTTAGAACAGATACCAAGACAGAAGGTAAGGGTTTTAAAAGATCAAATAAAATCAGGAAAAGTCCAACCAAGTCATTCTAGGCTAGGAGCTAACTATTTTGCTCTTCAGCCTGTCCATGGGGAAAGATGCCCCCCTAAGCAATATTTACCAGTCCTTCCAGCCAGGAAACCCTTCCATGCTTAGCAATTCATTTCCTCTCATTGCTGTTTTCACCCATTTCCTTCAAGGAGATGGCAAGAGTTTGGTCAGCTTCCTCTCTACAAGCCTTTCATCTTTCTAATGACTGAAGACGCCAGCCCTCATTCTTGACTCCAGGGCTGGTAGCTTCCTCCTTCCCAGGATGCTCATCAGCTTGGTTTCCCTCCTCTGAACTCCCTCCAACAACCTCCACATTGTATGCATTCCAGTAAATGTCTGGCCAAGACTGGAGGATCACAGGACAACCTGCAGGAATTCTAGTGATGATGCCCTTTTACATTGGTGCTTGCCAGGTTGGCAACTCTGGTTGAGGTTGGGGGTCACTAGGATGCCAGGATTCTCTTCAGTTTCAGGCTTAAGGTAACAGGGCAGCTGAAATTATGCCCAACTTGGTGTCAGAACAATCAGGGTTGGAATGGCCCCTCAAATGCTTTCTGGCTATAGCACCCTGAACAAGTCATTTAACTTCCCTGAGCCTCATTTTCTTCATCTGTAAAATAAAGGAGTTAAGGCTCATGACCTCTATAAATCCCTTTTAGCTCTGTCACTATGATCTTGTGATCTCTATGACCCGAGTTCAAATTCAGATGTCCATTTACAACCCATGTGAACTTAAGGCAAGAATATACTTGTATATACTTGTTCTCTGTGGATTGTAGCTCCCTCATTCAATAAATGGAGGGGGCTAGTTTCAAGAGGCTCTAAAATCTCTTCCAGCTCAAAAGTTAGTATATTAAGAGGCTTTAAGAGGCAGGACACTGTTTGTGTCTTTTCAAGAAAGTAGGCTACATCCCTTTTTCTCCTCTCAAAAGTACTGAGATCAACTCCCCCACTTCCTTTTTCCACAAATTAAAATGCCACACTAGCCCCCCAACTTCCTTTTCCCTCTTTTCCATCTAGCTTGAAGTTATAGTCTTAATTCTTTCCTCTGGGTGAATACATGGGCAAGCTTTCCAAGATGTAAACAAGTACATTCATGATTTCTTTTTAGGCAAAAGACAGCAGAGGTTTTTCTTACAGAATTTCACTCTCTTTCCCTCCTCCTCTTCCCCCTCTCTGTCTCTCTGATTCTGTCTTTCTCTCTATCTCTCCCTCTTTCCCCCTCTGCTTCCTCCCTCTCTCCCTCTTTCCCTATCTTTCTCCTTTCTTCTCTTCTCCTCCCTCTCTCTTTCTTTCTCTCTCTCCTCTTTCCCCCCATTTTATCCTCCCCACATTTTTCTCTCAATCTCTGTCTTTCTCTCTCCTCCCCTCCCCCCATCTGTGTGTCTGTCTGTCTGTCTTCCTCTTCCTCTGTGTGTGTGTGTCTCTGTCTGTCTCTCTTCCTCTGGCTGGCTGTCTCTGCCTCTCTCTGTCTCTGTCTCTCCCTGTCTCTCTCTCTCTCTCTGTCTCTCTGTCTCTCTCTCTCTCTCTCTCTCTCTCTCTCTCTCTCTCTCTCTCTCTCTCTCTCTCTCTCTCTCTCTCTGTCTCTCTCTCTGTCTCTTTCTGTCTCTGTCTCTCTTCTTCCTCTCTCTATCTCTCCCTGTCTTTCTCTCTTCCTCACCCTTTCCCTCTCTCTTCCCCCTCTCTGCACCCCCAACCAGGTTTGAATAGACCATTGTGAGCACATTGGGCTACTTGGAAACAAAAAAAAAATCCTATTATTTAAATGAGATTACATAGCAACAGCCTGGGGTATTTTGTCTTTAAAAGGACTGTTTTTGTTTTAGCTCTCTTGCAGGGCTGCTCAAAATGATCAGGCTCACTTTCTTCATCTGACTGCTGAAAAGAAATAGGGAAATGGTGCTATCACCATGGCAGAGGGAAAGCCCAGCCCTGGATGGCTCCCATTGCAGCTCCATTCTTTTCCTAGCGAACCAACAACAAAAAGCATCACAATAAATTAAGATGAAAACAAGGTAACAGTAATAATCACGTCTCACACTTACGGAAATCTTTAAGCCTTAGAAAGCACTTTACATAAATTATTTCATTTGTCCCTTTCAAAAACCCTGTGAATTAGGTGCTCTTCGTTCATCTCAATTTTCAGGTAAGGAAACTGAGGCCCAGAAATTTTACCTTTGAGTTTTATTTCATTTGTCCCTCTCCTGAATCTTTTTTTTAACCCTTACTTTCTGTCTTAAAATCAATACAATATATTGTTTCTAAGGCAGAAGAGCTGTTAAGAGTTAAGTAATGGAAGTTAACTGACTTACCCAAGGTTCACACAGCTAGGAAATCTCTAAGGCCATATTTGAACCCAGGACCCCCCCCCCCCATTCCAGGTCTGGATCTTTATCCATTGAGCCACCTGTCTGCCCCTCATTTGTCTCTCTCAAAAAACCTGGGAATTAGGTGTTATTAGTTAATCCCAGTTTACAGATGAGGAAACAAATCTGGAGCTGCTAAGTCACTTGCCCAGAATCACAAAGCTAGTAAACATCCAAGGCTTAACCTGAACCCAAGACTCACTGACTCCAAGTCCAGTATTCCATTCCCTATGCAATATAGCATCTCATTCATCATTCATTCATTCATTCATTCATTCATTCATTCATTCATTCATTCATTCACTAAACAATGGCAACTTAGATCTCCAAATTCACACTCCTACATGCTTTCCCATCTAGTCCAAAATCCAAGGCTCCATGGTTTAACATCTGGGACCAAAGCCAACTCTGATTTGGAGTGCAGGATTCCGGAGCACCATCAGACCTCGAGTCACAAATATAATCTGCTCCCAAAAGACACAGAAGAAACATAGACATCTCTATCTTTCGCAGGAAGAAAGAAAGGTGAGAAGACCTTCTGTATGAAAATGGGTGAGAAGACCACTCAAGCCCCACCTATCCCAGAAATCTCTGCAACAGAGGCTGTTAGAAAGAGATCAGGGCAAAGTTCCAGTGGCCCTGCCTTCGTTGTAGTCGTGCTTTTCCCCAGCCTCCTATGGGGGTGAGCCTTGTACAAGGAAATCTAGAGATGTGCCTTTCATTTCTCAAAGAAGGCTGATGTGCTCCCAACAAGCTGCCATCATCTGAGCTTTCAAAACAAAAAATCCACTTCCCCTAGCAAGAAGGGTACCCCATGGCAGTTCACCGGAGCTTGAGGTGCCCTCCTTGGACTCTAGTGGCAAGGAGAGTCTTGATAAGGGGTAAAGAGAGCTATTAGAAAGCTCCGATCTGTTTGCCTTGCTTGGAGTGGCAAACAGATTGTCCCCAAAAAAGTTCTTTAAAAGCATTCAATGGGACATTTCCCATTGAATGAATTGATGGCCAGGACAGAATCTTCTTGGGCAAAAAGGAACATCCATTAGCCAGGAAAGAGTTAACAGATTTGTGGGGAAACTTTGTAAGAAGAGATGTAGAATGAAGAAAGTAGAGTCAGGAAAAGCCCATACACAATCACCTCAATCACATAAAGGGCAAAAAAGAAGAAACGTCACCTACATTTGGGTTCCATCTTTGTTCCTTTCTTACTAAATAATAAACTCTGACTGTGGAAACTGAGGTGGGTTGACAGTTGTAACTGGCATATTATAGTTTGGGGAATTTTAGCAAAAAGGGAATTTAAAAAAAAAACTGAACTTTTACTTTATGTCTTACTTTCAATTCCAAGACAGAAGAGTGGGAAGGGCTGGGCAATGGGGATTTAAGCATCTTCCCCAAGTCGTACAGCTAGGAAGTGACTAAGGTCAAATTTGAACACAAGTCTTCTTGCCTACAGGACTGGTACTTTATCCACTGTGCTAGATAGCTGCCCCAAGAGAATTAGTTTTTTTTTTTTTTTAACCCTTACCTTCCATCTTAGACTCAAAACTGTGGATTAGTTCCAAGGTAGAAGAGAGGTAAAGGCTAGGCAATGGGGGTTAAGTGACTTGCCCAGGGTCACACAGCTGGGAAGTGTTTTAGGGCAGATTTGAACCCAGGGCATCCCTCCTCTAAGCCTAGTTCTCAATCCACTGAGCCACCAAACTGCCCCTGGAAATTACTTTTTTAGGAAGAAGACATGGATTCAAATCTTGCCTCTAATATTGACTACCTTTGTGTAATGTTGTGGAGGAGAGATGGGGAAAAGTCTGCAGCAAATGCAGATTTGATCTTGAAATTATCATCTCCCTCTTAAAATAATCCCCTAATACATTTTCCACCTTGGATAAATAACTTCATTTCCTTGCATCTGTTTACCAGTTTAGAAAATGAGGCATTTGAATGGCCTGGTGTCAGAGAGCTATTATCTCAGGATCCTAGGAAATCCCATTTGTTCCAGTGCCTGTGAACTCTGGCCAAGATACTTCATCATTGTGAGCCTCAGCTTTCTCATCTATAAAATGGGAAACTCAGACCAGATGGTCTCTGAGAACTCTTCCACCTTCGGATTCTATAAATTACTTGTTTGTTTTTAAAGGGGAGGTTCTATGAGCATCATGGTTGTATCAGAACAGGATTTCTCAATTAAATCCTAGTATCTGCCACCTGTATGAGAGGAGGATTGGATACAGATACCAGAAGGAGCTAGGTTCTAAACATCTTGGCTGTGTGCCCCTGGACGAGTCACTTCAACTCACAGAATTTTAAGACAGAGAAGGTGCCAGCCTGCATGGGTGGAAAGAATTTCTTCCCTGGGAATTTTCCTCTTCCAATGTCTCTACCCAATGGCAATCCAGTCACTCTCTTAGCCTGTGGGGCCTGGGGAAATCATTTCACCTCCTGAGCCTCTGGTTTGTCATCCAGATGACAACCATTTCACTGTTTCGCTCCTGAGGCTGTAAGGAAAATGCTCCTGTAAAACTCGGGAGGTGATAAACACATGAGCTTGATGAAAAAGAAAGAAACTAAAATCAAGGGCTGTTGACCCATCCACCATCCCTCCTGCACACACACACACACACACACACACACACATACACACACACTCACACTGGACAGGAGACGCATCCCTGAGTCCTAACCTCCTCCATCAAACCCAACTCCTCTCCTCAGAGGCTCTCGCCCAGGGCCCTTTCTTGGGCCCCCTTTTCCCAAGGTCATGAGCCATCTGGCCAACCCCAGCCCTAATGGGATGAAAGAGTGGGACAGACATTTGCAGAAAGCCAGGAGGGATGGGGCAGGGGGAGAGAAAGGTCAAGGGAGCACCCCTCAGCTCCGAGGCCAGAGACAGAGCCGCTGTGTTCCAAGAGGGAGCCAGTGGGTCATTAGCG